>NW_005842248.1:64880-89685 GCF_000455745.1 Alligator sinensis
CCATGACTTCTTTGTTGTTTGAGGCATACAATCCAAAGTAAAAATGATTCATTCGATATTTTCCAGATTTACTGCAGTATATTTCAGAACTTTTATACCATGATATTTTATTATTTTCCCTTCAAGTTATGTGGTTATGCTGTAACTTGGTTAAATGTGATTATCATTAACAATTTAAGCTCAATTCCTTCAGTAGACTATAGGTGTATAAGTACCTACATAGTCCAGAATGTCCTTGTTTCAAAGTTCTAAGGCTGTTGGACACAGCAAGGAGTTTAAGCTCTCCTGCGCTTTAGGATGTTGATAGGTAATCTCTCCATCTCTGTACTGCTTCTAAATATTGCTATTAACCTCTCAAAAACTTTGCTCACATTTGATGTCAATCTTCTTTTAATGCATTTTGTATGATTACCTTCAAGATGTTCACTCTCAATTAGAGTTCAGAATGAATTGTTCACATATCTCTTGTATTAGGCCCTCCTGAGGTCATTTAACTTACTCTCAGAGGTACTTTTAAGTTTCCTTTTCACTTTCCCTTTAAGTTTTTCCTTTGTACCATTGATGCACCTGGAGTTGTGGCCTCTCTTACTCTTGATCCATCGGATTAACCTTTTAATGCCAAGATTCCAATATTATAAACTAATCTTTTCCAACCCAGGCACTCCTTTTGGAGTTTACAGATTAGTGTATTGGGGTGTTAGGCTCACAAAAGGGGCTTAGTGTGGAAAGCCGAGGACTCGTTTCCCACCCATATTGCAAGTGTCTTACTGGCTTGATGGTTAAAATAGCAGATGTCTTTCAGAATATTTCTCAACTCCTCTCTTTCTTCTAATTTTAGTGCTAAAGTTTATTAGTAGGGAGCTTCCAGTCCCATCTACCAGTTCAAATGTCTCTCCTCAGCTTTTGTGGGACTGTTTTAGTCTTCTGCATATCAGTTAGCCCCAAAATCATTTATTCTTCCGCTGAATAGGGAATGAGGAAAAGTAATTGAGCTACTAAAAAGGGAAATAGGAGAAGGGAAAGCTGGATGGGAGGAGATAAGTGCAAAAATATAGAGGAGCAAAAAAGAATAGGAAAAAGAAAGAAATCACAGGAAAAGAAGGACAAGAGGAAAAATGAACTGTAAAGGAGACGTGAAGGAAAAGGAGAGAGCAGGAACTCTGTAAAATCCTGATGTAGTAGGGCCTGTGAATGGTGGGATGTGTCCATCATTCCCAGTGAAGCAGGGATGCAGTAAAAAATAGTAAGAAACCGCTGTCCTAATTATTTCTCAACACATCAGTCACTCATTACATAAACTAAGGGTGCACTTTGTGTGCATGCACATCTTCCCACACAAGCAAACTACTGAGAACTATAATATCTCTAGAAAACAGAAATTGCAAATGAGTCATTATGTCTTTCGTAGTACTTTTCCAGAGGATCATAAAGGTTTAATTTAGAAAATAATTAATTACGGATTATTGAGGGAGTTGGTCTGAATCCAGTATATTAATTTTCTCCTTATTTCATTATGTTAAACTATTTATACTATCAAATAAATCTGTATTCTTTTCTTGCAGTATGTATTGCATCAGGGACAAAAGTGGCACTATTTAATAGACTTCGATCCCAAACAGTTAGCACAAGATACTTGCACGTAGAAGGAGGTAATTTCCATGCCAGTTCACAACAGTGGGGAGCATTTTACATTCATCTCTGTAAGTAAAAATAAAACACTGCGCATCTAATCCAAACTTCATGTTGTATTCCCTTTTAATAACTTTTCAAAGTAAAAATTCAGTGTTAGTTATTTGGTATTTATAGTGACATTTTGTCCTTGCCATAAAATGATCAAGGAGTTAAAATGCTTTGTCTGCTTCACGCAGTGGATGATGATGAATCGGAGGGAGAAGAATTCACGGTGCGTGATGGCTACATTCATTATGGACAGACTGTCAAACTTGTGTGCTCAGTTACTGGCATGGCACTCCCAAGACTGGTACAGTTAAATTTCTCTGATGCAGTAGTTAAATTGTGATTTCATTGTTGTTTTGAGATGCTTCTGTTGTTTTAGATGGATGCAAACTACATAAAAAGTACACATGCAAGATTTCACTAGTACAGAATTTTTTACAAGAACTGCCAAATAATTGTTTTCATTGTTTATAATTCTTGTGTGTTTGTCTTTTTATATTACCTTTTACTTTTTTTGAAAAACGTATTTGTCTTTAGTAAAATATTATTTTATATCTACATTTTATTTCTGTTTCTTGGGGAATTCTGTAAAGAGTAAGGTGTAAACTAAATTTAAGGGCACTGCAGAAAAAATCAGTCAAAATATGACTCTTTGAACTCCCCCAAAGAATAAATCTAGTTTAGGGATGGCAATGATAGCCCCATTAGAATAAAGCACTTAAGCATATGATTAACTTTTAAGCAGGAGAGTCATGTAATTGAAGTCAGAAGAATTATAATCATGTTTAAAAGTAAGCCTAAGTGTTTTTCTTTTTTCTAAGATTGAAGAGCACTGTGTATACTTATATACACTATTAGAGATGTGCAAAATATCACTATACTGTGCAAAGTAATTTTGGATGACTGCTGGTCCTGTATTTCTTAAACATAACAGTATATATTTCTACTAAAAACTGCCAATTACAGTTACTTAAGGTTTTAGAACTTAAAAGCTACTTGTTTTGTTCATCCAAACAAAAGGCTAGAGTTATGCATTTTAACAAACTAATTACAGATTTTAGTTTTATTTTTCTATATGCTCTCAACTAGGCAGTCTCATGCTATTAGTGCTCGACTTATAAACTTTTCCATTACTTATGTTTTGTGTACCCTGAAACAGAATAACAGAATCATAGAAAAAATAGTGCTAAAAGAGTCGTCATCATATGAGGTAACCTAGTCCAATCCCTTGCTTGAGGATCCCTGTCTAAACCTTTCTATACCACATGTTTTCTAACATGCTTTTTCAAGGATGGGAATTCTATAGCAGCTTGTTCCAATGCTTAACCACCCTCACAGTTGCAAAGTTCTGACTAATAGTCAACTTAAATTTTCCTTGATGCAGTTTAAGACCATTGCTCCTTGTCGTGCCCCTTTTGGCCACAGAGAGTAATCAGTTGCTATCCTCTTTATAACCACCCTTCAGGTATTTGAAGACAGCTATCAAATTCCCCTTCTGTTTTCTCCTTTCCAGACTAGAAATTGGAAGAGCTTGGGTTAGAATCATAGAAAATTAGGGTTGGAAGGAACCTCAGGAGATCTAGTTCAACCCTCTGCTTAAAGCAGGCTCATCCCTAAGTAGATCATCCCAGCCAAGGCTTTTTCAAGCTGGGTCTTAAAAACCTCCAAGGATGGAGATTCCACAACCTCTCTGGGTAACCTATTCCAAGGATTTACTACCCTCCTAGTGAGAAAAAATCTTCCTAATATATAATCTAAACTTCCCTTGCTGCAACTTGAAACCATTTCTCTTTGTTCTATCATCTGTTGCCACTGAGAACAGTCTAGCTCCATCCTCTTTTGAACCCCCCTTCAGGTAGTTGAAGGCTGCTATCAAATCCTCCACTCAAGTCTTCTCTTCTGCAAACTAAATAGGCCCAGTTCCCTCAGCCTCTTCTCAAAAGTCATGTGCCTCAGCCCCCTACCCATTTTGTTGCTCTCTGCTGGACTGTCTCCAATTTGTCCACATCCTTTCTGTAGTTGGGGGGGCAAAACTGAACACAGTATTCCAGATGTGGCCTCCTCATCAGCATTGAATAGAGGGGAATAATCACTTCCCTTGACATGCTGGCAGTACACCTACTAATGCAGCCCAGTGTGCCATTAGCCTTCTTGACAATGAGGGCACACTGCTGGCTCGTATTCAGCTTATTGCTCACTGTAACCCCCAGATCCTTTTCTGCACAGCTGCTACCCGTTCAGTCAGCCCCCAGCCTGTACTGGAGATTCTTCTGTCCTAAGTACAGGACTTTGCACTTGTCCTTGTTGAACCTCATGACATTTCTTTTTGGTCCAGTCCTTTAATTTGTCATGGTCTGTCTGAATTCTAGCCCTACCCTCCAGAGTATCTACTACTCCCCCCCAGCTTGGTGTCATCTGCAAACTTGCTGAGAGTACACGCAGTATTCTAGGTAAGGCCTCGCTAGTTAGAATCATAGACTCCACAGGGCTGGAAGGAACCCCAAAGGATCATCAGGTCCAGCCCCCTGCATAAGCAGGAAAGACATCTGGGGTCAGGTGACCCCACCCAGGTGACCATCCAGTCTTCTGTTGAAGACCTCCTAGGGTAGGTGATTGCACCACCTCTGAGGGGAGCTTGTTCCATAGTCTGGACAACCTAGTTGTGAGGAAGTTTTTCCTAATGTTCAGCCTGAAACTATCTTCCAGGAGTTTGTAGCCCGTTGTTTCTAGTTTTCCCCCAGGGCGCTGTGGTGAACAGTTTACCGAGCCCCTGATGTATGTAGCTCATAACAGAGTGAAAAAATCACTTCTCTTGACTAATGTCAAGGGTCAGGTGACAATCTTGTTAAGACAACCTATTGTGCAAGAGCACACCACTGGCTTGTATTTAGCTTTTATTCACTATGACCCCCTAAATCAGCGGTAGCCAAACCATGGCTTGCAAGCTGCATGTAGCTTGCTGGCACAGTACTTGTGGCTCTTGCCCTGCTTCTTGAAGCCCCGCCCACTGCTTCCAGGACTGCCAGCTCAGGCACCAGGCTGCCAGAGCAGGGGCTGCAGCCTCACCACTTATTCCAGGGCTTGGCTCCGGGTCGCTCAGCAACCCCCCTCCACATCACTAAGCGCACCCCCCCCACCCACCCACCCCCCACTGTTCTGCGGCTCTTGAACTTCAGTGGAAGATCGGATGTGGCCCCCAGGGTGAGTAACTCTGGCCACCCCTGCCCTAAATCCTCTTCTGCAGTACTGTAGTGTAGCCAATCATTTTACACTCTGTATTTTTGCAGGCCATTCTTCAGTCTTGGATACAGGACTTAGACCTTGTTTGTTATTGAATTTCATTTGATTAATTTCAGACCGTTTTTCCAGTTTATCAAAGTAATTCTGAGTCCTAATTCTGTCCTTCATATTTTCTAACAGTGGACTCATTCACAAAATCATTATTAAAGATATTAAACGATTCCAGACCCAGGATTGAAGCCTCACTCAATACCTCCTTTCAAATAAACATTGAACCATTGATTTCTGCACTTTTGATCATGATGATCCAACCAGTTATATATTCACTTTACAATACTTCCATCTAGACTGTATTTCCGTAGCTTACTTACAGAATGTCATGAGAAGCAGTGCCAAAAGCCTTGCTAAAGTCCAGGTGCATCGTATCCACTGCTCTCCTCCTACCTTCGCCCCCCCATCCTAAGAGCCAGTCACTTTGTCATAGAAGAAAATCAAACATGATTTGCTCTTAATGAATTCATGTTGACTGTTCCTGATTAGCTTGTTATCCTCTAGGTCAGGGGTGTCCAACCAAAATGAAGTGGTAGGCCATAAGTGGTTAAATCATAGTGATGGTGTAAACTTGAGAGTAGGCAAAATATGGCCTGCGGACCGGATCCAGCCCACAAAGTGACTTGTCCTGCCCACAGCAGGTCCTTTGTGACCCAAGCACCATCTGGCCCATGGTGCATCCCACCACTCCTGGGCACACAGCAGGGCTCGGGCAACTGCACTCCAGTTCTCAGCAACCCAGGTGGTGGTAGCGGTGGCTCCATGCTGTTGTCATCGCTGGTCCCAGCCCCATGGAGACTGGCGGGGATCTGTACACTCAGCCCTAGCCATCCCTGGCCTACGCTGCTCACACTCTGGACTTACCCCAGCCAGAATGAACCAGCCAGGACCCGCGCACACAGTCCTCACCTCAGTCTACCCTGCTCCTGCTTCGGACCTGCAGCAGCACTGGTGGCCAGACAGAAATTGCTGGGTGCAGAGCAAAATGCCTGCCTCCTCTTCATCATTGCTGGGCCCTTCTTGTTGCGGCTGTCTGGAGCCCATGCCTGGGCTACTCTGCAGCTCTTTATCATCACCACTACTGGTGCCCCCTCCAGGGCGCCCAGCAGTGGTAGTGGAGAGGAGCTGCAGGGCAGCCCAGGAATGGGCTCTGGGCTACTGCAGCAACAAGTGCCTGGCAATGCTAAGGAAGAAGGTAGCTGCTTTTCCCCCATGCCCAGCAGTAGCTTCTGCCTGGCAGCTGCTGCTCATCATGGGTGTGTGGGTCCAGAGCGGGTGTGGGGTTGGGGCTGTGTGTGCAGGTCCTGGCTGGTCTGGAGCTGGTCCATGGTGGGCTGGGGCTGTGCATTCAGCTGCTGCTGAGTGCTGATGACAATGGCAGAGAGGAGCCCCAGGGCACGTGGGCTGTTGAGTGGGGGGTGCTCACCAGCCTGCAGCAGCTCCGAAGAACCTACTATGTGGCCTGTGGGCCCAAATAATTGCCCACCCCAGTGTTAACTCCTTTTTTGGCAGCACTGATGCAGCAGTTTAAGTAGCAGTGGTGAGAAGGTGGTGTTGAAGGTGTTAATACTGCCACCATCATGATTTAAACACTCTTGGACTACATTATGGCCCACAGACTGCCAGTTGGATAATTATGCTCTAGGCAATTAGGATCCCTTGTTGACATGTTCCATAATCTTTCCAGGTATTGAGGTCAGACTGACCTGGATCCTTCCACCTTTCCTTTTTTTTTTTCTTTAAGGTATGCACTGCATTTGCCTTCTTTTTAACCATCGAGGACATCGCCCAACCTCCATGAGTTCTCAAAGAGAATAGACTGTGTCTCTGGACAGTTACCTCTGTTGCATTCCATTCAGCCTTGCTGACTTGAAAACATCCAGCTCCTTTAAGTAATCTCTAACGTGTTTTCTGTAGTACAGGCTGATTTTTATCTTTCCCATTCTTGCTGCATGCTGTGCTTGTCATCTGATAGCTGACCTTATTCCTGAAGACTGAAGTAAAAAAAGGCATTGAGTATATCATGTTTCTTTACATCATCCATTATGAGACTACTGTCTTCAGTCAGTTAAGGATCTACAGTTCCTTTGGTCTTTTTCCTTAATTTTAGCATATTTGTAGTTTTGTTTTGTTTTTTGCGCCTTGGCTTTCCTGATTCTCTCTGCATGCCTGTGTGATATGTCTTATGCTCATTCTTAGTAACATAGCCAAGCTTCCACTTTTTGTAAGATTCCTTTTTGCGTTTCAACTCATTGAAATTCACACTTAAGCCTGGCTGGTTTGTACTTCTTTGTCTTTCTTTGCATCAGGATAGGCTAGTTTTGGACGCTCAGTATAGCCTCCTTAAGGTACAGCCAGCTGTCTTGAACTTTTTACCTTTAGACTTGCTTCCCATAGGATCATGTCCACTGGTTCCTCAAATTTAAGTCTGCTTTTCTGAATTGCAGTGTCTGTTTACTTCCTTACCTCAGGATCTTGAACTCTGTCCTTTTTGGTCCCTGTCATCCAAGTTGCTTTCTAACCCCAACATTATCAACCAGTTACCCCGTTTGTGAGCAGCATTTGACGAGCTTCTCCCTCAAGTTGATTTCTCCATCATCTGTATCAAAAAGTTACGTCCAACACATTCCAAAGACTTCCTCGGCTGCCTGGGCACTGCTGTTACCCTCCCAAAAGCTGTCGTGGTAATTAAAGTCCTCCATTAGCACCAGGTTCTGCAGTTTTGACACTTTCATTAGCTGTTTGAAAACTGCCTTGTCTTCCTCTTGGGGTGGTGGTCTACAGCAGATCCCCACCATAAGATCACCCTTATTCTTATCCACTTTTACTTTGGCCAAGAGACCTTCAACGTGCTTACCTCCCTCTTTGTACCACGCCTCAGAACAAGTATATGCGAAAGACATACGGAAAGAGCAACACCACCTCCTTTTTCACCCTGCTTGTCTTTCCTGACAGTAGTATAATTATACAAACTATTTACTGAGTTTGGCTATCCCAATTACATTACGTGTATGCAGTTATACTAGGACTTCCAATTCTTCCTACTTATTCCCCATACTTCTTGTGTTAGTACAAGGCTGTTCAACTGGCAGCTTGTGGGCCACAGGCAGCCCATGAGGATTTAGTTTGCAGCTCCCAGGCTCCCAGCCAGCTGTCCTTCCCACCTCTATTTCTCTAATTGCAGCAGTAGCTAGGATCTCTGGCCTCCCCCTTTTTCCAGCTCTGCTGCTTGTCCCTGACCCAGGAGTGGGGCAGTGTAGCATGGCACAGCCTATGGTACTGGGGAGATCCAGTAGGGGTGAGTGGGCTCATGCAGCATGTGCCCTGGGCGGGGAGGGGGGCTCACACTGGTATGGCCTGTGTGGTGTGCAACCCCTGGCTGCTTAAAAGTTGGCCATCCCTGCTTTTGTATATAATGAACAGTATAAGACACAGCAGTATAATCTGTATAGACTTTATAGTGGGGTGGGCAAAATGCGGCCCACCAAACCATTCTCCCCGGCCTGGCCGCTCCCCCCCCCGCCCCCCCCAATTAAGGAAATGAATATTTATCTGCCCATGGCTGCCTGTCATGCAGCCCTCAATGGCTTGCCAAAACTCAGTAAGCGGCCCTTCGCCCGAAATAATTGCCTGCCCCTGCTTTATAGCATATACATGTGCAATCATGATCCATTTATCCATCATGAAGTCCCCCATAGACTTTACTTATTCCTAGCAGGCTGTGGAAGAGGTTTGGGTGCTGAGGTGTTGACTGTATAAAATTCTGAAACATTAATTTAGGGATCCTCCTGTCATGGAATTTCTTACACCAATATATGATTATCTTGCAACAAATGGTAACGAGCCAAATGGTAAAAGAATTCGTCCCTAGGTAAAAATGGCAAACCTGCCTCAAAAATCAGATCCATGACAAAGTGCTGTTTAAACATGTCCTGCTATTTAAAGAGCAACTTACCTGTCATGCTGGGATGAATTTTAACATATGACCAGTAAAGGGGAGTATAGGGAGGGGCGGCGAGTCCACAAGAGGCTTCAAAGGGGAGAGAGGAGGATAACAGCTACCTCCCCGACAGCCTGCCCAGGAGTGAGCTGTCAGGACTGCCAGACCAGTGATCTGGCTCACTTGCGACAGGTGCAGCTAGCTAGGATTCCCAAGCTGCTAGGACCTGACTGGGGAGTGATGCAGGATCCTGAGCTTACAAGCACACATGGTCCTTTAAAAGCTGAGAGCGCTCCTTATGAGGCTGCTGGTGTGTTTCTACCCCATCCAATCCTGCTGCTTCTTCTTACAAAACCCCCTTACTGGTGTCTTCGTGTAGGTGGTGGAGGCAGGGGCTGCTGAAGGTGGAGCCCCAGATCCTGATTTGCCTCTGCTGCCACTGGAGGCTTACAGGGAGCCCTGTCAACCCTGTTACCTGGCAGTAAGTGTGAGGGGGCTGCTTACAGCCTGTTAAAGCACTGGGACCTTTAAAGGACTCTTGGGGAGCCTGAAACCCTGGGAGCTAGGCTTGCAAGCTGGTCAGTGAGCCTGTCCAGCTCAGTGATAGGCTCCACTAGGGGTGGCAGCAACTATGGAGCAGCTTCCTATTGCCCCCTGGTTGGAGAGCACGACTTTGAGTTCACCAGGGGGTTCTGTCCATAGTGCCTTTTATTTATTTAGTGCCACAAAGTTTGGACCACTGGAGAAATAATGTTTGGAGGCAGCCTTAATTTGTCATCCAGGAGATCTCCCAGACCCACTATGCTAAGAATATTTCCTATGGCAAAACTTATAGGATAGATGGAGTTGGTCTGTTGAGGGCAAAACGTTCTTTATTTCATTGCCTGTAGTATAAAATGATACTTAAACCTGCTTTGTTGAACTATAGCAATATAAAAAAAATATACAGACTTATTGTCTACAGGTCTGATCCAGCACATATGGAAGTTAGTGGGAAGATTTCCTCTCACTTCAGCATGTTTTGTGTTAATTTGACATCAAAATAATTACATTTTATTGGGATGCTAGCTGAAGGAGGTACAATCATTTGAAGTTTGAGAGATCTGAAATGAAAGTAGTCAAATACAATTTAAGATTAATCAAAGTGCACCTGTTACCCTTGGTTACCAGGAGCATTCAGCACATTAGTTTTGGGACAAAAACATTTTTGGGACAGAAATTCTGAAAGAAAATGTGGGCTTGGAAAATTACGTGGCTAATAACTATAAGAAATCTTAGAGGACATAGCTTTCTGATTGGCAGCTTAGAAATCTTTAAGTACTCTAGCTGCTGCTTTTGAGTATGTTGCAGAAAGTGAAATACTAAACCTTTTTCCTAGAACTTGATTTAAAATTGCAAGCTTCAGATTTCCAGTCTGTAGGGGGGGGACTTTGTTTTTCTGTTATAATTCTTAAATATCAATTACTCTGTCTTTCTAAAATTGAAAACTACCTTTTTTTATGTTGAAGTTTCAGATTGAGGAAACAGCCATCTGTTCTTGTACAGTTATGTCTTAAACAATATTCATTACAAGTACCTGTCAAAAGATTTGCTATTATAGTTGCTGCTTTTACAAAACTATAATTAAGAAAGTGTCAGTGCCTTTAAATTCCTATTTTTCAAGATTTAAATTGACTGATCAGCTTGTTTTGCTACAATTTGCTATACATGTTTTCAATCCTAGAGGCATTTCCTTTTATGGTGTGTTAATACTCGGCCTACCATGCAAACAAAAAGGAATGTTGCTAGTTTCCCCTCTCTGTCCTAGCAAAGCATGGAGAAATACATGTGTATGCAGCACATATTCAGATAGGACTCTGTCTGACAGAAAATACTTATTGCATTGATGTTAAGGGTATTTGTATGTGCATTTTTTTCACCAATAGATAATTCGAAAAGTGGATAAACAGACAGCGTTATTGGATGCAGATGATCCAGTATCACAGCTCCATAAATGTGCGTTCTACCTTAAAGATACTGAGAGAATGTACTTGTGCCTTTCCCAGGAGAGAATAATCCAGTTTCAAGTGAGTTTGTTTAAACATACTGTACTAAAAAATAAACATAATCAAGTCAACATTTCCAAAATATTTGGAGACCACAGCACTGGATTCTCTTTGGTATTTTTGCTTTTAAAGGCTAAGTATTAAGCTTCGATCTTCCTAGCCCAAATTGATTATATGTTTTCTCTTCTCTCACCTGTCTTCTATATCAGCATATATTAGGGGTTGGCAAGCTACAGCATGTGGGCCAGATGCAGCCCAAGGAGCCTCTGGATCCATCCCTTGGAGCAGGGGCGTTGCCCACATTACACCATGGCCAGGCATTTGGCCCAAGTTGCTCTGCAGCTGGACTGCAGGGAACAGTGGCAGGAGTGGCTGGGCCCTAATGCTGGCCCACCTTTGACTTGAGCTGGGTCATTGTGGCCCAGTACTAGAAAACATTGCCACCCCCTGTTGTATACATTTAAGTTATAGTTCCTTCAAACCTGCAAATGGAGAGACCATGCTGACATTTGAGATGCCAGACTTTCTCATATAAAGGGTATAGCCATCTCATAGTCTTCAGTTATACTTCTCTCCAGCAGATGAAAAGTATAATTCTTAGCAGGCTGTTGCAACAGGAGCTAAGAAAAGCAGGCACTGGAGGTCTAAGGGAGCCTCCACAATTTGTGCACTGTGGGCCCCCTTCATACGTTAATTTAGTTGTGAGATGGGACCTGAAGAATTCTATCCCAGATCCCATCGCATATCTGCCAGTCCACAGGGAGCCTGGGATTGGGAACGTGTTCTCTGATCCTGCACTCCGGGATGTTTAAAGGGCACTTGTACAACATGGCATTAGTGAGCTGGTCCCTGATGATAGATGGCCCACATGCCTTTTAAACTTGCTAGAACCCAGTGACTCCCAATTCTGAGACCTGGCTTCCTGTTGCCAAGCTGCCTAGGCACTAGGAAATATAAAGGGGAGCTTGTGTGCAGCCTGACACCAACGAACCGGTTTCTGCTGTGGAGCTTCCCACCTGGGGGCAACCAAGCACCATGGAGCAGCTCCCAAGCTCATACTCTTTGTGCATCCTTTAAACTAGCTTATTCAAATTAAAGGCGTGATACAAATCGGCCACAAAGATGTTTCACATTAAATTAATAATATCATTGGTTAGTTAGCCATTTTTATCAAATTGCTTGAACATGTAGTGTATTACAATTTTTGCATGACTAACACGTTAATTACATGATGAATGTAACATCGGGGGGGCGTTGTATGTGGCTGCTCTGACAGCAGATGGAAAACTGACAAACGGGGTGCATCTACATGTTCATTAATGCACCTTTGCTACTGCACATTAAGTTTAGTACCTCTAATATGAGGCACTACATAAAGGTGCATTAGCCCGCCCTAAAGCACAATAGCAAAGGCAGACAGTATTACTGCTTAATCTGCAGTAGACTAATTATGCGTGCATTAGCACAGTTTTTGCTGTGACATGCTAATGTGCAGTACAATAGGCTACTGTGCATTATAGCGTCTTGTGTAGACTTCATAGATTGTAGAGTTGGAAGGGACCACAGTGGATCATCATGTCCGACCCCCTGCCCCTGGCAGGAAAGAGGACCAAGGTCAGATGACCCCAGCCAGGTGACTATCTAGCCTCCTCTTGAAGACCTCCAAGCTAGGTGATAGCACCACCTCGCTTGGAAGCCCATTCCAGATCCTGGCCACCCTTACTGTGAAAAATTTCTTCCTAATATCTAACCTAAATCCACTCTCAACTAGTTTACACCTGTTTTTCCTAGTCACTCCCTGGGGTGCCTTAGTAAACATCGCTTCCCCTATTCCCCGTTGACCTCCCCTAATAACTTTATAGGTAGCCACAAGATCTCCCCTCAGCCATCTCTTGTGAAAGCTGAATAGATTCAGCTCTCTCAACCTCCCCCCCTGTAGGGTCTACCACGAAGGCCCTCTATCATGTGAGTGGCCCTCCTCTGGACCCTCTCCAGATTCCCCGCATCCCTCCTGAAGTGTGGTGCCCAAAACTGGACACAGTACTCCAATTGTGGCCTGACCAGTGCCGCATAGAGGGGGAGCATCACCTCCTTTGTTCTATTAGTCATGCACCTGTTAATGCATGACAAGGTGCAACTGGCCTTGTTGATGGCCTCGTTACACTGCTGGCTCATGTTCTTCTTGGAGTCAATTATGACTCCAAGATCCCTCTGCCTCTGAGCTGCTGATCAGAACACTCCCTAACCTATAGGTGTGCTGGGGGTTCCTCCTTCTCAGGTGGAGTACCTTACACTTACCTTTATTAAATTGCATCCTATTTTTCTCTGCCCTTTGATCCAACCTGTCCAGGTCAGCCTGAATCTGCTGCCTGCCCTCTGCTGTACTAACTTTGTCCCATAACTTGGTATCATCAGCGAACTTGGAGAGGGTGCTCTCCACACCCTCATCCAAATCGCTAAAGAAGATATTGAATAATGTCTCTAGTGGGTTATGGAATAGAGAAAATCCCACACAATTTACTGATTCGTTTTGATGCACTGGCTGGGGGAGTAGTTAGCTGATTGCACGATTTCACAACGATTACACACTTAATTTATACAACACAATTTTATTTTAAAACTCTTTGCTACGTATATAACACTGCTTAGCTTTAAGAAACACCACAAACATTAAAAACACAATAATTACATATATCAGAAACAATGCTCCAAATGCACTTCCTTCCCAAACAATGCTATAAGAATTAGTGTTACAAAAACAACTACAATTACAACTAAAAGTTAAATTTGAATCAATACTGTTATTTTTCATAATATACTTACAATCCTAGAATTCCGAGAAGCCAAATACCAAAATATGGTTTCATTCCTCAGTAGTACGATTTAATGGGTTGGCCTCAGTAGTACGGTTCAATAAGCTGGCCTCAGCAATACGATTCAATGAGCTGGGCTCACCAGTGATAGGACTACGTCCCCTTCCTTCAGTCCCTTTCGGGCGCTCCACAGCTTCAGCGTGAACTAAGAGATTCAATATGGTTTCATTCCTCAGTAGTACGATTTAATGGGTTGGCCTCAGTAGTACGGTTCAATAGGCTGGCCTCAGCAATGCGATTCAATGAGCTGGGCTCACCAGTGATAGGACTACGTCCCCTTCCTTCAGTCCCTTTCGGGCGCTCCGCGGCTTCAGCGTGAACTAAGAGATTCGTGTTCACGGAGAGGCTTGATTAGGTGATCAATCTAATCCGACCTTACACTTGTGATTCTTCCTTCGTTGTTCTGCAAGTGAAGTCACCTCCAAATTGGGACAGTAAGTTACAGGTTTTTATTGAGTGAGCTGCCGTCATTGGGCTCCTCCTACTCAATTTATCATACCTCCCAAATTTGGGCTCGGATCTTACTCAACAGAAATTACCTTTGTTGAGCATTTTAAATTATTCTTGGGGAGACTTCCATATCACTGTAAATACTCTTTTCTTAGCAATTTGGTTAAAAGGCCTTAGGCTTTGATGTCTCGGAATTTAGGACATTTGCTTTCTTTGTAAAAAACTTCTAAAGATACAATTTAAATTAAGACTTTAAGTGAAGTCAGGACATTTCGCACGTAGCTCCGAAACAATGAGCTAGATAAGGAGATAAATCCTATCTTCTTCCTGAAACTGGCTAATGGGCAATCTTTACAAACATTCAAACTATTTCATTCAATATGACAAATAATATCGGTCCAAGGACTGAAACTTGTGGGACCCCACTACCCACCTTCCTCCAGGCCGAGAAGGAACCATCCAACACTACTCTCTGGGTGCGGTCCCTAAGCCAATTGTCCACCCACCTGACCGTGTAGGCATCCACTCCTCAGTCTGCTAGCTTCCCAATGAGGATAGGGTGCGAAACTGTCAAAGGCCTTCCTAAAGTCCAGGAAGATGACATCAGCTTTGGCTCCCACATCCAGGCAGTGTGTGACCTGGTCATAGAAGGCTACAAGGTTTGTCAGGCAGGATCTACCTGTGACAGATCTATTCTGGTTTCCCCTCAGCATTGTTTCCCTTGCTGGGCGTGCACAAATGTGTTCTTTGATTATTTTCTCTAGCATTTTCCCAGGAATAGAGGTAAGGCTGACTGGTCTAAAGTTACCCGGCTCATCCCTTCTCCCTTTCTTGAAAATGGGCACCACATTGGCCCTTCTCCAGTCCTCAGGGACCTGGCCGGAGCACCGCGCATGCTCGAACAGCTCTGCCAGCGGCTCAGCTATGATACTGGCCAATTCTTTCAGCAGGCTTGCCCAGTTTGATCCTTCGCTAGGGACCAGAAAGCAATAAAACAGTTTTCTAGGGCAGCAGCACCTTGATAATTCCTTTTGCAGAGCGGTGGGGGGGGGGAGTGTTTTGCGTGCAGTACATCAGCCCTCCAGAAAATGCTTCTTGGAACTTCTCGAGCTTTTTCTGCAATAATCAGTAAGCCCAGTGAAATCAAAGCCCTTAGTTTTTCTCAGGGAGAAGAGTAAGGCTCTCAGCTGCATTTCCTACCCTGCTGTGATGAAACTCAGCTCAGTGTTTGTATATATGGGCCCATTCTCGCTCTTGCTTCACAGGTGACAAGAAGTCACTGCAGCTATCACAAGAAATCGGGCTTCGCTTTCATCCATTCCTTCTTACACTTTCAGGTTGGACCCTATGCTGCTTAGTTGAGAAACCGTAGCCCACATTTTTTAGCCTCTAGAGTCTAGAGCAGTGGTAGGTAATGTTTTTGACCAGAGCGCTGAAAAAACTGCTATGTCTACGTTGTAAGGTGCTGGAGTGCCAGCACACCAGAAAAACAAAACCAGGGCTGGGAGTACATGGCAGGCTACACTGCAAATTAATATAGTTAATAATCATAAACATTGCTTTTTCTTACAGTAAATACCAGGTTTTCTAAAAATTCTAAACCTGGTGACAATGAATAAAAATTCATACACTACCTTTGTTGTTATGTATTCTTTTTTTGTTAAGCATGTTTTAATGACAGAGAGAGGGGAAAAAAGGAAGAGAAAGAAAGGAGAGAGAAAGAGGAGAGAATAGAAACAAGAGGAGAAAGAGAGGAAGGAAGAGAAAAAAGACGAAAAGATGAGAAAATGAGAAGAGAGAAAAGAGAAGGAAAAAAGAGAAGAAAGAAGAGAGAGAAAAATATAGGAACTTACCAAATTCACAGCAGAAGTGGGCTGTGAGGCAGCATCTTTAAATTGGCAGGTTCCCCCGCACGCTTCCTGCCACTGATTGGTGGAGGTGCTGTGCTTGCGGCTTGTTCCCGATTAGCAGGCAGGCAAAAATTGCAGTTTTAGACTTGGCACCATTTTTGTCTCCCCATTGCTGATTGGCTGAAGGGTCTCGGCAGCCCCTCTGCTTGCTGCTGACCAGCAGAGAGGCAAAAATGGCGTCATGCTTAAAACCACGGTTTTCACTTCCCTGATGATGATGATTCATCAGTGAACCACCTGCAGTTGCTAGGGGGTGGGAGAGGGTTATTACATGATTTTATCCTAGTTTGGCAAGCAGCCCCAGGGTAGCAGTGCAGAGGCAGGGGAAGCCGTGGGCCTGGGCTCTGTGGTGCACAGTGCAAGTCAGAGGGTGGAAGGGGCTGGGAGAGCAGGAGCTGGCATGCACATAGTTCTGCCTGCCTCATTGCTTCTGGAGTGCCTGAGCTGCAATGCTGCACCCCCCCAGCAGGCAGGCTGTCAGCCACCCCAGCACTTCTGGCATGGAAATCTAGCAGAGTTAATGCCAGGGGGGAGGGATTGCTAGTGTGGCCAAGGGACTCCAGAAAGGAAGGCAATCCCCTATTCCTCCTCTCCCTCTCTCCCCCACTGCCCTGCAACTCCCAGGGAGCACAACCTGCCCATGAAGTGCAGGCTCCCACCCTCAGAAGGCTCCAGGTCTCCCCTGCCTGCCCACACACAGGCTCCCCCACTCCTCCCAGTCCCCCTAGCCCAGTGCCTGGGTTCCCCCCTCTTTGGGGCCAGCCCACCCTGCCTACAGTCCACAGGATCTGTATCTTGTCCTCAATTTATCAGGGAAGCGAAAACCTCAGTTTTAAACATGGCACTGTTTTTGCCTCTCTGGTCAGCAGCAGGCCTCAGCCCGTCAGCAGCAGGGAGACGGAAAAGGTGCCAAGTTTAAAACTGCACTTTTCTCCTCCCTGCCAATCGGGAGCAAGCTTGAAGTGCAGCCCTTCCACCAATCGGCAGGGGGGTGGCGCAAGGGAACCTACAAGATTAAAGGTCCTCCTGCGCAGCCCACTTCTGCTGTGAATTTGGTAGGTCCCTAGAGAAAGTAAAAGAGGGGGAAAGGGAAAAAGGAGGAAGATGAGGGCAGGCTGCCAGAGTGTGGCTGATCTCCCCACCCAGCAATGCAGGCACGTGGGCAAGCAGTACGGGCATCGGGTGCTGCTGCTGGTTTCCCTTCCTTGCCCCCCCTGCTTGTATCCCCCAGCCAGTGCCATGGCAGGCACCAGCGGTAGGATGAAGAATACACGGGCAGGGATGCAGGCAGGATGCAGTTCTCTGTTCTCCTGACCCTGCTCCAATGTCTGTGGCGATGTTGAGTGCTTCACAAACTTAGCCATGGACACGGGGCCAGGGTCAGCAGAATGCAGTCCGTGTCCCTGCCTGTGATCTCTTCACACTGTGGCTGAAACCCGTGGCTGCTCCGGAGAGCCCAGAGCAGCAACTTAAATGTTTAATTTTTAATTTTTATTTTTATCCTCAGCACGCTTCATGGCATACCAGGGGAAATGTCTCTGTGTGCCAGGGGTTGCATATCCCTGGTCTAGAGTTTAAGATCAAGGAGTAGGCTACTCCTTCCACCTTCTTATCACAGAGCTGGAATTGTTGATCACCTGCCACTGAATTTTATCAGGACGACATCAGTGCAGCTAAGACCAGTATATCACCGATCAGCATACAGGACCACACCTGAGAAGAATGACAGTGGGAAATTTAAGATAGCTAGAGCAGCAGGAACGGAAAACCAGCAGCTTTCAAGGATCCTCATGATAAAAAAAAAAAAAAAAAGACAGTCTCCAAAAATATTTGATCTCTGGCCTGTCATTATTTGCTCCAGTTTTTTAAATGAACAGCTCCCAGACCTTGACAAGAGGGATGCAAAAGGGTAGTAGGAATACAAAAGGAAAAGGTGAGAAATCTGAATGATCATTCGCCTATTTCTGGGCTTCCTATTCATTTGTGAATCCAGGTATGGCATAAACTGTTCAACCAGTAAAACAGATTGTTGGCAGACAAGGATAGCAGATTCTTCCTTTAAAGTTAAGGCCAGCTGCTCAGTCCCTCAAAGTCAGGTTTCTTTTCAAGAAGATGTTGGAGACTATCAGTCAGTAGTTGCTTCACAGTAGTGAGATGCACCAAGAGAATCCCAGATGGGCTCCAGGATTTCAGTCTAACAGAAGTAAATCCAGCATAACAGAGCTTTCACCCAGATAAAAGGAGTCTCACCCACTACAAAAAGAAAACTGGTTTCAACCAGATTATCTCCTTTTGCTCAAGGAAGTGTTTTAATACATTAAACAGACAGACAGTTCAAGGATTGGGCACAAAATCCCAGTGCCTGGGGAAAATTAAGGACCACTCTGGGACCAATGTTTTTTTATTCCTGGAGGCAGCAGATAAACTACAAATTATAGTAAGTCTCCTGGATCTTGACTGACTTGACCCAGGTGCTCTCATATTATCTAATTTTTATGGTCTTGAGAAATACTTTGTCTTCTAGTTTCAAATTCTGTTTCTAATAAAAGTGGTTCTATAGTGCTGCAGACAATGGGGGCCTCATTTTTTGAATAATAAGGCAAAAGTAGAGTTTCAGGAAGTTTCATGCCTTCCTAGCAAGCAGCTATGTATGATTTTTCACTTGGCTAATGTCATGCTGAGGAGTTTGACTGACTTCAGGTTGAAGACCTCAACTGTTTTCTCATCTGACTTAGTAAATCAACTCTTTATTAATGCATTTCGTCCAAAAATCTTTCAGAGAGGGGGATGCTGTATTTTCTGGCTATTGGTAGGGCGCTGTAACCTAGGTTAGTGCAATAGAATTCAAGCAGATTTTCATTCTGCACCAAGGTTTTAAAGGTTACATGCATCCAAATCCTCACTGATGTGATAGAGAATAGAAAAAAGAAGGAAGCATCAGAATATTTTTAAAGCTCTGGGCTGCCCACACTCACACACCACAGAGCAAATAAATGTCTGCCACTAAATAGCAGCACAAATTCTTACCACCTTTGTTACAACTACAGATTTTAGGCAATTTGTGGTACAAGGTATGCATGGGCACCTGTTTGCTTGGCCTTTGTGCTGCTGTAACTTTTTTTTTTATGGTAGCACAAAGGCAACAAAGGGCAATGTCTATTTTTACTATAAGATTGGTATTCTTAATTTACTAAAACCATTTGTAACGTATTGAATAGTGTCAGTTTAATTTTTTGTTTAGTACTGCTAAACCAAGTATTCAGTAGAATACTGAGAGAGTTAGACTTTTTATAGGTGAAAACATGACACAGTGTCTTAGTTTTCTATCCCCATCTGCTGGTTGAGAAGAAATATAAGCCAGGCATTTTACTGGAATTGGAGAGGTCAGGAAAAGTAAAATAACCGGTAAGTAGTTTCTTCCTTTTTGTCGCACATTTTGATGTCTGACAGTTAAACTGTGCAGTATAATGCAGGCCTCTGTTTCCCATTAAGTTAACAAAATATTAATACAGAGCTACTTTGGTATGTGGACAGAACTTTTTCTAGCACTATTTCAAGTACTATTTCTGATGCAGTAATTCCCCCCCCCCCCCCCCCCCCCCCCCCCGGCCGCATTTACGTATCATGACCATATCACAATAGAAATGTTCAGTATTTTCCCCACACCTCCCTTTCCCACTCCTGTTTACTCCTTTAAAAAAAGGGTTGGGTGGTTGGAACACTCTTAGATCTTTTTATATTTATCTGGGTTTGAGCTCATATTCTGGTTATGATCATTTCTCTTGCTTCCTATTTTATTTATTTTGCACATTGTTGGGCTCCTTATGGCTGTTTTAGCACAAGGGAATGTATTGCAATCCATTCCACGTCGTATAAGGGTTTTCATTACCTTCTATTATGGGGAGACCATGATATCATTTTTAAATGAAAGCCACTGGCTGTGGAGAAATATTACATCTGTGCTACTGTAATTAGCATTACCCCAGTGTTGAAAAAGAAAGTAAAAGACAGGTGACACAGATATTTATACCAGATTAATTTCCCTCCCGGTTTGGTAGAATATTATCGCTGAAAGAATCAGGGGTAAAACTGGCAGAATTAACAATATTGGCTTATGCTCATGTACTTTTACCCCAAGGAGCTGCTTTCTTAAAGCCACCTGGCTATACCTACTTCCTGCCACCTAGTGATGAAGTACTGTAGTAGCACCTATTATCTTGGAACAGCTACATAACTATCAGTTCATAATATCTGAATATGAATACACACACATTTGGGGCCATTTCAAACGGGAAGCAGCCGTTATGTTCCAGTTGTGTGGACAAGTAGGAAACAATGCAAATGTTGCAAAACTGTTCTAAGTAGCCCTGGATACATCTGTGTTCAAGTTAGGGTGATTTCACTACATTTGTAGCCTTTCCTACATGTCTACTCATAAGAATTGGAATGTAACAGCTGCTACCCTTTTGAAACCTTCCCTATTGGAAATGGCTTTTAGTGTATATGTGTTCTTACCCTCAGCATAATTTACATTTAAATTACAGTGAAGCATGTGACCATCTGTGCATGGCCATTGTCAACTGTCTATACCAATACAAATGACTATACTAGCTTATACCAATACAAATGACTGTTTTATAACATTGACTTGAATGCTGAACCAGTTATACAGACCAAACTTCTCTTTCTTACTAAGGCCACTCCATGCCCAAAGGAACCAAATAAAGAGATGATTAATGATGGAGCTTCTTGGACAATCATTAGTACAGATAAAGCAGAATATACATTTTATGAGGGGATGGGACCGGTACATGCTCCAGTAACACCTGTGCCTGTTGTAGAAAGTCTTCAAGTAAGTCAAATATGTATTTTTTTTTGTTTTGTTTTCTTTTTAATAAACATTGTACCTCTTTATAGTACTTCTCATCTGGGAATGTTTGAAAACTTCAACTATTACTTAAACTTAACAGGACTTTTACGAGTTATTGTAGGTAAGTTTTATAGATAGGAGAATTGAGGCAAAGAGAAGCAAATTTAAATCAAGATAAAACTTGAGTCTGAAGTAAAAGCAAAGAGCTCTGACTCTCAGTGGGCACATCTACACATGCATATTAATGTGTATGAATAAACTCCAGAGCTTATTCCTTCCAGGCACATGTCTTTTACGTGTGCCCGGGACTGCAGAACGTTGAGCTGAGTCGGAGCAACCCCGGCTGACATGGGACCCAGGGGGTCAGCCTGCCAGCCCAGGCCTGCTGCTCCGAGCTCAAATTGCTACAGAGGGGCTGGCTGGGGCATGAGGGTGCTTCAGTGCAAGGCTAGCCAGCAGGCAGCCCTGTATTGAAGCACCCTTGTGGCCAGCCAGCCAGGGCAGTGTGTGTACGTGTGCTGCTGCAGAGTAAATTTAGTTTACTCCAACCTAATAGGGGCACATGTGTAGATGCATGATGCTTACCGTGCAGCTGATTAGTCAACTGCACAGTAAACATCTTGTTGATGTGCCCAGTGACTTTTTCTCTACTCAGTGGACAAAGATCTTTCATCTAAGGCTCTTTCAACCTCTTAGGCAGAACTAGTCCTACACCAAAAAGAATCTGCATCCACAAGAAACTATTCCCCAAATAAAGCAAATGATCCCAACAATAGAGGCTTCTGTCATGCTACACATGCATGGCAGGAGGTGTGATTGGGGAATTAGGGATCAGGTCTCAGTTGTGACAGTGATCATGATCCCAGGCTTCCCCTGCACCAATAGTTAGCAAGCTAGTCAGCTGATCTGCGCTCTCAGCCTCAAGGGCACGTTGGGCGCTCAGGCTCCAGGGCATTCTTGAGGCTGGGACCAGCAGTCAGCTGATCAGAGCTCCCAGCCTCTAGAGAGCCTTGATCAGCTGATGCTTGGCCTGGTGTTCAATTGAAGGCACAATGGGAACCAGCCACAAAGTTAGCACACATTTTATATAATAATTTTGTGGCCAATTCCTTGTTTTATTGCACCTTTTAATTGGATTAACATGTGGCCAGGTTACTGCTAAGATGTACTTAATCACATCTTAAGTGGAATGTCTGCCAGGAGCCCAAAGTTTTTTTTTTTACTTTGTATGTTTGTTAAGGATGGTTGGGTTTCTTCAAATTATACTCTTATGATAAATCCTCCAGGACTTTTACTTTTTTTTATTATTATTATTATTATTATTATTATTATTTAGAAATGTATTTTGGCTCCCTTATCAATAACAAAAACCATTTACAAATGAACAGCATATTTCCTTATTACCCAAATCCTTCGTTCCCTGTCTGAAAGAGCACTCAGAAGACTGGCTACCCAAAAGGAGGTGAAATCCTTAGTCCTGAAGTTCTTTGGACTTCTGTTTTGAGGGATGGTCAATTGGTAAAGAGAGAACAGGGTCTTTACTTCCAGAAGCTTCGCTGCTAGCTGCTTATATTTTATAACATAATTGATCGTCCATCAAGAGTAACCAGTCACTTCAGGATATCAAGCTTTTGGGGCTGCTTTTCAAATGATTGCTTTTTAAATTAGTCATGTTTTAATGTTTTTTGTCTAATTGCTAAAAACAGCAGTGTTCATTGTACTTGTACTTATTGTAAAGGGAATTGATTTTGTTACATCTGTTTGTTTTATCTCTCCAGTTGAATGGTGGTGGGGATGTAGCAATGCTGGAACTTACAGGACAGAATTTCACTCCAAATTTACGTGTGTGGTTTGGGGATGTGGAAGCTGAAACCATGTACAGGTACAGTATTATTTTCTGTTGCCTCATGACAATGGGTGTTGAAGTTTGAAGAGTGTATATCTCTCTTTTCCTTCCTTTTTCTTTTATTTATTTATTTTTCAACTTGATTATCTCCTTATCTGCTGTATTGCGAGGATTTTTAGTAATAGATTGTTTGACATATAACTTTCTGTCCTTTCCTTTGTCAGATGTGCAGAGAGCATGCTGTGTGTCGTTCCAGATATTTCTGCATTCCGAGAGGGTTGGAGGTGGGTCCGTCAGCCAGTCCAAGTTCCAGTAACTTTAGTCCGTAATGATGGCATAATCTACTCTACCAGCCTTACCTTTACATATACACCAGAGCCAGGGCCACGACCACATTGCAGTGCTGCTGGAGCAATTCTCAGAGCCAACTCAAGCCTCATGGCTTCCAGTGAAACAAATACAAACAGCGAGGGAAGTTACACAAATGCCAGCACAAATCCAACCAACGTCACATCATCTACGGCAACAGTAGTTTCCTAACTACTGTTGTTTGTTTGGACTTTAATTGACTCTCACGTGCTACAGGCAAGAAAATGGAACAATTTTTGTGGTTTCATGGGAAAACAGCTTTCCATTCTAAGTGATATTATTTGAACTATGTTACCTGCAAGTGCTGATCTTAAAAAAATAAGAAGCCACAATAAAAAAAATACATCTGAAATGTAAGAACTTTATTGAAAATCTATTTTTCAGCTGTTTTTTTAATGGGCAAGAAATAGAAGTGTGGCTGGGGTACAAGTTAAGCTAATTAGAAAACATGAACACAACATAGTTTTTACGGACCAAGGAACTTGTATAAGCTTTAGTATAAAAGGTACATTTTCACCATACCTTTTTTGTATCACAACATATAGTACACTTTTGTTACCAAATAGTTTCTATTTTTTTTCCTCTGAGCTTTTGCTCTGAAGTATATTCAGGTTCCAAGCCTGACCATGCTTGTATAATCTAATTACCATACTCTTCCAGTTTAAAAAAAATATATATATTTTTGGTCTGTGGCTGGAACTGTTCCTTTTTTTAAACTGAAGTCTTGTGACTTTTTATGAACTGAAATTGTTTTTATTTCAGCAAGTAGAACCTTGTAAAGGCCAGCATATTTTTTTTAAGATTATATGAAGTCTGTGCAAAAGCTTTAAAAAAATGCCTCTGCCTTGCCTGCAATACATGCAATGTATGTTAACTTTAGTGCTCTGTTTTCAGTCATTGTTAATAGTTATTTCCATGTTTTCCTTTTTTAAAAATATGTATTTATAGTGATAATTCATGAGGTTCTAACATTACATGAGTTCAAAAAATGTGGCATCTCAAACGGTCATATAGATGATTGTTTGTGTCATAAGCATACATTGGTGTTTTGAAGGGTTTATTTCTGGGTTCTTCCTCCTTCCCACCTCAAAGTCAAAAAGCATCATAAGTGTTTCACTATCTGTTCAGGTTTTTTCTAATCTTGTACATAAGTTGTATTAAGTGTAAGTTAAATGTTTATTTTCTAAGTGGGATGTTCCCAGTTGCTTCATTTGGCAGCATGTCTTCTGTCTTGTTGGCATGTATCTAAATATCATGAGAAGTATTTGCTACAAATGGGATTGGTAGGTAATGCCCTTCATCCTTACACAATCAGAATTGCAAAAAAAAGCGGGGGGGTTCTTTGATACTATTCAGTGAATTAAGCCAGATATTAGTGTAATCCTTGTACTGAGAACATGCTTTCATTGTGAAGTGATCATACCATAATAGCTAGAAGTAAAATTTATTACTTAGAAAAAGGCAATTAGAAGATTAGAAAAGCACTGTAAAGATGTCAACTCCTCCCATCTGTATTTCTGTGGGGTTTTCTCTT
>NW_005842248.1:89695-100819 GCF_000455745.1 Alligator sinensis
TGCAATGCTAAAATCTTCCCTCCTTCATAAATTTAATGCTCAGTTGCACTTTGACTTGTTGGTTTTTCTTTTATTCTGGACTTACCATTTTTATCCCTCTGTAAAGCTGATTGCTTTGAACATATTTGAAAACCCATCTCAGCGGTGTTGCAGTCACCAAATAAAGACATAAGCCTGAGATATGGTCTAATGTTAGTGCAACGTTTTCCTTAAAGAACAAAGCAAAAAAATGGGACCTTTATAAGAGCGCAGCCTCTACCATCCCATAAAACAGGGGCTACAACTACTATGTAAATGAGTCTGAGGCTTCCTACCAGGTTTTCTTTTCCTTTGACAAATTTCATAGGTTTCTATTCGCTACTTTTATAATACCCAACGTTAATACCAGCACCATTTTAAAGCATTGCTTCTCTTGCACCATATTTGTCTTCTCTGATGCTGTTTTACTCATTTGCCTCAGCTGTTCCTTTGAACATTGTTATTTTTGCGACTTTGAAGACTGAAGACAATGTGGTTAAAGGAAGAAGTCATTTGTAAAACACGTTCAGTCAGTTGTTAAATCAGTGCCACTGTCCTAATATGTGCTTGTACTCTGCCACCAGCCTTCCTGTTCACTATTTTATATTATGTAATCTATCCCTTATGACACTGTTACAAATGCTGGTTCTTAAAACTAGCAAATACTGCCTCGCCTCATCTCCCTTCAGTGACCAAGGGCAGAATCCATTGTGGCCTTATCTCTGTTTTAAACTGTTTACTGGCATTTACTTGCAAACCTGTTTACTTGTCTGTGTGATATTTAATTTTCTTTCAGTTGTGTTGGGGCAGAAATCATTTCACAACATTTTTGTTAGAAGTATAAGCATTTTACAGTACTGTTTAACTTATGGGCCACAAATTTTCTTCACTTATTCTGAGGATTAACTTAAGTGATTAGTATTGGATTTACAATAATAAGGAACAAACCATTGCATACACAGCAAATAAAACCATAACAAGCCTTTTAACCTGCAAGGAATATTTTTAAATAGCTTTTTGAACCTTGAGAGACGTCTGCTTTTATATTCTTTATTTTAAAATGTTTTTTTTTACATGTAAATGCAATACTTTTATATTCAATTTCTTTCCTTGCAATAAGTTTGCGCAGTGGAGTATATACAATATTACTGGACTTCTAAAGAATCTTACAAACTTGACATGTTTTGCCTATCTTTTGCCATTCTAGACACTACAATCTAGTGGATGAAAAAAGACATTAAATTCCATTTCAGCAGTATCTAATCACATGCATTTTTTTTAGAAACTTGTTTTTGTTGGCTTTTTTCTGCAATTGTGGCTCTTTTGTTTCCAGTAAATACTTTGTAATACAGGAATTGTCTTCCAGATTTGTACTATTGTTAAGAAAGATGTTCGTGTATAGTTAAGTTGTTTGACGTTAAGTTCAAGCAACTTACTTGCCTAAACTCTTTCCTGTGGGTGGCATTGTTACTTTTATTGGCACAGTGAGTTATTAATCCTTTCTCATGATTTTAGCAATATCCCAAGGATGCTAAAAATTTTCAAGTAAGCTACTTATCAGCATTTTCAGTACAAAACTGTACAACTGTTCAAATCTAGCTGTTAAGTCTTGTCTTCTCTTATTTCTAAAAATATACATAGAATTTGAGTCTGTCTCCAGAATGTTTTTTTTTTTTATAATTCCAACTAATATGATGAAAAAGCAAATTAAATTCTCAGCTATAGCAATGCTTTCTTTATTTGGAACTATTTCAGAATTCAACACTAGTGTAATATTGAATATCCTGCTGCTGACATTTTCCTAATTATTTACATCTAACTGCTCCCCTACAGCTGTCTGTTTCTGTTAACAATATGCTTTATTTCACTTCTGTTTTCATTGCACAGACTCATAAGAGATTATAATGATTACCTGAAAAGGCATGAACCTAAGTAAATGAAACCATAAATACCCCAAGCATAAAAAATTTCTTATACAAACCGAACAAGAGTGAAACAAATGAGCTACCCACTTTAGACCAAATAACTCCATAGAGGTGCCCATTTTGAAACAAAATGCTCTTCAATTATTAACCATATTATTTACTTTTTCTTTCAAAAGCAGCTGTGTTTATGAGTACTGAACAAATGTGTATACTTTCCTGTGCCAGACTTTTGACTTTGTTTTCAAGCACTGTACTGTGGGATTGAGTGGCAGCTTTGTTAGAAATAATAATATATTAGGGTTAACCCTTTTAGGACTGAACTATTTTCTCCCTTCATAAAGTTGCAAAAAAAAAAAAAAAATCCAACTTTGTAAATGTTTACCTATTTTCAATACTGCATTGGTCCAGATGCAAGTGCTGTGCTTATTTTTCATTTTTCTTTAACTTTGCAGCACATGTATCTATTCAATCCGAAAAGGGTTACAATTTACAAACTGTGCACCTGTAAATTTTCCTAGCAATAAGGTAGAAAATTGAGCAAGTTTTTACCATAATTTTGTAGAAGAATAAATTGCTTGGTTCCATATTTCATCAAGAAAAACCTGCAACATGGTCAGTTTTGAGGAATAAATAAAAGTGAAAATATAAACCACGTAAAGGTGTTCTGTCAAGTGTACTCTCTGTGTGTATGTGCATATAATATTTGATTTCTATTTCTTACATAAGACTGCAGTCAAGATAAAATGTCATGTTACTATTCATGTGACAAACTTTTACATCTGTATGATGATGATGATGATACTATTAGATAGTAATATGATTTTAATCACAATTGTTGTTGGTTTGCCATATTTTTGCTGACTTTTAATGTTATACAAGAAATCAGATTTTTAGCAGATGAACAGTGAGGTCATCTTGGAACCAGATCAACCGAAGACTCAAGCCCAGGAGTGAAAAAATCGTCAGTAGTTATGAGGGCCTGCACACTGGACTCCACTTTAAACTGGATATGGAATGTCCACACACACCTGGTTTCAAAATCTAAATCTGTTTCTCTATGGCTTGTATAATTGCTGGAGTTAGACAAGAGACTGTTCTTTTTTTCCCCCAATAATGTAAAAAATGAACCGGTTCACTTTTTTTGATATTATTTATTAAATAAGAAAAAATGAACTGTGTTTAATTATTTAAATTTAACAGTTACTGCTACAACTAGCTAACCTGGTTTTTCTCATCTTCACTACTTATATGCTGTTTGGCTGAGTGTGTTTTTCCTTCAAAAGTTGGTTAATAATTGGGTTCAATTTTCTCCCATGAAATTGTCACAAGAAGCTTGTTTTTGTGTTGGTGCAAGACAGAATGCTGTAAGTCTGCAGAAACAACTGAGTGAAATAATCTCTTTGGATTGCAAACACAAATAGCCAATTGCATTACGTACGTAAAGCCAAACAACACTTTTTAATGTTACATTAAAAAAATACAGGGGTTAGATGTGGTAGAAGATACTAAGAATGGTAGGAGCAGCAAAGAAAAGACACTCAGAGCAGAGAGATCATGAGAGGGATGGGAACAAATCTAGTAACAGATGAGCAGAGTGATTTATAAAGTCTGTTACCTAAACCAGAGTAAGTTAATAGTTAGCTTTAACTGTAAGGAAGCAGTTATCAACCTATGCAAGATACCGACACACAGATATTATCCATGTAAAAGTGCAAGTTCAAGGTGTGTGCATCATGATCAAGACAAAAGGCAAAACTGAAGTCTTTGCTGGTCTTTATAGAGAGTTTGGTGAGTCCATCTCTAGAAATAGCTTTTGAAAGATTCATAACAACATGAAATTAGATTGCAACACGGGGAATTTAAGTTGGGTATTAGGAACCGCTTTCAAGCGATGAGGTTAGTTGAACTGTGGAGCAGGTAACTCGAGCCTCTATTCTTGGGAACTTTTAACAGGTTAGACAAGCCTTAAAATTAGATGGTCTATACCAGGTTGATGCTGCCTTGACTAGGGAGTTGCATTAGATGACCCCTGAGGTCCCTTCCAGGCCTGTTTTCCTATGATCTTACAGTTGTCTGCAATGATACGTGAATGATTCATCATGTGTTTAGAGCAGCACAGGAGTGAAGGGGAATGAGACGGAAGAAATGGTGGCCTTAAGATTTGGCAAGACAAGTAGCTTTTGCATACTGTATCATAGGGATCATTACTGGAGTTGCTGTTCAGCATATGGAATCACTGGTCTTTAAGGCCCTTTACATTGTTTTAGAAGAGAAAATGGGTTGTAAAGTGAATGTAGACTCGCATTAAAGGCTCTTTGATGTTTCCAGAGCTGCACTACCATTGATTTATGTGGCTCTTTTGGAACGGCAGAAATGGGAAAAATCATCTTAGATGCAGAATGGCTGGATTGTTAAACTTGAATGTTGGTACAGAGAGGAAAAAGTGATTGTAGGAAATATTCTAAGTCTTCCTTAACATAGATGTAGCATTCTGGAAGTATGTCATTAGCCAAAAAGTAGCAGTTAACTACGTAGATAACTGGTTCTGGCATACACTTCCTGTTGGGAGTTTAAAGAAAATGTGCAAAACAGTTAGCTAGAGAAACTGGGCAATTAGATAAAATTATCCAGTGCCATGCAAGAAAAAAGGGATCACCATACCTGGTCAGACCAATGGTCCAGTTGCCTGTTGGCATGGCTGGTACCAGGTATTTTCCAGGTGGGTACAAGAAACGGGAAGAAGCAGTTGTAAAATAATCTGATGTTTCAGAATGTTTCCTCCTAACATCAATTACTTATACCTTTGCCCAATTGAATCTTGTGGTAAAAAGTTTCACAGGTTAATTCCGTGCTGTCTGAAAAAGTATCAAACAGTTTTGAATTTGAACATTTCAGATGTCCTGTCTCCAGTAATATGAGGGTAATATTACCTGCTCAGGTAATATGAGAGGGTGACTAAATGTTCCTGGTGTTCATTCCCTGTGCTATCATTTTGAATACTGTTACTGTTTTCCCTTTTATTTGACTGCTCTCTAAGACAGTCCCCAAAATTTTCTCTTGTGAGTTTTTTTGATGTCCCTAATCAATTTTGTCACTTGCACAGAACCTCCCCTAGTTTAACTACGTGGACATGTGATGACCACCAGTACTAAACATAATACAATGAATAAGAGCCATTGGCTTACCTTGTGATGAAAATATTTTCTTTTTTCTTTCACTTTACATTCTATTCCTAATGCATTCTAATTTATTATTTGCTTTTTTTTACTGCAACAACATCTGTCTACATCAATAGCATCATCTGAAGAAAGATATGAGTACCACTATGTCTAAAGGTATACCAAATGGGGAGCTTGAGTCCAGTAAAATGCCATTTGCAAATTTTGCCACCTAAATATTCACCTGCCTTTACAAATTATCACAAATATAATATATAGATAACATGGGACTTTTTGACATCCCAACTGTTACTTTTTTTTACCCAATTGAATACCACTGCTTTCTGTCTCTAAAATATTCTGACCAATAGAAACCACCTGTTTCCCTTGCTTCTGTTTTAGCCTCTTGTGAGGTTCCTTTTCGAAGTCCTTTTAAGACGTATACAAAATGTATCAGGTAATTAACTCCTTTAATTAATGATGCCTTCAAGGAAATGTAATTCATTGGCAAAAAACCCCTATTTTCCATTGCAAAAGTCCTTGTAGATTTTATCATAATGAAATGTACGTGGCATTGGTAGACTTATTTCAGCTAACTTTCCTTGTACATGAGTAGACTTTAGCCACACCTAATGCCGTTTTAGGTATAATATATGTTGTTCTCCAGTTATCTGGTCTAGGTATAACTGATTTTGCCTTGGGAAGAGGGGTGGACTAGGCCTCTCAAAGTCCTCTTCAGGCCATGTTTTTTTTTATGAATAGCTGATATGCAGTGAGGCCACTGAGCTTATTTCATACAGAAAACTAGGCTTCTGCTTCTGTTAAATTTTTCCTACTTTTAATATTACTAGGCGTTTACTCATCAAATTCTATCCGTCTCCCAACTTCCTTCTTGCAGATTGCTACTTGTAGTTTAGGGGTTTTAAAATTTTTTTTTAAATGGCTTCAAACATTCATTCACACCATGCAATTCTTACTCCAAATTAATGGGCCTTTTCAAAATGGATTAAACAATTTCTGGTTGTGTAAATAAGGAATAAGTTTTTATGAAGATGCCTCTAATTTCTTACTAGTTTAGCAGATCTCCAACTGCTGCCTCACTCTCCTTTGTACCATGTCAGGGCCTAGGTGTGTCTTCTCCTGCTTTAGGCCATGTTCCCTGTTCATAGGCAAGAATTATCCCCATTTGTGATGATGTCCTTGTTGAGTTATACTGTTATAGCAGCCAAGCCTTGGCATTGAATGGAGTTGCACAGATTTCCTTACTATCTGGGAAAAGGAAACAATGAAGCTTTTGTCATTACAGCCACTTTATTAAGAAGCTATATAAGCATATAGTTGGACAAATGGCAGAGAGGGCTTGCTCCTGGGAGACTGATGGATGCTGCACAAAAGGCAATGAATGCAAATCAAATAATAATGAAATAATACCTAGAAACAGGATCTCTGACAGTGCTCTGCCCACCAGTCCTGACTGAGGAGCTAGATAAGATTTATTCCTGGAAGGCCATGATTAAACTCAGCTTTGTGCTTAACCAAGCTGAATGCATCAGAGGCCCTGGACTTTCAGACCAACCTGAGCTCTGACAAGGAGAAATTGTGCCCCACACAAGAACCTGAGTTGGATCATGAAGAGCAAACAGATTCCTGAAACCAAAGCAGACCTAGTCATCCCAGGGAGGCAGTAAGTATCTGCATTTTAATTACTGACTTGGATGTGGGGATAAAGTTTGCTGATTAGATTTTCAGCAGATGCAAGAATTGGGAAATATTGAAAACACTTTGGGGATTAAGATTAAAATTCAAAGGAATCCTAATAAATGAAAAATCTGTACTACAGAAAACTTGAAATTCAGCATGGATGTAAAATGTTTCATATAGAAATAAGAAAATAAATGCACAAATACCACTAACAGAATATGGGATTATGGAGGATCACACAGCATCAGCTAGCAATATAATGCTTTTGCAAAAAAAAAAAAAAAAAGTGTGGGGGGAGGAGGCACATATAAAAGCATTGTGCATAGTATATGGCAAGTCATAGTACCATTCAGCACTGGTTAGGCCTCAGGTGGAATACCATGCATGTCTGCTCTGGTTCTGGCTCCAGCCCCTACTCCAGGTTTGGGATTGGAGTCAGAGCCACAGCCATTGCCCTCCCCTCCCTCCTGCTGCTTGCTCTGTCGTGGCCCAGGGCATAGAGCATGGACTGACTCCAGCCCTCCCTTGGCCATGCAGCAGTGGTGGCAGCAGCTTCTGACTCAATCCCAGGGCCACAGCTGCTACCACCACAACCACTGTTGCATGGCGGGCCCAGGTTGGCAGGGTGCCAAATGGAAGGGGGCAGGCACCCTTGTGCACACAGTACTGCAAGAAGCAAGTCATGGGTGGATGTGCTAGGAGGTGTAGGCACTTCCTGGGGGGGCACAGGCAGCAGGGGGTGGGTGAGTGGGGATGGTGGTGGCAGAGTCAAGAAACGTGGGTTGCCACTCCGGCCACTCTTCCCCGCTGCAGCAGTGCAGGGGGAGAATTTAAGACAATCCTTAATAACTACATTTTATACATGGGAAATTTACATATTTATAGATTTTTCCACATAGAATCTAATTATTCGGTGGTCATCTTAAACTTGAAATAATCATGGTTTTTGGTTAATAAAGTATATAACTAGATAAATTGAATTGCTTGGTAAATAAATCATGCTGACATAGACACCTTATATTTATAACAATAATGCAATGGGTCAGAGTCATGTTTGAGCTTACAAGCTATGGGTCAGATTCTATTCCATATATGCATGTAAGTCGCTTTAGGTGATGAAGTGCAATTCTATTCCACCCTGTTAGAGTCCCTGAAAAATTGTTAATAGAACAATAGGTGGATATTCCTCCTTGTGTTTGTTTTTGGGTTGTTTTTTTTTTTTGGGGGGGGGGGGGGTTAAGTCTTTAGGGTCAAATGATGGTATGTTACAACAGTGGATGTATCCATGGATTTTTAGGGATGTGAGCAAGGAGGAATAGAATCACACTTAGGCATTTAAATCCAATACCTAATTGGTGGAGTAGGATCTGGTTCCAAGTCTGAGAACTGCATGTCTTAAGCAAATATTATTTTTTATTTTTCATTCTTAGGAATATTTTCACCAAAACACTTCAAAAATCATCAGTCATTTGGAAATTTTCTTTTGTGCTACTATTTGCCTTTCTATTCGTGGTTAATTATTTTTTTTTCTGAATAAAGTTTGTTTAGGTTCGTAACAGGAAAACAATCCTTAATGGGCTTATTGATGTGAAGGCCCTTAAAAAAATCTAAAGATTGTAGAATGGGGGAAAAAATCAAATGACTCAAGTGGTGATTGATACAATACAGTGGGCTTGAACACAGGACTTGTATGTTTGGTGGAGCTCCCTTTTGATAAGGAAGCCCTGCTTTCACTCTAGGCATTATTTAAGCCACATCCTTTTACCTTCCCACCTTGCTTGTTTGTGGTTTATGGCATTGGGTCTAAAAAAACAAGTCATTTAATCTCAACAGCTTTCTAAATGGGATATATGGCCTGTGTCAGTTTTCCTATTTGTTGAGTAAGATAAACATAAGAATCAGAAGCAGTGGCATACTGGGTCAGGCAGCATTCAAGATGTGGGCGCAACATGGATTTCTAGAGTGGCTTGATGATGTTTTCCATTTTGTTTTCAATTCCCTTCTTAATGATGCCCAACATTTTATTGGGTTTTTTTGTCATTGTCATGTACTGAGCAGGTATTTTTAGAGAACTATGTACGGTAACATCAAGGTCTCTCTTCCGAGTAATAATATCTCAATTGGATATTATTCAGAGACCAGCTGAGGTAATTTTCTTCGTGTGTATTACCTTTCACTTGTCAACACTGAAGTTCATCTGCTCTTTTTTGCCCATTTACTCAGCTTCAGGAGGTCTTTCTGTAACTCCTCACCATCAGCTTGGGATTTGAGTACCCAGAATAGTTTAATTTCATCTGGAAACTTGGATTTCATTGTGCACTTCCTTTTCCAGGTCACTTATGAAAATGTTGACTAGAAACAGACCCAGCACAGATCCCTGCAGGATCTCCCAATTGACCTTCCTCCATCCTGTAAAGTAACCCTATAAGCCCACCCTTTGCTTCCTTTCTTTTTGTCAGTTTTTGATTTATGAAAAAAGAATCTTCCCAGCAATCCCATGGAAACTCATTGTTTAAGAACCTTTGGTGAGAGATGTTATCAAAAGCTTTTTTGAAAATCCAAATGTATTGTGTCAGCTGGATCCCCCTTGTGCACACGATTGTTAAAATGATCAAAGAACTCCAGCAGAGATTGTGACAGAATTTACTGTCACAAAATCATGCTTACTTTTCTCCGGTATATCATATCTATCCATGTGACTGATTTCTTCTTTATAAATACCCCTATCAACTTGCCAGGGACGTAAGTGAAGACTTACTGGTCTGTAGTTCTCAGGATCACCTTTGTAGCCCTTTTGGAAGATGGGAGGTCTGTTGTTAATTTGCCAGTCCTCTAGTGCAATTCTGCAGTTTCACGTTTAAGTTCCTCCAGAACGCTTGGGTGAACACCATCTGGTCCCAGTGCTTATTTTATTGATTTATTCTAAATCTCTTCTATCATCACTTTAGTGTGATCCAACTCTTTGGACCTAGCTGCTTGGAAGAATTGATCTAGTATCAGAATCTCCTCAGTGTCCTCTGGGGTGAAGATCAATGAGGATTCATTCAGCTCCTCTGCTATGGCCCTATCATCCCTAAGTGCACATTTTGTGCTTGCTCATCTAATGTTCCACCAATTGTCTAGTTGGCTTCTTGCTTCTCATGTTTGTGTTATTAAAGTGTTTATTATTAAGCATGTTTTGCAAGTTGCTCCTTTACTTTTTTATTATTATTATTTTTAGCCCACCTTATTTTACCTTTGATCTTCCTAAGTGGAATGTGCCTTCATTTTTTTTTTTTTTTTTTAACAATGCCTTTTGGCTTTAGATGCTCTCTTAAACTCTGTTGTTAAACCATGCAGGAATTCTATTGCCTGTTTCATCTCGAGTTTGAGCATCCTCCATTGGGCCAGTCGGCATCTGTGGCTGCTTTAAGAGGTGTCCCTCTCCTTGAAATCTGTAGAACAGCTATTTTGGAATTTGATTACCTGGATTTCTGTATTGTTGAAGTAATCAAACTGGATAAATTGGTTGAATGATTCTCATAGTATACCCCTGTTATATAGACAGTAAGAGCATGCAAGGGCCATACACAGCACAGATCAACAAATTGTGGCCTTTGTGAACGAGGAATGCATTCCTTCAGTGAAACCTGGGTATAGAATCATAGAAAAATAAGGTTGGAAGGGAATCAGGGAAGTCCTCCAAGCAAGACCATCCCCAACTACTATCATCCCAGCCAAGGTTCATAAGATAGATTCATAACATCTATGAATCTAAGGCTTTGTCTACCTAGATCTTAAAAACCTCCAAGGATGGAGATTCAACAACCTCTGTGAGTAAGCAGTTTCTGTGCTTTACTATCCTCCTTGTGTGAGAGCTTGTCTTAATATCTAACCTAAACTTCCCTTGCTGTAACTTGAGACCATTGCTTCTAGTTCTGGCATCTGTCACCACTGAGAACAGTCTAGCTCCATCCTCTTGACCCACCCTTCAGGTAGTTGAAGGCTGCGGTTTAATGCCCTCTGTCTTCTTTTCTCCAGACTAAATAAGTACAGTTCCTTTAGCCAGGCACCCTGTGGCCAATCTCACTGACGGGGGTGTGGCAGAAATGCCCCCGTCGGTGCCCCTCTCCAGAGATCTGTCTCAGCCAGCCTGAGAGGCTGCTGTTGAATCTCTCACAGCGGGGATCTCGCTCCTTGTCTGCAGACAAAAGCCTGGCACCTGGGAGGCGATGCTCTGGTCACCTGGGCAGGGGGGGGAAAGACCCGGCCCTGCGCGCGGGCCCAGGTAGCCAGGGATGCCATGCAGATTGGACGGTTTGTAGCCAGTATTGGCAGCTTCG
>NW_005842248.1:108217-120834 GCF_000455745.1 Alligator sinensis
TGCGTGTTGAAACGGCTACCTCAGCCACCCTGGTTTGCTCTATGGGATTCCTTTGATATTCCTGTAATATTTCCATGATATTGCTCTACCTTTTACCCTGTTTCCACTCTACCCCTGTAATCAATAAAGTTCTCCTTTGTGACCGGTGTGGGAGACTTATTGAGGGGTGGGTCTAAATTATGCCAAGGAGGCCCCTTAGGTCGGTGGACTAAGGGAGGCTTCCCTAATCAGCCCCTGACTTGGGGCAGTGACCCAGGGGGGCCTCTGCGGCTGATCGCTGCTCCACTCCCCGACCAGCAATTGCAGGGGGGGCACCAGTGCTCCTGCCTTCCCCCCCACCCATCGCCTAAGTGGCGAGCGTGGCCAGTCAGGGGGTGAACATGCGCCCCCGTACACTCCTTACATGTCTCCAGTGAACAGGGACTGCCTTGCCTCTCTGCTTCTTAACCTGCTTCCTGCTTGTCAGTCCACAGGGACCGGAGAGTGGGGGGAGGGAGGGGCAGGGGAACAGCCCTCCAGCCCTGGTTTCCACAGCATGTGAGGGAAAAGAAAGACCCTGTGCTGGGGGCTCTTTAGACCCTGGCAGCCCTCTCCCCTCCCCCCTCCCCTTTTCCAGCTGCTGAATAGTTCAGTGGCTGCCACAGGAGGGAGGGAGAAGGAGACCTCTGGGCCAGGTGCCTGCCCCTGCAGCCCAACATCAGGGCACTGGGGAGCCCCCACCTTGGGGGGCTTCCCCCTGCCCCAGCCCAGGGAGCTGAGGGGATTCTTCCCCTCCTGTCCCCCAGAGCTGGTTGCTTTGGCCCCTGCCACTCGCAGGCAGCTTCAGAGAGTGGAGGGACATTCTCCTGCTCCTCCCCAGCCAGTTTGCCTCCACTGCTGCGAGTCTGAGGCAAAACTAATGCACGGGCACAGAGGAATTTCCCTCCGCTCCCTGAGGCTGCCCCAGGCTATCCCTGAGACTCATGGCATGGTAGGGGCTGGGGCTGGGGTTGGGGAGGGGAAGAATTCCCTGGAGCTTCCTGGGCTGGGATCGGTGTGGGGGGAAGGCCCCCAAGGTGGGGGCTTCCTGCTGCCCCTGTGCTGGTAGGAAGCTGCCTAGATTGAATCGATTCAGTCTCAGGCTTTTGACTGTCTGTACTTAGCCTACATGAGTCAGAGTCTGATTTTTCTGAAGTCCAGGGTCTTTACTTTCCAGGATCCTTTCCTCAGGATCCTGAACTCAAATCATCTCATGGTTGCTGCTGCCCAAGTTCCCCCCCGCTATTACATTCCCTGCCAATTCTTTCCTGTTTGTGAGCAGCAGGTCAAGAAGAGCATGGCCCCTAGTTGGAAGTTGAAAACTGAATGTCAGTTGAGTTGGTTATTGGTTCAACCTACCCAACTTAGAGGAAGCTGCCTAGATTGAATCGATTCAGTCTCAGGCTTTTGACTGTCTGTACTTAGCCTACATGAGTCAGAGTCTGATTTTTCTGAAGTCCAGGGTCTTTACTTTCCAGGATCCTTTCCTCAGGATCCTGAACTCAAATCATCTCATGGTTGCTGCTGCCCAAGTTACCACCCGCTATTACATTCCCTGCCAATTCTTTCCTGTTTGTGAGCAGCAGGTCAAGAAGAGCATGGCCCCTAGTTGGCCTCTCCAACACTTGCATCAAGAAGTGTTGTTCCCAACACTCTCCCAAAATGTCCTAAATTGCCTGTGCACTGCTGTATTGCCCTCCCAGCTGATGTCAGGATGCTAGAAGTCCTCCATGACAATCAGGGTCTGCAAACAGAAAACTTCTAGCTGTTTGAAGACGGCCTCATCCATCTCATCCTTCTGGTCTGGTGGTCTGTAGCAGACCGCCACCATGACATCACCCTTGTTGTTCTCCCCTCTGACCCTAACCCAGAGACTTTCAACAGGCCTATCTCCAGTTTCATGCTGGAGCTCTGAGGAATCCTACAGCTCTTTACATAAAGTGCAACTCTTCCTCCTCTTCTCCTCTTCCTGACCAGCTTATACCCATCCATGACAGTGCTCCACTCATACAGGTTATCCCACCAAGTCTCTGCAATTCCAATGATGTCATAGTTCTGGGACCGTGCAAGGACAATGCGTAGACTAGTTGTTCCCAACCCACAGCTTGCAGGCAACACATAACTTGCAAGACCCTCTGCTGTTGCTTGAGGTCTCTGAAAACATTTATTTTCAAGCTGACAGATAAAGTCTGAAGATGTCTTCAGTGAATTATTTGCACTATATTGTTGTCCAGGAGGCAGCAAAGGCTGTGAGAATAGCTAGCATTGACAAAGGTGTCTTGATCTCTGATTATACATAATTATGTCAAACAAACAGCCCGTGGCCCAGATCTGGGCTGTGGAGCTGTCTCATCCAATTTGGACTGATGCAGCCTGCAGAGCCTGTCTGGCACACAGGCAGCCTGTGGAACTTGTCTGGCATTGCAGGTGCTGTTTGTAACACAAGGGTTGGTCCAGGGCATAAGCTGCATGTGGTGTCTGCACTGGACTAACCCTGTGCACTGTCTCTAGGGCCAGCTGGGATCAGGCCCCAGGCTGTCTATGCATGCTGGAGCCAGTATGCAAGGCTGTCTGCCAGGATGCCACATATAGTATGTACCCTGTGCTTGTCCCCTGGGCCACAGGTAGTGCTCACAACTCCAGGACCAGCCCTCTCATTGCCTGCAGCACAAGAAGGTTGTGCAAGGAGTATGTGGTGTACATGGTGCCCTGCCCACTGTGGCCAGTTCCAGCCTGTAGGCCCTCATCTGGCTTGTGAGGCTGGCTGAGTTCAGCACCCCTGACATAAGGCAAGTAACCTCTCTTGATTATTTTCTCAGTTCATTGGGAATAAAAACTCTTCTGTTCACTAGCTTACACTTCAATAAAAAACTTTGTCTAGAAAAATTGGTCATGGAGACTGTTTAGTGCCATGTTGTTCATACAGTATGATTTGCATAAATAGTGAAGTTCATGATGAATGTGCTTTCCTGTTCCCCTGTTCATAGAGTGTTTTCAGCCAAGAGTGACCACTTTATCTTTAATGTCTCACAGGAATAGTTTGTGAAATGGAAGCAGATAATAACTGGTTTTGTGTAGTAAAAAAGGCTTTTGATGCTTTTCAACTCAGTTATCAGAAATGGGTCAATAAAGGCATCCTTAGATTCTAAACTTTTAGTGGTATGTCAAAGAAATGCTCACAGTCAGTTTGCACATACAAATCCTCATTTGAATTCCTCTCTTTAAATATCAAAGCAGAAACTATTGTTAAAATGACTGAATCAATTGTCTTAAAAATTTAATGCAAATACTGCCTATGTTAGTGGGACAAAACACTCGGTTAGATCTTGTGAGGTGTAGGGACAGGTAAATTGTAGGTAATTATTTGTCTCCAGTTCTTTTACAAATTGTGAAACTTGGAGCCTATTCTTTGAGTACCAATGCCAGCTAACATGATTGTATTTTATTCTACTTCACATTTACATGCCAAGAATGTATTTTGCTCCATATGAGATGCAAAATACAATCACTGCCTAATTTTGATAACATTACCAAACTGAAATGTTAAAAAATCAGGAGTTAGGCCTCCTAATATATCCTGAGATTTAAAAAATACCTCCATTTAAGCCATATCTTTCAATCTTCTCTCTAAAAGTGAGGGACAGCAACTTTTTAAAATAAAAACTGATCTTTTTTATGTAATAGGAGCTGGGCTGGGACTTTTAAAATACCAAGCATCACCAGGCTGACATTAAAATTGTGAGAGTTTACAACATGGGATTTCCCCCTCCTGGAAACTGGTTTCAGTGGTGCTACTTGTGTAATTAAAACTTAAGTATGTGCATAAGAGTTTTTGTGATTGGGTCCTGTAAGTGAGATAGAGGGAAGCCAGAGATGGGTTTTATCTTTTCACTTGATTAAATATCATTATTAATCTTTCTTGAAGACAAATGAATTTGAGGAAGGCATCTGAATGTGGAGAGACATAAATAGTTCCTTCCTTTCTGTGTCTGACATGGTATCGAGCCTTTTCACAGAGATGGTGCAGATTTGCTGACCGCTTCAACTAGAAAGTTGAAGAGCTGACGGTTCATGTTACAAGCCCCTGATCTCCAGAAGTTTTTGTTTTGGGGGGAAAAAAATGTTTGAAAGTTTTAGGAAAAAATGTTTCATATTAATACATTTCAGACACACAGGCCAAGCCTGCTTTGGAATGGAAATCTAGAAATGGCAGTGAGAGAAAGAGATTGCATTTCAACTAGTCTGACAAAGAAAGCAGAGGAAAATGGAGAAATGGTAAATTGTCCTAGGCCCCATACAGGTGTTGTGTTTCTATTGGGAGAATCACTGCTCTCTTGGTAGAAGCTGTGAGTGAACCGGTATTCATTCAACTTCCCCTGGGAGAAACATGTTCCCTCTAGGGGAAAAATCCTCCAGGTGTCAACCTTGTGAGACAAACTCTCTTGTGAGAATGAAGGTTGGTATGGTAATGAAGATGCTCCCCCCCCCCCCCCCCGCAGTCTGATCTGAGAGGGGAGTATAATAGCATTGGGCATGCTCTAAACAATTCCCCAGACTAGCAACTGCTCAGTCAGGGGTACAAGATGCAGGGGGTGGGGGGCATTGACCCACTATTCCAGTCCCATTCTGGTGGGAATGGCATCAGAGGGGCAACATCCCCTACTTGCTCCCCAGATTGGGGGTCCCCCAACATCCCCTGCATAGGGGTGTCTTTTCCCAACACCCCCCCCCAACATCCCCTGCAGGAATAGGAGGAGAGGAGTCTCGCATAGGTGCAAAGAGAAAGGGAGAGGGGATGGGTTGCAGGCTGGACACCAGTACTGTGCTGTTCCCCCCTCAGAATAATTTCTAGTGGTGGAAATTTCTTAGAAGTTTTCAGAAATTTCCAGTGCTAGAAATGAATGCTTGTACATGGCCTTAGTTAATGAAACTTGCTGAAAATGGACAGCAGTTCCCTCAAGTTTATTTTGTTAATATGAAATATTTCTTGCTATTTATTAGAAAGCAGGTGTGTTCAGGTGAGCAAGTGAAAAATATATCACTTCCAAGTTTGACCCTTTTTCAAAAGCCCGCTGAACTGTTATCTAAGATAACAGATCACACAGGTGGAGAGTGTCTCACAGGCATTGAAAGGTGTTGAAAAAGCCTGTACACAAATATGCCCTTCCACAGAGGACAAGGACAAAATAAGCAAATAGGAGCAGTTCTTGGCTCAAGTAGGGACTGAAGTTAAACAGATGGCTACTTTGATCCAATAGGTGGGTGGAAATAAATTGTGGCATTTTTTATTTTCTGTTAATTTTCTATGGTAGGAGATTAAGCAAAACTATTAAAAATAAATTCAGAATAAGTGCAGGCAAACTGTAAGTCAGTTGTAAAATTGCATTTAAGCAAATAATATTAAAGCCATGATCCTCTTGATTTAGTTTTGCAAAAGAACTGAATTTGATGCACGATGGCTTGAGTAGAAACACAGTTTTTAAAGAAAATGTATCTGTTGATACAAGCATAGAAACAGCACCTATGTTATAGCAACATGGTAAAATGGAGAAGCCACAATTTTACTAAAACCCTTAGTATTCAAAGGGGCTGGTTTCAGTGTGAATTTCAGCTGAACTCATAAACCTCAAAGTAGATACAATGAAGCAAGTGCCCTGTGCCCCTCAGAGTCTGTTCAACAGCCATGGCTGGAGTTCAGAATCCTAGCCTATCCCTCCAATGCACAGAAACCCATGCAAGACATGGAGATGAAGCCCCTTCGCTGTTCAGTGCTATTGCCTTGAGGTTGCCTATCAGGCTGATTTAAACCCACCCAAGTTGCAACAGTGTAATCTAAACTTCCCCAACCAGAACTCAGAGACCACCTTGTAGAAGCTGGAAAGCCTCACAGCAAGGTTCTTTTGGTGAATCTGATATCTTTTATTAGACCAAATTAAATAGTTGGGGGGAAAATGTTTAGTAAGCTTTCAGGTTTAAAAACCCTTTGTCAGGCCGAGGAACTTTCTGCAGTTGGTGTGTGCTCTTCCAGGAAAAGACAAGCTGTAGAGACTTCCTGAGGCTGATGAAGGGTTTTTAAACCTGAAAGCTTACTAAACATTTTCCCCCCAACTATTTAATTTGGTCTAATAAAAGATATCAGATTCACCCAAAGAACCTTGTCTGCCTATGTCCTTAGACCAACATGGCTACAACCTACACGCCTGTCACAACAGTTTCATAATTTTAGCAGATGAGCTCAAAATGGCTACTCCAAGTTTTCAAAGCAAGGCAAAGCCACATCCTGGTCACCTACCTGGTGGGCAAGAGCCAATTAGCTGCTCCATCTTTCTGTGCTATCCAATGTCAGTAGGAGTAGGCAAGATGGATAGAACTGCCTGGTACACATCGGGTAGCCTGTCCCACTCACCTGGGTTTGGGGGTGTAATGCAATAGGAACAGCTTTCTCTCTTATAAGGAGGGGCCTGGGCTTATTATGGGTAATTGCTGCAGCCACTCTGGTTTAAGGAAACAAAAGATGATTGCTGGTTAGATGATCAGTCTCATCCCAGCCAATGAAGTGAGCACTGACAACTGTCAGCAGGTGAGCAATATGGCTGTGACAGAAGGAGAAGCTTTATGACTTGGTGCGGAGCTCAGACTTTGTCTGCACTGTACTTACTGTACAGCTCTATTAGCAAGCTCTCCTAGCATAGACTGAGCTTATCCTGTTGTTGTAACTAGCATTACCCCTTTTCCTGAAGCTCTACCAGGACGTGTGGATAGAATTAAATCCCTAGAGGTAAATCAGAGTTTAAAATAATGTTGGCCCATGGAAGTTCATGTGCTGCCCACATTTCTACTCCAGGCGGGGCAGCTCTAATTTTGTCTGTGCAAGGTATCATCTTTCCAACTTTGTTTTCCCCTTGTGACTAGTGTGGGGGCGCTATGGTCTACTCAGTATACCATTGTAGTGGACCCTGCTAAGTCACAGTGGCTCTGTCACTGACCTGCTAGGGAGCCTTAGATGCTTCATCTCTCTGTGCCCTTCTGTCCATTAAAGATACTGACACTGGTAAATCACTCTAGAAAAACTTGATAGATACTTTTTTTTGCTACAAAAAAGTAATATCAGCTTTGTTTATTCTGGCTTAAGCTACTTTTCTTGTAAATCCTTGCCTGTTCTGCATGACTTCAAAATGGTCATGCAGCATCCTAGGCAGATATCCCACAGTGCAATTCTTCACAGTGAGGCAGCAGACACTATAGTATTTTTAGTACGACACACTGTGGATGCCTATGGGAATGTAATGGAATTTGGGGTTTTGGAGTTAAACTGACCAACTCCTACCATTCCTTCCCTATTATCCCATAATGCATCTGTGGTTTAACAGCATCCTTTTCAAGCCACTGTCAGGCAGCATAGAAAAAATGCTGCTGAACACTATAATATAGACTTCCATAAACATTTTGGCAATAACACAATTTTGAAGGCTGTATTATAATAACAATTGCCACAGTTATTCAGATGAAGAAGAATGACATAAATCACTTCTGTGGGATTTTTTTTTTCCAAATATCCTTTATTGGATCAGCTGTAGAGTAAGGAGAGATGTTAGACAAGCTTGCAGACAAAGTGCCCTTCCTCAGGTCTTGGAGAGAACCAGAAACAGCCCAAGCTAAATACCAGATAAAACCTCTATGCATTTTTAAATGTTTCTTTAGTATAATTTATCTCTTAAAATGTAGATGCCTCAAAGCTCAGGTCACTGATCAAACTGTGAGGCATAGTACTTTTCCATTGCCTTTTCTCTTTCTGTGTTTGCTGTTGTAATAAACATACTGGAAATGCAAAGTACTTTGATACTTAACACCTTTACCATCTTGGGTTGGGACAGGATGGGGCAGTGATAGACCTGAGGGAAGAGGAGAATTGCAGGGCTTGTGGTAGATGGAGTAAAATGGTTGGCTGATTTAAATGTGGAAATTCAAAGACATGAACACTTGAAAGTGTAATGTCTGGCCTGGCTGCCATTTTGAACTCCTCCAGGAGGTGGGGATGCTAGTTGGGCAGTAGGAGGCTCTGGCCAAAATAGCATCACCTGGGAATAATCTGCTGAAACCCTTCTTCAAAAGCTCTGATGTAGCACTTAATACTTCCTGGCAATGTTATTCTCAGTAGCACTTTCCAGCTAGTTCTCTGCTTGGGTTTCAGAAAACCTCTATATGTGTTTTGGCATTGTGGCTTTCTGATTTGGCTCCAGAGTTTCTCTGGCTATGTACCACTCATCTTTCACCTCCTGAATTAGGAACAAAACCCAGACGTTCTGAGTCCCAGCAGCTGTTGTTCTTCCCATTAGAGTTTCTTCTACTCCCAAAGCTAGAATTAGAAGGCAATCCTGATTCCCAGAGCACCAACCAATTCGAGCTGGGGAACCACTATTTTGCAGGCTCTTAAAGAAGCATGGACTAAGGCTGCTGTAATGGGGTTGTCTCTGGGTAGATGGACTCTCTGACTCAGAATTACTAAGGAGTAAACTTGAGTGAGCACTAGCATTTGAACAGGGAGGTGACATCTCGTTAAAATGAACCCATAGCAATAAGAAGTTGGGCATTGAGTAATGCATTAGTAGACAGCAATGAGACAGACAGAGCTATGAATCCAAAATAATAGCTAATTGTTTGTCTGCCCCCTAGTCACCACCTCCTTCCTCTCTGGCCTTTTTGATACCAATATGGACTCTGCTCAGACTGTCCAAAACACAGCAGATAAACTGATCTCTGTCTGTAGATCAGGCTCTGTTGTCCTTTTTCTCCTGTATGCAATCTTATGACTCTTTCTGGCCAATCACACTGGACTTCAACTACTCATGTTTGTTCTCAAGGCTCTTGACAACTCCAGCTTGCTACATAACTGCATTCCCTTTGCTTCCTGTGTATCTGCCTTCCAGCTACTATGGTCCATTCCCATCCTTTCTACATTCATATCCCTCCCTCCTTCACCAGCCTCGCATACAATAAGCCCCTGGCTGTTCCCATTTCAGGAAAAGGAAAAAATATCAATGTTGATATTTCTTTTGCGATTTCCAGTGTACTTTATGTAATCCGGGTCTCTCTTGCCTTGGTTCTTTGACTTTGTACAGCAGTGAGAGCTCTGCCAGTGCTAACTAAACAGTTCTATATTAGTGGAATCAAAATATATTTGGATGTCAGTAAAATGCATGGTATCACCTTACAAAAGCTCACATCTCACCCATGTCTCTGAACCATCTGAGTTCTTACTTTTTTTCTAAGGAAGTAAGGAAATAAATAAAAAAAGATAATGCTTGAATAATACCAGGCAATTGATAGCTAAGTTTGACATTTCTCCCCTGGGTTGTGGTGGTTTGTCTCAGCTACTTGACACTATTTAAACAGTGTTTTCTGTTTAATAAACACAGGGCACTGAGAGATGTTCCTTGGAGTCTGTGTCTCAGATCTGTCATCTCAATAAAACGATGACTTCAAAATTGGCAGAACTTTCTCTGAGCAAAAAAAAAAAATGTTCACTGTGGAAGCTTTTCTTATGGTTGAAACTCTTCTCTGTAGCTACTACTTTGCCTATAAGATTTTTTTAAATGAATGTTATTAGCTCTTGCATCTTGATCTCTACATAAAATGTGTTCCTTCTCCATGAGGCAGCACAGCTTCAGGAAGGAACTTAGTACTGTGGTCTTATCTGATCGAACTGAATCAGAGACAGGCAACCTTTTCTGGCTGTTGCCCTCCTTAGGTTGGGGGCAGGTACTAGGACCACCGAGCCACTGCTGCTTGGCTCCCTATCTGCATTGGTAAGGGGTCTTTAGCTGACACTTCTTCCTTTGGCAGTATGGGAATAGCGCCTGCAGCTAATGTTTGTCCCTATGGTGACATGGACAGAGTATCTGCAGAAGGCAACCCTCGCTGCCAGAGCCCTACAGCCAGGGGTCAGATTCATAGATTCATAGATGCTAGGGTCGGAAGGGACCTCAATAGATCATCCGAGTCCAACCCCCTGCATAGGCAGGAAAGAGTGCTGGGGTCAGATGACCCCAACTAGATGCTTATCTAACCTCCTCTTGAAGACCCCCAGGGTAGGGGAGAGCACCACCTCCCTTGGGAGCCCAGATTTGGCCCACAAGTTATAGATTGCTGACTCTTGCACCAAATGAGCAGGGTAGGACTAGGTTAGTACTTAGGTGGGAGACTTTCAGAAACTAGAAGTGACATAAGCAGTTTGGGTTATTTATTTGCTAGCATCTGAGCCAAATCTGATCTGATCACCCAATGTAATATTAGCTAGAAGCTGTTGAAATTACTTATTTTCTGGAAGTTCCTTGATAAGCTCCTCATGGGGAGAGTAAGTTTTGAAGTGGGGGCCCTGACTGAAAATGTCCTATTAATTTTCTTGGACAGTAATGCTACTGGAACCATCAGCTAAAGGTTCAGAGTCTTGATTAGAATGTGAGGATCTCAGGACTTGGGTCATTGAAGGGTTTCTCTGTAAGAGTAAATGTAATAAGCCCAATATACTAACCAAATTCCACTTCAGGTATTGCCTTCTGCTTACCTCAGTTACCCATATAGATAGTGTCCACTGTGCACAGCATTTTCCACTTCCTGTCAATAACTAGGTCTCTTGATGATTGTCAAACATTCTCACAATAAGGCCCTTGGTGCTTTATTATTATTAGTAAGAGTAGTAGTATTAGAAAAAGCAAAATAAGCATGTTGCAGGAGCAATCCTTGTATTCTCCTATGATTTTAAATTCCACTCCCATTACAAATTTGTATTTTAGTATCGGTGCATCCACTAGGTTTGCAGGAACTACAGTGGAACTTTTGCACAGCTTTAAATCATTTCTCTTTACTTTATTCTGCTCTGGGGTTTGTTTTTGTTTTCAATAACTGCTAAAGGGCAAGAAATCAATTAAATGGTTAGTATTTACCCAGCGGGAGATGATTCCCACTTCATGTTCACTACCTGCTGGCTATAATGAGTATGTTATGCTGTTGTTTCTCAGTACTGAAGGGACAGCTGACATCTCACTAGATCAAAATTAGTAGGAGTTGAAACAGAAGGAAATTGTTCATGCCATAATTGATCTCTAGAGACCAAAATAAATGCCTCCTAGCAGGGATACTTTGCCATTAGGTGGGCAAGGGGGCAACTTTACTATTCAAGAAAATTTCCCTTAAACTCTTTTCCTGAAATTGTAACCTGGTTTGATGGAAGAGGACAAGCTTGTTTTGGAGATAGATCCTATTTATGGTACATTTACAAAGAGATGTTCTAACATGCTTAAAAATGCATTGACATGAAGAATTAAGTGGAGCTGAAGAAAGATCCATGCACAGAGTGAGCAGACAACATGGAATCTGTTCAGCAAATTTGCTGTTGCGTTTAAGAAAGTGACGAGGAGGCATATGGTCAGAAGAGACACAGACAGAAGTGACAATTTTTGCCTGATCTGGCCCCTAAAAGCTCTCTAAAGCCATGACCAAACAGAAGTGCACAGCTGCAGAGCACTTTAAAAGGGCCTAATCCCATGAAAATCTGAACCCTCACTGCATGAGGGTTCAGATAAAGGCAATCCAAAATGGATTGGTTTTAGTAACCTGTATCTGTGCTGACTCCCAGCCCCAGCATTGTTTTCAGAATGGGAGGAGGGAAAGGGAGAGGAGAGAGTTAGGTCTGGGTGTTTTTTCCAGCCACCACTGGAAAAGTGGGGTGGGTGGATTGGAGCTCACCCCCTCCCACCTACCAAGATGGGGGAGCTCCAATCCACCCACCCCACTTTCCAGAGTTGTTTGGGGAACTCCCAGAACAAGCTCCCTTGCCCTCTCTCATTCTGAAAACAGTGCCAGGGCAGGTAGGGGGAAAGGGCATTGCTAGGAGACCACAGCTGCAGTGAACTTCTGTTGGGTCCAGGGGATCAGTGTAACTCATGGTGCTTTCTACAAAGCTTTTGTGCCTGTAATGCTATGTCCAGTCTTTTAGTTTCAGCTTTCTCCATCCTCATCTTGCCTTCAAGAGCATCACAAAATATAACTGCAGGACTAGGTCAAAATCCGAGCAGTTGCAAAGCTTCCTATCGTGCATGGATGACCTCTACCTGACTCAAGAAGTCTACGGGCCAACGAGAGGTAAGTGTTGCTCGACCTGGTACTGGCTACTGGGGATGACCTAATCGGCGACCTAGTGATTGATGGGAAGCTGGGTGACAGTGACCATGAGCTGATCACCTTCACCATCTGGCATAAAGCTGGCAAGTCAGCCAGCAACACTGAAGTCCTTGACTTCAGGAAAGCCGACTTTGACAAGCTCAGAAGGCTTGTCAGTGAGGCCCTTAGGGACCATGACCCCAGAAGGAGGGGAGTCCAGGAAGACTGGTTGCTCCTCAAGGGAGTGATCCTCAGTGCACAAGCTAATTCTATTCCATCTCGGAGGAAAGGCAGCAAAAGGGCACAGCAGCCCCCCTGGCACTCCACGGATTAGACTGGACATTAGGAAGAACTTCTTCACAGTCAGAGGCCTAGGTCTGGAATGGGCTCCCAAGGGAGGTGGTGCTTTCCCCTACCCTGGGGGTCTTCAAGAGGAGGTT
>NW_005842248.1:121233-121992 GCF_000455745.1 Alligator sinensis
AGGCTGGATACCTTCAAGTCAGCTGGCCCTGACAATCTACACCCCAGGATACTCAAGGAGCTGGTGAGCATCATAGCCCAGCCTCTGGCACAGATCTTTGAGAACTCCTGGTGCTCTGGTGAAGTGCCCAAAGACTGGATGAAGGCCAATGTGGTGCTTAACTTCAAGAAAGGGAGTAAAGTGTATCTGGCAAACTACAGGCCCATCAGCCTGACTTCTATCCTGGGGAAGGTCTTAGAAAAGTTTATTAAAGAGGCCATCCTAAAATGGACTGGCCAACACCACCATCCTGAGGGATAGCCAGCACAGGTTTGTTGTGGGTAGGTCTTGCTTGACCAGTCTCATTTCCTTCTATGACCAGGTGACCTATCACCTGGACAAGGGAGAAGAGATTGATGTCATATATCTTGACTTCAAAAAAGCCTTCATTCTGGTATCCCATGATCACCTCTTGGTGAAACTGGCCAATTGTGGCCTTGGGCCTACCACAATCTGCTGGCTGGGAAACTGGCTTCGCGGTCGGACCCAGAGGGTGGTAATTGACAGAAGTCAATCGTCATGGTGCCCTGTGACCAATGGGGTCCCCCAAGGCTCTATCCTTGGACCCATGTTGTTCAACGTCTTCATTAATGATGTGGACATTGGAGTCAGAAGTGGACTGGCCAAATTCACCGATGACACCAAACTTTGGGGCAAAGCATCCACACCAGAAGACAGGCAGGTTATCCAGGCTGACCTGGACAGGCTCAGCAAGTGGGC
>NW_005842248.1:122036-123843 GCF_000455745.1 Alligator sinensis
GGCTAGTAAAGCAACCAAAACGCTGGCTTGCATCCATAGATGCTTCTCAAGTAAATCCCGGGACGTCGTTCTCCCCTTGTACTCGGCTTTGGTGAGACCGCAGCTGGAGTACTGCATCCAGTTTTGGGCCCCACAATTCAAAAAGGATGTGGAGAAGCTTGCAAGAGTCCAGAGGAGAGCCATGCGCATGATCAGAGGTCAGGAAAACAGACCTTATGATGAGAGGCTGAGAGCTATGGGACTCTTCAGCCTGGAAAAGCACAGGATCAGGGGTGATCTGATGGCCACCTACAAGTTTATCAGGGGTGACCACCAGTATCTGGGGGAACGGTTGTTCACCAGAGCACGCCAAGGGATGATGAGGTCGAATGGTTATAAACTACTGCAAGACCATTTCAGGCTGGACATAAAGAAGAATTTCTTTACTGTCCAAGCCCCCAAGGTCTGGAATGGCCTGCCATTGGAGGTGGTTCAAGCATCTACATTGAACACCTTCAAGAATAAATTGGATGCTTATCTTGCTGGGATCTTATGACCCCAGCTGACTTCCTGCCCTTTGGGTGGGGGGCTGGACTCGATCTTCCGAGGTCCCTCCCAGCCGTAATGTCTATGAAACCTATGAAAACCTAATTCAGTTTAGGTTACATTAAATCAAAAGGACTGTTTTGATCTTGTGAGGAAATGTTTCTAAAATATGGAGCAGGTGGCACACTCTGGTACCTCATTTTTTGGGTGGGGAAGATTAAACTTAAAGGAAAAAGATATATTTAATCAAATAATGGTCAGTGAATCTCCTCCCACTCAGCACTTTTGAAAATGTAGCTGTATAAGGCCAACTACAGATAGGGCACCTGCCCCTGGTGAATTGAGGCTACCGAGCCATGCCATGTGGTGATCGAGCTGGCATTTACATGTTTACAATGACCGTAAAACTTGAATAGGGTTTTGAAAACTACAAAATTGTTTAGTTGTCTAGAAAAAAAACCTGACAGAGAGAAACTTGAAGACGTCAGTTTTTTTCATTTATCAAACGTGATCTAGTAGGACTTGCTAGGGAGAAAATATTTGATAGTAGAAGACTCCAAACAAAAACCTAGATCAAAACAGAGCAAAATCCAACAAATAGAAACTGGAGTCTGGAACATTCAAACTAAAAATGCACAAATTCTTAAGTGAAGATAATTAAGTATTGAAACAATTTTTTGAGCAAATGAATGCAGTAACTTTTTTTTAAACCTAGAGGGAATGGCTTTCCAAAGATGTGCATTAGCCTTGATGTAGAAATCACTGAGTGTAATTAAATGGCCCAGATGAGAGCATCCTAAGGTCCCTTTTCCTCTAGCTGTGAAGCCCCCTGTCCCCCACAAGTTAGAGGCCATCTTCACGTGGCTCTTAGTTTCAGGAAGCTCCAACAAATGTTGGAGAAAAAAAAATTAAATAAAGCCTATTGCAACAGTCTAGGTTGCAAATTACATATGGAGCAGCAGGAAGTGTGTTTTCAGGGTTAAGAGAGGATTTTGTGTGGGTTTGTGTTTTTGTACAGGATTTTTATGTGATAGGATTTGGTAGAGGTTCATGTGCACACACGTATTCAGTAGGATTTGAATATAAAAGAAATGAGGTTTCAATTAATCTGTGCATGATTATGATAATTGTTGCAGGGGTAATTATAAGAAGACTGCACATGTGGACGGGATTATGAAAGGATAATAGAGTTCAGGATAATGTGGTTCAGGACTGTATCGGAGCAGAAGGGAGATCAAGACAGGTGAAAAGGGCTTTTGGAAAGAAAAACTTGGAAGGGAAA
>NW_005842248.1:123853-152608 GCF_000455745.1 Alligator sinensis
AGGTAGAAGATACAGTGGGGAAAAGGAGCCCTCAAAATTTAAAAGATTGCACAGACTCCAGAGGAAAAATGAGGATCTGCAGGTGAGGGTAAGATGAAAAGGATGGAGAGAAGAGAGGAGGGAGGCATAATGTTCAGGGAATAAGCAAAATAAATATGGGAGGGGGGAAGAAAAGAAACAGAGCGGGAAAGGGAGGGAATAAGAAAATTCAAACTTGACATTTGGATTAATTATATGTAGTCACTATTTTGCAATGGTTTTCTGCTGGATTTGGAGCAGGCTTTTATCTACAGCTCCTTACTACTAATTGTAGTAATGGGATTTCAGGGTGTGTCCCCCTCCCTCAATAAAGATGTCAGAATAATAAGACTTAATTTGTTCTTTTGTATTGTTATTTTATTCAGTTCTTATTTACTCTGTGACAAATGACATTTCCATTACCAGAATTCAATAACAGCATCTGACTGCAAGGTTTTGGGAAGAATTCCATTGCCATGGATAACTTTTAGCCTTATGCCATGTCTGTTTCACCTTTGGAATGCAAAGGGTCACAGCACAGTGCACAAAAAACGTCCATAATGGGGAAAACCTTCAGAATTTTTCCACTAGGAAATTAAAAAACAGGCCAACATAATGGCAAGTATTGAACATGATTTTAAGGTTTTCCATTTCCAGATTGAGGCACATTCATTAATGTTAGTGTGGCACTGTCATTTCATAAAATGTAAGTTCTGCTTTAAAATAAAAAATAATGTGTACACATAACTAGCATCTGAGATGGAAATCTGTATTTTTCATTTCCATTCTCTGTTTGCTTCTCATTCCTTATTGCTACCCACCTATCACTCCCACTGCTCAACTTGATTCCTTTATTCCCATCTGCCCCTTTCTCATATCACTCAGTGCTGGACCCCCTTGTCCTTCAACTGACCCCCCATCACAAAAATTAAAGGGTCCTTTGTTTTATGTTCGGTCTTCCAATACTCCAGGCCACAGGGGACTGATGATCAAAATAAGATGTCATTTTAAGTAACTTGTACATAGTGCTATGTAGACCCTGGGGCTAATCAATTAAGCATTGTGCTGAATCATCTGATAGAGCTGAATGGTGTGCATGCAGGTATGTACATTCTGATTGCATTATAAAGCCTACACCTAATAGGAATATTTTCTTATATTTGATATAGAATTTCAGAGTACATCACATCTCTAAACTGAATATAGTCAGTGATATTCACAACTATTACATTAAAGGTTTTTTTTTACCTAACTAACCATTTATACTACACAGTATAACAGACCTGACCTTTTGAAGAGTACAGACTTCTGTTTATATTATAGTAAAAGAACTCTGTCAAGCTTTTTTATTTTAGTTTAATTTTTAACAGGAAACTGATTCTTTTTTTCTCTGAGGGTCTGAATTATAGTTCCATTTGAAAATTATTAAAATTTTCCCTACCGTTGTGCCTTTCCATGTCAAGAATATTTGTTCTTATCCCAGTGTTCTAGATAAAGCTTAAATTAACATTGCTGGTTTTGTTTAATAATTTCAACTTGCTGTACAGGAGAAAAGTATGTCATGCCCTACATGCTAGACCAGATGCAGTGTCTTTTCCTGCATCCTTGATTAAGGAAAACTTACAGGATTTAATTCAATGGGAGTTATGACTGAGTAAAGACAAAGGGTCAGATCAATGTCAGCACTCCAGGAATAATGCTAGTTCATTATTGTGGCAGGTAGAACATTGTTTTTATAGATTCCCACATATGCAATGGTAATTTTTAAAAAAATTCCTGGCAGTGGACAAGTTAGATTAAAAAAGATGTGCAGCTTAGTTATTTGGGCAAAACAGTTTTAAGTCATAAGTGAGTACTGAGGCCAGTATATAACTCAGGGATGAGTTGGGTACTTGGAATCCAAAATGTATTTTCAATTTAAAAATCAGTCTGTAGTGAGTCAGATTTTAAGATTAAAAACCTTGACAGTGTTTTCTTTTAATATCCACATCTATATTCCATTCAATTCCAAACTCTAATATCTAGCTCATACCATTCTTAAAAATCGTACTGACGAGACTAGAAGATAGAAGACTTCAATAGGAAGCTTCCACAAAACAAGATAAAATTCAGTGTAAATTACGTAATTGCTGCTGTCGAGTTCTGGAGAACTGTGCATTGTCTGAACATTGATACTCACCCATATGCTGAATAAGAAAAGATTTAATTTGTTACATAACAAAACAGATGAAATACACAGTTCATAACTTTCTACTCTACACCGAATTTATACACAAATAGGTATATCTGGAGAGAGACTCATTTCATAGGTTACAAGCAAACCATAGACACTTCTGACATTGTGTCCAGTCTTTGCTTATGTGCTGCTTTCTACTTTTCTCCATTTAACTACTTCTACTTTCACGTCTAAGCTTTGCCACAGCATAACTGATTTTTTGGATATACTTTTATATTTGTTATTTAATCAAGATATATTTACTATGGCAGTCCTGATTTTTTGAGAGGACTCCATCCCGGTCTTCGGTGCCTGTGTGCAGACTTGTATATGCAAATACCTCTGTGCACTAACGTGTGTGTATGCCAGTAATAACACCTTTATATTCAAAACAGTCTCGTTTTGGGCTTTTCCCATGCATACACAGAGGGTGAGAGGTAAGTCTATCACTGTCTGTGGCCAACTTTGAAAGTCAACCCTTAGTCCTTTTATTTCCTGTTCAAACCCCAGTTACACAAAACTATTCTATTACATGTACTTTAAAATTTGTCATAGGTTTCTATTTGAAGGAAGAGTATATTCCATTTACATTCATAGTGGTTAATTTTAAAAAATAAAATTAATCTATTTAAAAAGTTGGTTTTATGCAGTGCTTTGGATCTATAGCCTTTCCCATTGCTTCCATCTTTGGCCTGGTGTTCAATTAATTTAAAAACAAGTGTACCTCAGCAAAAATAATAATAAAAACTGCTATCAAAATAACATACAGATTTTGATTTCATGATATAGATATTTAACGGTAGCATGTAAAAATACCAATTTATAATGTGATTAATAAGGAGCATTTAAGCATCTTGGAAATTTCAAGAAATACTCTGAATGCTATCTTGGACTTTCAATTTTCCATTTAAAAGAGTGAGCTAAATTGATGATGCAAGGAAACCCTCTTGGTTACAGTATATTTGTATAGGAAACTTTAGAGCAAATATTAGCCCAGTGTTTCCAGTCTGCTTTTAAAAGACATGCTAAAAAGCCCAGACAAGCACCAGCATCCATTTCTCACGTTCCCACTGCCTTTCCTATCAGTTTAATTGCTTAGCTGAGGTGTTTTGATGTCTTCAGAACTAGGTCACATTATGAGTCAAACTCTAATCACCTTTCCAAGACCAGACAAGAAGAGAAGTATTTGAATTTGGCCAAATGTAGCTCCTTCTGTGGCAGCTCATGGGGGAGCAGAGGCATTCATGTGTGTGTAAGAACACCTGGAGAGAGAAGCTCCTGTGGTCTTCCCCTCTTCTTCATCAACCATCTCTCCTCTTATTGCAGGGGGCTTTTGCTTAGTACAGCAGGTGAAAGTGGCTAGAAAACCCATGCGGAAGCGCTTGTTCATGAAGCAATAGATGATGGGGTTCACACAGGCAGAAGTGTAGGACAGCAAATGAATAAAGGAGATAGGAGCTCCTGACAGAAGCTGGTCTGCTGAAGCGGTGTCAAATGCACGCCATGCATTTACACTGAAGATGGGAGTCCAGCAAAGGAAAAACAACATCACTATCACCATCAGCATGCGGATGACGAGCTTCTTAGCCATCAGATTGGCTGTTGAAGTGTTGCTTCTTGCCCTGTCTACTTTGGTGCTGCTGGTGCTGGAGAGCTGTTGCAGTGACATCTTTTTCTTCTTTTTTATTTTCTGAACGTAGCACCCATCTCCATCCTCATACTTGTTACTGCCAGTGCTGGCTTTTCTTTCTGCATATACATGAATAGGTCACACACAACATTTCTGAACACCAGTAAAGTATAAATCCAAGAATGCAGCCTAAATTCTGAAGTAAACAATGACATGCATTGATGCTGAGCAACTAGTGGTAAAAAGAAAAAAGGCCTTCCAGTTCTAAATTAAATTGTAATTCACTCAGATATATGACCATTTGGGGACTGTTTCTGGAAACATTCAGAGACCTTAACTCTACATACTGTTGAAAACAGAATATTGAGAGAGAGTGGTTAACTTTGCCAGAAATAACTTTTGAATTACATGTGTATGTTAATGTTACGATTCCTGTCATGTTACTTGGCCATGCGTAACAGTTGCGGACTCACTTTTTAAAGCACTACACATGCAAGCCATCTGTAGTGCCACAAAAATGGTGGTTCCACTACAAAAATGTTCTTCTTTGACAAAGGAACTTCTGTGTAGTGCTATGTGTAATGTGCGGATCTACCATGTACTGTTACCAGCACAGGTGATATGGGGTGGGGGGCACAGGGGGCACATGCCCCCCCAGATTTCCATGCCGATGGCTGGGCTTGGGGCTGCAGCTGCAGCCTGGCCGAAGCCAGGGCCCAGCAGCAGTGTGGGCGGTGCAATTTCTGTGTTAGTGGCAGGGCATGGGGCTAGAGCCAGCACCCAGCAGCAACTGGGGTGGCATGGAGTTGTGCCCCCCCCCACTGTCAACTCCTATGCGTCGTCTATGGCTACAGGAATGCTTTCTCTAATGTCCCACAGTCCTCTGCTCTCCCTGACGGCTTGCCCAACTATGGTGGTGAGCTGTCACAGCCATGCTGGGATCCTGCTGCCACAAAAGCATTGGCTTTGTCTTTGTCTTGCAGTGGCAGCGAGGTTGTTGCTGCCCCCTAAAATTAGGGTGGCAGGGGTGGGGAGCAGCAGTCTGTGACAGCTGCTGGTACAGGAATGGGTGAAGGCAAACTGTTTGATCCAGCTGGTTGGGGGATTGGGAGGGGTGGTTGGGTCACGGGGGGCAAAGGAGCAGCCCTCTGTTGTCCCCCAGCTGGAGAGTGTACCTTTGAAGCAAATTTGTAGTGCTTCAGCCAGGGAGCTGTCTGGGTCCACGTGCATACTTCCATAGCATTTAATGTTTGTAGCATTATGGTCTTTTGTAGCACTACAAAGAAATGTGTGTCCAAAGCCTTAGTGCAAAACTCATCTAATGTGCAAGCAGGCACATTATCCACTCCATTATGTAATTAGCACAGTGGAATTACAAATCTAATATCCCAACTGAATTCTTTGCAGATAATGTTAATAATTTTAATAAATGAATGTGTCCAATATGAATTTTGTAATCTGTTCATGGACATTATGCCAGCAGAAATTGCTGTTTATGGAATAAATCGTGTGCTTGGCTGTTCACATCTTAACATCTGTTATTTAAAAAGAAATAAATAAACAAATAATTCATTTGTACTGTTACCTCGTGAAGACTTGTGCTGGCTGACATCAAATTTAATTCCTCTGTATAGCTCCAAGGAAATTAAGCCATATGCAATCATCATTACAATCCCAGGTATAAGAAAGAGTATGAGTAGCAGAAATGTGTACCTGTGGAAGCCACAGAAGAGTCCTTCTCAGAGTGAGGATCAGCAAAAACACAGAAAAGCAGCTACACATTTTGTGTTTTGTTTAATGACTTAGGTGTCTCATTAGTTAAATGCATGGTAGGCTGCTTTGGCAGTCCTAGAGGCTGGAATCCCATTTTTCCCCACGGAAGAAATAGTGTGAACAAAAGCAGGTCTGGTTTCTCTGCTTTGCCAACTCAAAGGGTCTCTACCCAGATAGAATAGGCAACAATTAAGGGATTAGAAGAGATGGTTCAGTCTCTGCCTGTTCAATATTTGACTACTAGAACCAGTTTAATTGCTTTGTGGTGGGTTGTTTTTTTTTTATGATATGGAAACTTAAACCACCTACTAGTGCATAAGTGAGATGCTGATACTGGTCATTCCTATGTTCCTGGGGTAGGACAGTGCCCAGCCTCAGAACAACATGCCAACCAGAGCAAGGGAATGAGATGGGTATTTGTTTCACCTCCAGCTTCATGCCCATTCCAAAGGAAAAATGGTACATACTAGGGCTGGATTTTTGTTTTGTTTTGGTACTGAACCATTCACATAGTGGGAAATCCACTTTAAAGGAAACTCAATATTTATTACACATAGTAATCAATGTATTATTAAAATGTTGTTCTGTATGACATTAATATAATAGAATCAAAGAAAATTAGAGTACGGTCCTCAGGAGATCATTTAGTCCAACTCCCTGCTGAAAGCAGGACCATCCCCAGCTATCTCATCCCAGCCAGGGCTGTCTAGTCTGATCTTCAGAACCTCCAAGGATGGAGTTCCACAACCTCTCTGGGTAACCTGTTTCCAGTGCTTCACTACTCTCCTCCTGAGAAAGTTCGTCTTCCTATCTAACCTCAGCTTCCCTTGCTGCAACTTGAGACCATTGTTTCTTGTTCTGGCATCTGCCACCACTAAGTACAGTGTAGCTCCATCCTCTTTCAGAACACCCGACTGGTAGTTGAAGGTTGCTATTAAATCACCTCTGTCTTCTTTTCTCCAGACTAAATAAACCCAGTTCCCTCAGCCTCTTCTCAGAAGTCATGTTCCCTAGCCCCTAACCGTTTTCATTGCCCTCTGCGGTACTCTCCAACTTGTCTACGTCCTTTCTATAGTGTGTGGGGGGAAGGCCTAAAACAATACTCCAGATGTATCCTTACCGGTGCTGAATAGAGGGGAATAATCACTTCCCTTGATCTGCTGGTAACCCTCCTGCTAATGTAGCCCAGTGTACCATTAGCCTGCTTCATAACAAGTATTAGCCTTCTTTGTAACAAGGGCATACTTGGCTCATATTCAGCTGATTGTCCACTGTAACCTCTAGTCCTTTTCTGCAGAGCTGCTGCTTAGCCAGTCAGTCCCCAGCCTCTATGGGTGTGTATGGCATTGTTCTGTCTTAACTTTGCACTTCTCCTTATTGAACCTCATGAGATTTCTTTTGGTTCAATTTGTTGACATCTCTCTGAATTCTAGCCTTATCCTACAATGTATTTACTACTCACCACTAGCTTGATGTCATAGGAAAGCTTGATGGGGGTGCACTCCATCCCATCTTTCTGGTCATTTGTGAAAATGTTGAACAAAACCAGCCCCAGGACTGACCCTGGGGGCACTCCACTTAATACCGGCTGCCAGCTGGATATCAAGCCTGATGGCGCAGCCAGTTTTCTATCCACCTTACAGTATATTCATCAAACCATACTATTAAAAGATTGCAACAGACAGAAGTTCTGTTTAAAAATATTATTAACAAAGCAATCATGTATTTTTGAGCCTAAACATTTTCTGCTGTCAGTAGTTTTACTGCACACTCACTGGAGTTTCCCTATATTTATACCAGTCACTGGAAATAGGATTTAACTCTTTAACTTTCCTTTTCATGCATGCTCATTATAGCAGGCATAATAAGTACTGAAAATATTAACACACAATAAATGTTTCTGTAGATGCACCAGTACTAGGTAGTACCAGCTATTGGCTTGTTCCCAGGTTCTGCTAAAGTTATTAACAACACTCCTATACTGTTCCTGTGATAGCCAAAGTGCTTGGTTATGTGAAAAAGAAAATATTAAGGAAACAAGGTAAAAATAAACTAGTTTTCAATGTAATGTTGCACCTTCTTATGTTCTTATGTTGTATCTTTACCATTTATTCACAGTCTCGTGGCATATGGCTTTGCGTTTTAATAGCACTGATTTCTCCTCGCATTGCCTGCTTACATTTCTGCTCTAATCTCTCCAGGTTATTAGCTTGGTTCCATTTTCGAGTACATTTATTCTCTCTCCAATGTGCATGTCATCTTATTTGTTGACAACTGGAACTACATCCGTTCTACGCAGGCAAAGAATGAGTCATAGAAGGGGTACAGGGGTGTGGATGTGTATGGCTTTTCAAGAGTACTTGATCAAAAACACTTTGAAAGGGGGAGTAGAGAACTGAGCTCTACTAGTAGGGAGAGCACTACAAAGGCAACAGATGTTTTACCATCTGTAGTCTGAGAATTATTGGCATATACCATATCACCTTTGTGAAGCAAAAGTAATGACAGTGTTAAAGGAGAAAAAAGGCAGTTTAAGAAATAGCAGTCTATGGAACTTCCTAAATAAGCATACCAGAATTCTAATTTTTTTCTAATGGTTAATAATGGATTTGCAACAGGCTTGATGCAACCATGTAATTTTATTTGATACCAGACAATTATCAGATATTTAAGAGTCGATTATATCTTACCAGGACTGCTGAATGACATCGCTTGGCCAAAGCAGGCGACACATGTTAGCTGTACTGTTGTTCGGTTTTGTAAAAGGAACCAGTTTGCTGTATATTGGGTATGGGGACATGATGGTAAAGGAGATGCACCAGGTAGCAGCAATCACCTTCAAAGCATGAGATTTTGTCTGCCAGACCCTAGACTGTAAAGGTTTGCAAATGGCGCTGTATCTCTCCAAAGATATGGCAACCAGGTTGAATGTGGATACACTGACTGAGACACCTAGACATGGAAAGCAAACAAATTACTTATGTCTATTCTTCTTTTAAAAGACAGATGGCTCTCTTTTTTGTTCTTTTGGTTGTTTTTTTTTAAGATTCTTGGCTAAACTTCTGGGTACATAATGCACAGTAAGGAAACTATGGCAGTAGCTCTGACATAGCCTTCTGGTACTTGGGTTTTGTAATCTGATATTCCAGATTTATACTTAACTACTCAAACCTATGAAACAAAATAATTGACAGCTTTTGTCTTTGTTCTACCAAGGCAAGAAGTTATATGGTCAGTCGCATAAGATTCTTACATTACCTTATGTACAAGGCAGGTATATTTGCATGTCGTAGACCAATGAAAGTAGAGATATAGCACAAGATTTTGTGGGCTAGAGCTCACTTCATCAGATGCTCTGTGTGTGTGCACACATGCACTCTAGCCCATGAAAGGTTGTTAGATAGATATGTATCAATGTGCAGGGGTGTGTGTGTGTATAAATATGCACATGAACATACATATACATTTTTTGGTTACTCTATACCATACAAATCTACCCTACCTACTATGATTATCTACTCTTTTGTTATTCCAGTTCTTATGCTAATGTAACTTTGCTGAAATATAATCAGGCATTTGAAATCACTGGAATTAATTTAATTTGATAGCAATAAATAAGTATATTTTTGTTTTAAATAAAATAACCACAATTATCTTTTTTTGATGAATCACTAAACTTCCTGTTTTGTTAGAATTAAGTAAGCATACATCAAATGCACTTCCATAGTCTTTAGTGGAGGCATATAATACCAAACTGAAGGAAGTGTAGTAGAGCATTAGAGCCTGATTCTATAAAACGTATGTTCATTTTTCCTCCTTGCTAGTAGATATAAAAATAGCATTAAATTTAAACACATTGTGTTATACATATATTTTTTTCCCTTGTGACCTTGGGGAATTATAATTGTAAAATAACAACTGCTGCATGACTAGAAATATTCTTTCCCTTTAACCTTAAGTCACATAGGAATTTTCTGGTATGAAATTATTTTCTCTTAGATAAAAAATGTAAGATATTAACATTTTTACATAAAAGGTTGCTTGCCAAAAATCATTTCTAGTTTGTAGTATTCATATTTATAACCCTCTTGCATCCTAAAGTGACAGTTTAAGTGGATGGGAGATGCAGTGCATATCAGGGACTATTCATCAATACTGTTCCTTTCTTAACTTAAATCAGGGGTTCTCAGCCTCCAACCTGTGGGCCAAATGTGGCCCATGGAACCATGGTATCTAGCCCATGGGGCTTCCCTCGGATTTGGAAATTTGGTGGCAGGGGAATGGTGGCAATTTAATATGGCCACTCTCCACCACTGCCAAATTTAAAAACCCCAGGCCCTGTGGGGCTATATTAAAGCTGGGCCACCCTCCCCCCACCCCAGTGGAGCTGGATCAGGGCCATGTCATGCCCCCTTCCCTTCTGGGGCCAGGTTGAACCTAGGTCAAACCCCTTTCCATCCCTGCCTTCAGGGATGGATTGGGGCCAAGTTGCCCACCTCCCCATCCCCCAGCCCCGACTGGGGCCACTGGCTGGATCCAACCAGCATATGGACTGTACACGGGTGAACCAGACCACTGGAGGAAAAAGATTGAGCACCATTGGCCTAAATTATTAACAGGAAAATCCACATTCTGCTTTGTAAAATAAAATTAAATTTGTAATTTTTAATTTCATACTGGAATGTGTGTGTGTAGATATAGATGTGTGTGTGTGTGTGTGTGTGTGTATTCTGAATAATTTAACGTGATAGTCTGATATTTGTACTTATTTCATTATAAGCACAATGCTTCAGTAATTTTTGTCATGTCAGCATTCATTACAATTTGTTTAAATATGGACTTTAGTGTTATTGATTTATATCTAAAGAAAGATGTTGACTTCCCATTCCCACACTTCAGAAGTGCACTTTCATACTACCTCATAGTTTTGAAGGATGCAGATTGGACATACATACATTATTGTAATGAACTGCTAAGGTTTGATTTTGAGATTTGAAAAAAAAGCTTTTCAGAATGGCTTTGTTGTTACTTTACATTTTTTTAAGTAAACCTTCTGAAGTGAGAGATTGTGGCTTGCAGCTGCTTCATAAACCAGTCTACCTGCAGCTTCTGGATCTACCTCTGTAACAAGACAAATGTCCAGCCAAAGCATTTTTAAAATGATATTGCTTCTTCAAAGTGAGTGTAAAAATGGTATCATGAGGCTCCATAATTGTTGTTCTCCACTGACTTCTGGACAAATTTGATGCATTTACAAATAAAAGTGTGTGTGTGTGTGTGTGTGTGTGTGTTTCACAGCCTGCTGCCTCCTCAGGCCCCAACAGGGAGGCTGAAACCTGGCTGGGTTTTTCCCCTTTTCATTTGTCACTTAGGAGTAGACAATTCTGCCCTTGGTTATGGTTGTGCAATCGTAATGTATTTGCCCAGCAATCCAAACTGTTAACTGCTCTGCTGATAATAAGCAAGTGGGCCTTGAATGCAGCTCCCTTCCTAGAGGCTGATTCTGTAAAGTAGTGAACACTCAACCTGTTCCAAAGGTTTCACTGGTCTATGCTAGAGAGCTCAGCACCTTGCAAGACTGAGTCCTTATTTCTGTATTGACTCTGCTGGTCCAACAAAGGTAAAACCATTTGTCTCCGAAGTGAACAGATTTGACTCTGAACACGATGCTCATTATAAATGGGTGTCACCCTCACTCTTCATAACAGGACTCCTTCTAGTCCATTTTACTTGTGCAGAAAAAGTTTTTACCTTTATATGTGAGAGGTTTTAGTCGCTGCTTGTGCTACTTGCATTTCATAGTGCTGATCTTTCCAATGAGCTCTTAACATTTACTCAATTTTGTTTAACCAGGGTTGGGATATCTTAGCATGTTAAAAGATCTGGCCCTTATTTAGCATTTCACAAACCCTAATGGGTTCATCTTTAGAGCAAATATAAAATGCTACAATTGAGAGACTTACCCATGAAGTAGGTGGCAGTTTTACAAACAGCACTACCGAAGATAAAATCTTTCAGCAGGTTAGGAATGAGGGTGAATGGCATGCAGAAAAGGCAAAGCATCAGGTCACTGACAGCCAGTGACAGCAGAAATATATTAGTGACTGTCCTCATCCTTTTGTTTCTTATCAGCACTGTAATTACCAGACTGTTCCCCAACACACTGAGCAAAAATATCAAGGAATACAGCAGAATCCGAACTGTCTGATGCAGATCTGAAAATTGCCACAATAAAGAATTAGTTACAAAATATGCAAATTATATACTGTATTAGCTTTTATCAGTAGGTCTAATCTGTTAATCAAAAGGTAAAGGCTGCTTCAACATTCAAGGCAGTGGACTTTTCTTATATTTAATTCCACTGAAGCTGGTATCTTTACACCAAAGTAAAACTGGTGGAAGTAAATTCTGAGTTTGATTCTGATCTACCTGAACTGTATAATGTTTAAGTACAATATATTCAATACACTGTACACTTTAAGAACTATATTTGGCTACTTAGAAGTACATGCTACTCAAAAATAAGCATTGCAAAGCACAATTTAAATTACAGTGAACTCATGTTAAGAACCAAAAATAAATGGCAATTTGTATTATTGTAATTAGTAATTTTTTTAGGCATGACACATATCATGTTAATCACTTTCATATGCTGCATATAATCATATAACTCCGCAGTTACTGAATTTTCCAATAGTACTACAGAGTATGTACATATTATTAAGCATTCAAGTGGTGCTATCTGTATTTTGACTTGGTATCACTATTGTTATCTTTTCATTTTAGCTTTATATTTCTTTCCTGTCATGTTTATAAACTGAAGAGATGGGGCATATTAATTTCTTGCTAGTCTGTTGCTTATCTGAATTTATCAGCTAATGCTTGTTTTTGCTCTGCCTCAAAAAACCTCTGAGTACCTGTTTCTCTCAAAATATCTCCGATTTTACTTTCAGCTCAAACTGTTGCTTTCTGAAAAAAATGTATTTTCATGTACATACCTTTAGCAGGATGAGGCGAGTCATCCACACAGAAAAATGTATCATTTTCCAAGATAATATCACAAAAAAGAGCAGAAATATTGGTTCCATTTTCAAGTAGACTATCATCAACTATTTCCATTGTTCAGGCTCCACAGGTTTGCTTCTACTGGGGAGAAAGTTTGATTTCCAACTATCTGCCCATTCTTTCATCTGCCAATAAGCAAAAAATATTCCTGAATGAAATCTTCAGTAGAACGATTTAAAAAAGGTGGTTGTCCTAGTAAAGGTCTTTTTTTCAACTATCCATAGGGGATAACTAGTATACAGATTTCTGCTCAAAATGGAAAAGATTTATTCCAGTAGAATAGAAAGCAATATAGATGCATGAAAGAAAAAAACAGGCACACACACACAAACACGTCTCCTCCTGCACCTTCTAGATCCACCCTCTTCTATTACTGGGCTGTGGTTGGGATTATAAATATTCTAGATAGTGATTACAAACTTAACCCCTTGTAAGATGGTTTCAGCTTGTATGTCTACAGTGCCTCTAGGTGAACCTGTTTTTGCCATAGCCAGTAAATCATGAACAACATGTATAACAAATCAGTCTTTCTGTCAACATTTAACAAGGTAATAGTACATTGATAATAGAATGTAGAAAAGAAGAAACAGAGTCAATTAGGGCTTTGTACATCTACATGTGTACACCTTTATGTAAAAGCACCGGTATCTTTGAATCTTAAACAAATGCAGGATAGTATCTCTAGGTGCAGTTGGAAAACTGAGTAAAAATTAGACGCAGTAAATGGGAAATAATGGTATGTACCTTCCTTTGTAATGCAGTTCGGGATGCTCATAAAAATGGTTGTGGGGGCCCAATCCAATGGCCATTGAAATCAGTCTTACCATGGATTTCAGTGGACTTTGGATCAAGCCCTAAAAAACAGGGTATTAATAATGTTAGTTAGTATAAGAGAGACTATATTTTCTCCAACTGAGAGTTTAAGACACAGTTTATAAATTTTCATTACCCTTATATTACCTATTAACGGAATAATAACAATGATTAAAATGCTTGTGTGTTAGCATTTTTTCTCTGAGTATATACAAACATATTTTCACTGGGGTATAGCCACGAAATGATAAACCTGAAATGATATGTAAAGTTTTCAAAAAACTGTAAGCCTGTTTAAACAAGTGAAATCATAAATGGGTGTGATCCATGGCAAGAAATTACTAAATAATGGAATAAATTGATCCTTTCTGTAGTCAAATTTCACATTTCAAATCTTTTCTAATAGACGAGGCAGTACAACAATAGGATTATGTTCTACAGATCTCTTTTTCAAACCTAATCTGTGAAGGTTGGAAGTCTTGGATTTATTATGTTCTCAGCCTCTCTCTCAGCCACATTTCCTGGCATGTTGATTAGGGAGAATGCCTTGCAACTCTGTAGATAAGTTCAGATCTGTTCTTATTCCTCCAAGACTTCCTATGATCATTCTTGATTTGTTGTACAGATATTTGTATTTTTTTAAAGTCTGAGGTAGTAGTCAATCAATGCATGGAGTGTACTTATACTTACTGTACCCCATTCTCCTTCAGAAAGAAATAAATTAAGTCTAGCAGGAAATATTCCTTTGCACACCCCAAAAATATATATAAGCATAAAGAGCTTTTCTATCAAGTATGTCTTAACTATCATACCAGAACAATATATTCTGGGATTCTCCTCTTGTGAATCTAGAATGTTTTACATGAGAGAAAAGTATTAAAAATACAAGTTTAAAACTGCTTGTTTTTACAGGCAGGTTACTTTGAACATGATGTCTGTTATTCTATGAATAACTCGGGTTTTCTTCCTAGCTTTGCAGTTCTTAATTTACATCATGTGCCTGAGAGAGAGCACTTGTTATAATGAAATGTTGAAGTGGATTTTGGTTTATTTCTGTATTTACTGATCATTTTCACTACCTGTTTCAGATGGACTAAGTAACAGCTGCCATTTCTTAGATCCTGAATTTCTAAAATGACAGCCAGAAGATATGCTGATCTTGAGCATGGAGGTCACAAGAAAAGCCAGAAAGCAGCCTGTAGAAGAGGGCTGTATTTGGGTTGTGAACTTGCTTTTCTTACTGGGTGGTGGTGAGCAAGTGGGACATAGAAAGAAATGTGGGCTGAACTTTCAAACATTGCTATTAATGACTGTATTATCCTTAGTAAATTACCTTGCTATGAATGACATGAGAGGAGACGTTCCTTTTTAAAAATAGAAGTCTTCCTTATGATGTCTCTACCAGTGATGGGTATGATGCCATTGTTTAGAAGCAATAGTAATCCAAATGAGGTTTTATTTCTCTTTGGTATTACTATTAGTGAACATTATTTGAGGGTGTAAACCTTAGGCAAGATTAATTCTTAAGAAAAATCTAGTTTTATTAATAACAATATCAATTACTCATAGAAATGTGCTTTTCCTTGAACTTAACTGTAGTAAGCATGTGAAATAATTTGGGCACCAAAGTTTCACTTTGTAGATACTTTAAAGAAAAGTATGTAGAAATATCAATCTTTTTCTCTTTGTGTGCGAACGTAAATCTGCTGTTAATACAAATATACTGTTTGGTCTCTAAACCCTTTTCTCTCCCAGTGATTTCATTTTGTTACTGCTGTCAACCTCTTGAAGTACTAGTTTAATAGTAAAAGTAATTGCGACATTCTATCATTTCATACCATACTAGTAACATATTCCACACCAAAAACTAGTCTCGTTTATTTATGCTTTTTTAATATTTTTTTTACAAGAATGGAGCTTTATTTTGGGGTTTTATTAATTAATTCAACTAATTTGAAGCTAACATGCAAAGACCCCATTCCTCATGTAAATTAAAAAAGCATCTCTACTTGTTAGAATAATAAATATGGAATAGCAATTCTTCTTTTATCCTGTATTAAATGTAGAAATATAATTTTAGTATCAGGATATTTTTATCATAGCAAATGAAATAAGAGCATATTCAGAGGAAATTTACATAGAAATATGGAGTCTGATTCTGTTCATACCTGCCTCTCAGGTTTACACTGGCATATTTCCATTGACTCCTTGAATATACACTAGTATGAGATCTGAATTAGGCCACTGATTTGTCAAATATATGAAATTCTGGGAACACCATTATTGTGATGATTGCATTTCAGCTAAGTCCTCATCTGCTCCAGTCAGCTTTAATATCTCAGAGGAACTGCATTAAATACATGGGCAAAAGAAACACTGCTTTGTCTGATAGCCACATGAATTGAATGGCATGTATTAAAAGAGGGAATTATACTTTCATAGGACTTGGTAAGTTGTAGCAAGTTCATAACAGGACTTTGATCAATAAATGTGAAATGCTGCCCTTCTACACAAATCATAGGTGGTATATATTTGTTTTATTAAATAGCAAATATTGTCTTCCAATAAAATTAGTTCTAATCAACTTGAACTCAAACTGTTCATTAGATATTAGTACTATTTCAAAGGGGGTCTAATGCAATCTCAAATGAGATGGGTACCAAAATGCTCAGATAAATTAACACATGGCTATCAGGCAGAGCTAAGGACATCATAAAGAAAGAAAAGCCCATCACTTTGATCTAGGAATGTATTCCCTTCTACCTTGTGACAGTCTATGGATCATGGGAGAATGGGCTTATGCTGTATAACAATGTGCAGATTTCTGAATTTCAAACAGACCTACCAAGTGTAAAGCGTGCCTGGTCCTTAAAAATTACAGAAGTAACTACCAGTTTCATTTGCTTTTTGGAAATCTTATTTGCAATTTTTCTCATTCAAAAGTGACAGTAGTCAATATATATAGTTTAAAAGATCATAATATTGAGCTTTTTTTTATACTGATTTTTGGTCACTATCATTATTCAGGATCAATGTCACTAACCATTTACAGATTGGGAAACTAAGTCACAGGAAGGAAAGAGCACCCTGTAAGCCAGTAAAATAATGAAATGGCCCTGTGTTCCTGGATCAGGCCTCATGTAGCCCCAACCCTGCATGACTGATCTAGCAGGGAGGGCCATGCTATCTGGCTTGCAGGTTTCCCACAGGTCCAAAAATGGCAGCAGGACAGTAGCAAATAACACTGCTCAGTTCCCCCACCATTAACTTTTCTGACCTTTGGGGAGCCATGGCATTGGCTCCATGGGCTGGATCTGGCTCCCACGCTGGTGGTTGAGCACTTCTGCTCTAGTCGGTTCCAGTACTTAAACCATCTTCATAAAAAGTTTTCCCTAATATACAACCTAGATCTATCTTGTTATTTCACACCATTACTGCTTGCGATGTCCTCGTGTTATTAAATACAAAAGGGACTGTTGATAGAGGAGGGTGACCAGCTGTTCTCTTTGATCACAGTCATCTACCCCCAGTTCAGTCTTCCCTTTTCGCAAGCTAAATAATCCTAGTTCTATCAACCTGCCTTCATACATCGTGTTTTCTAGGCCTACAATAATTTCTGTTGCTTTCCTCTGGACTCTTACCAGTTTGCCCATGTTTTTTGCTGAAGTGTTGTTCCCCAAATTGGACACCACTGGTTTTGCTGAGGCCTTACCAGTGCTAAATAGAAAGGAAGAATCACTTCTTGTGACTTCAATAGAGGACTCCTTTTAATATATTCTGTAGTCTAATATGCAATTAGCTTTATTGCAACAGTATTACACTGTTAATTTGTTGAGGTTGTAGTTCACTATAAGCCCCAGATCCTTTCCTATGTTACTATAACCTAGGCTGTCACTATCCTATTTTTGTCTTTGTACGTTTGTTTGTCAGTTTAAATGCATCACTTTCATAGATCTCATAGACATTAGGGGCTGGAAGGGACCTCGCGAGATCAAGTCCAGCCCTCTTGCCATAGACAGGAAGTCTGCTGGGGTCAAATGATCCCAGCAAGATAAACATCTAGATGCCTTTTAAAGGAGTCCAGAGTAGGTGCTTGCACCACCTCTGAGGGGAGTCTGTTCCAGACCCTGGGACCATGGACTGTAAAGAAGTTTTTTCTTATGTCCAGTCTAAATTGGCCTACCAGGAGTTTGTGGCCATTAGACCTTGTTATCCCTTGAGGGGCCCTGGTGAATGACTGTTCTCCCAGGTCCTGATGCACCCTCCTTGTAGGCTGCCACCAAGTCATCCCTGAGCCTTCTCTTCTCCAGGGTAAAGAGTTCCGAGTTCCCCAGCCCCTCCTTGTAAGGCTTGCCCTCTTGGCCTTTGATCATACGGATGGCTCTCCTTTGGACTGTCTCAAGCTTATCCACGTTCCTCCTGAAGTGGGGGGCCCAAAATTGGATGCAGTACTCCAGCTGTGGCCTCACTAAGGCTGAGTAAAACAGGAGGATGACATCCCTGGTTTTGCTTTAGATGCATTGATGGATGCATGCCAGAGTTTGGTTTGCTTTGCCAGCTATGGCATCCCATTGCTGGCTCATATTCATCTCGTGGTCAATCAAGACCCCCAAGTCTCTTTCGGTCATGGTGCTAGCAAACGTACCACTGCTGAGCCTATAAGTATGCTGCTGATTCTTCATTCCAAGGTGGAGCACTCTGCACTTTTCTATGTTGAAGGCCATTAGGTTTTGGTCTGCCCACCTTGCAAGTATGTCCAGGTTGGCCTGTAACCCCAGCCTGTCTTCCACTGTGACTGTTTTCCCCCATAGTTTAGTGTTGTCTGCAAATTTTGCCAGCCTGCATCTGATGCCCGAATCCAGATCATTAATGAAGACGTTGAAGGGTACTGACCCAAGTACTGAGCCCTGAAGGACGCCACTGGTCACCTTGTGCCATGTTCATAACTTTGCCCCTGTTATTCAGACCATTTTTTCCAATATATCAAGGTCACTTTGTAGCTTAATCCCATCCTTTGGCGTGCTTACCACCTCTCCAAACTCAGTGCCATTCACTATTTTACACTAAATTTTGTCTTCCAAATCACTAATTGAAAGTATTGAACAGTAACAGGCCCAGACCCTGGAAAACCCCAATAGATACTTTTCCCCCTGTTTGAATTATTAGTAACTCTTAGTCATGTTGATAAGCACAGCAAAACCAATTTTTTTCAGTTCTTCATTCAGTTAGGTAAATAAGACATGCCTATAAGTGTGAGCATGGACACATCATACAGTACACAGGCCAACTACATAATAAAATACTTGGATCCAGAGTAAAGTTAGTGCTTGAAAAATGTGCTGTAGCTTTACTGTGTACAATTATTATGCAGAATGTGTTGTGCGTCTCTTTCCTTAGTCCATTTCATTCTGTAATTACATTTTGCTATATACAAATGGGTTTCCCACCACCTAGTGGCCAGGTACCATAATAATATTTATTGTGGCCAGCTGGTCATATATCAGCTTCTTATTCTGGAGTAAATTTACTTCAGAATAAAAGCTGAGATAAAATACTGCCTGGTAATAATATTGTTTGGCCATGCTCAATTTTAGTGGTCCTGTCAGTCCTGGTCTCCAGTTTTTCCAATGGAATGACTTGAATGCTTGATTTACAAGCTGTAGTCCCATAGGAGAATGTGTTTCTAAGAGATGCAGATGAACCTTGTAGATTGTGATGTCAGTATTTTTTTCAAGGTTGTTTCAGACTATTACCATCCAAAGTGCCATAAGACACAGTAAATTTCAACTTCTAATTATTTCCTTATAAAGTAATTCCAAAATACCATCCAAACATGAACAAAAATAAATGTTTCCAGTGTTTCATCATAGAGAGTCTTTGAGAAGATAGCTCTATCAGCTTTGCTTATAATGCTGTTGTCTATATTATCCTTAAGAAAACACATTCCAATGAAGAATTGCTCTAGGTAGTTTGGAGTATTAGCCTGTGTTTATATTTTACAGGGAGTTAATATGACTGAAAGGATGTAAGATTTAAATTAATGTTCATTGTTTGGTCTTTGCTTACATTACAAAATCATTTTTAAACTGCCCAGGCATACAACATCTTAAAAATAAAAAAAAAAGGGAGAAGCAGAATACATGGACAAAATTCTGTTCAAAATGCCTAGTATTCATTCCTTATTAAAGTGAAACTCACTTGGCCCTTTACATTAGGGTTTTCTAGGTATTTTCATATCCAAATGCTTCCATGGGTTTATAGATCAGTCCTAAAAATACGTCATACATTGAAACTTAGATTATGAAGTCCTACTGTGGAGATGCTGAAATACTTACTGTTAATTTTTCTTTAACAGACCCTTGACAAACTTTACTATTTTCTAACTTTGAAAAAATAGAAAAAACTTCAGTTGAGATACTATGCCTGATAAAGTCACAACAGCTATTAAAGAATCTTTAGTTAAATATAAAGGCACCCTCTAAAATATTTATTGGAAGGCAAATTTATGATGTTTTAGCTAAACTGGAAAACAAAAACACTTTATCCAGTTACCTGTTTCTTGGTATTCTTTTTTGTGTACCTTCAGCTCCCCTGCTGGACCCAGAGCCGCTCTTACTGCTTCTCCGTGCCTGGACTGGGCTGCTGCTGACTGCCCTAGAGCCAGAGCTGCTACCCAGAAGGAAAGCAGTGGTGAGGGGGGGGGGGGGGGGGGGCAAGCACCCGGAACAGGCAGCAGGGGGCAGGCAAAGGCATAGACATGGGGAGGACATGGGCAGGGAGGGGAGCAGGGAACAAACGGTGAGGGGGCCAGCCACTGGGAGGCAGGGGCAAGTGGCCGAGGGGCAGCCACAGGCACAAGAGGAAAGGAGGGCAGGCAATTGCTTTCCTCCAATGCTGCCTTGAGATGGATAAATTTAAGATGACCCTCCAATAATTAGATTCTATGCATGGAAAATTATAATAAATTTATCATTTTGCATGTATAGAATCTAACTGTTGGAGGGTCATCTTAAATTTGAAGTCATCTTGGATTCATGTGAATGAGATAATTGATCCTTTTACAAAGCCTAAAAGAAGAGTCCATAGTATGTCCATCAGATCTGAAAATCATGGCAGCTACCAACATAATTAGTATAAAGAATGTGATCTCTTATGTCATTATTATAATTTTGCTAATGGTTATTTTTGTTACCTTCTGTCACCTACAGTTACTATTCCTTTTGCAATTATTGTACTGTTCATGGTGCAATATACAATGCCTTGTAAAAGTATAATTCAATTATAATACAGAGTGCTCCTTTTACAGTACCCTTGTAAAACTATAATTAAATATAAACCTGCAGTCTTTTTCAAATCCCTTATCAAACCCACTTTTCAGTTAAGTACTGATTTCCACTGAGTCCTATGCCTAGCCCAAAAAAACCCAAATTAGACAAAACTGTTTATAGAAGTACATGAGACGAAGGCAATGAATTATCCAAATTCTTGAGGGTGGGAGGAAGGAAAGCGGGGGATTCTTTCTCAGTATACCCTTTCCTTTCTGTTGTGATGGTTGCTACTGTGGAACTCCCTCCCTCTCCTCCCCCCGCCATGATTTGATTTAATTCCTCATTATATTATTTTATATTATATATCTAATTTATGAAACACACTGACTTCAGTGGAAGCCCTGCATATAAGAGTTTTTTGAGTTTTAGGACCTTATGTGTCTTAAAATCCTTGGACCAGGGAACATTGTCTTTTTTTCCCGTGTCTTGTTCATGTCTGTGTTACATTATTGTAAAAATAACTGCTTTGTCCATATACAGGAGGTGACAGTGACCATTTAAATGGATGGTATCCTCTGCTGGTGGAAATCAGAATAGCTCCAATAATTTCAGTTTGTACCAACTGTAAAACTGGCCCGACTTATGCCCTATTTTTTCTTTTCTCTTTTCCAAACGAGCATAAATCCTTGCATTCTTCCAGCAGCTCGTTATACTTCCTACGGCATGCAGAAACCTTTTCTATTTCTGTTTCCTGGATATTTTCTGTGTATATTTCACCAAGAGGGATTGCTGTATTTAAGGTGAGGATGCACTAGTAATTCACACCATAGTATTATATATTATCTCAGTCTCTTTCTCATTGCAGCTTGGTATTTTGTTGTTGTTGTTGTTGTTGTGTGTTTTGTACTGGGGAGATTTATAGTCATGCAAAACAGGGAAAAAAAACTCTACTGAGTAGCTTAAGTGGTTCTTTTAATAACTGAACATTATCTGATGCCACACTACCCAGTTTTCTAGTTTTGTTAGTCCTGTCTGGAATCAGGCACCACTTTAATGAGCCTTGATTATTCTAAGTACTGTACCTCTGTTTTCAGTACTGGATTTCTTTTAAGTCAGCAGGAGTTTTGAGAAGCCAAAAAATGCTGAATCTTCATCATTCTATTTATTCCTTTTCTGTTTCTTATATATGAAATGGTTTATTCTACCATAGGGCTTTACTGCTTATTCCTTCTATGCCACATTACACTAAAATGTTTGTTTATCTATTTCTATATGTAAGGGGAAAATTGTGTTAAAAATTGGAATTCAGTTTTGCAGTTCCCTCCTGAGTTTATCCATGTTGGACTGGGGCAGGAGAGTGATTGACTGTTTCAATATAGAGTTTGTTAAGCTTCCATGCCACTTGTGAGAGCTATCAGATGAGACTGTATTCCCTAGTTGGTTAAGATATTCATTCAGTGCCCTGCACTCTCTTTGGGTGGTATAAAGTGTTTGTCCCCTACAAGGAAAGGAAAGCATCATCGCAAGAAATAAAACTATGAGAAATGTATGGAAGTTCTTCTATTTGTTTATATTCTGCTCGTTCAGTGTTTTCATTTTGTAGGTTCTTACAAATGCTTCTAGGTATCTTATTAAAGGAGCAAATACTGAGTTCAAAATTGAAGGTAGAAGGTGTGGAGCAAACTGAAGATACTTGTTAACTCTAGTAGATGTTTTCATTTTGACAGTTACTTCAGCCAGTTTTCTTCCAAGCTCAGAACCATTTGGGAAGAGCTATGAAAACCCTCAGAGACCATTTCCCTTAGCTCATCCTTTACTTCCTACTCTTTCTTTGAGACACTTTAACAAACAATCATACTGTCCAGCTGAAATGCCAGCTAAACATCTGGTAGCTAACCTAAGCTAGATCTGTCTTGTTTCAGTCAGAATTTCCTGCAAATCTTTCATAAAATAATTAAAGAAACATTCTAGGAAGAGGGCCGGTTCTCCTTAATGATGATCTATTGCCAAGCCCTGTCACAGGAAGGAAGGAAACTCTGGAGTTAAAGTGTGGCACATCCTGCAGTCCCTTACTCTGCCAATTCCCCATTAAAGCTAATGATGGGACTGAAGTAAATGAGAATATTGTTTGATTAATTTTATTCATTAGATTTAGATGCTGCCCTCAGCAAAGAGCTTTGGAAGTGTACAATAACAAACAGGTAAATTGAAAACAGGTAAAAAATATTAAAATAATATAGAATAGAGCAAACCCCCCAGACAGTGTCCCCACACTTAACCCTGCCTGCTTAACTGGCAATTCCAGACAATCCCTAAAAGCTCCAGAAAAGGCCAACAACATGGCCAGACATTTCATCAACAATGGAAAAGTCTTAAAACCAGACAGAAACTTCTCCTGCATGGTTAATGCAAAATTGAAAGAGGCCTGGAACTCTCCCTCACTAGACTCAAATCTCTGCATCAACTTTGAATTCAAAGGGAAGATGGAGGCCACCAGCACCCTCAAGGCTGGAAAGTCCCCAGACCAAGACCACCTCCATCTGGAATTCTTCATCCACCTCAGTGACCCCATTCTCTCCTGGCTCCAATGCTTTTTCTCCTATTGCCTAAACAGCCTTAAAATCCCCCAGATCTGGTGGCATGCCAAAGTTGTAGCCATCCTTAAACCAAATAAACCACCAGAAGACCCAGGTAGCTACAAACCAATCAGTCTTCTCCTAGTGGGATGTAAACTCATGGAGAGACTTCTCTCAATTGCCTGTACCCCATCATTGATTTCCAGCTGGAACAGGCTGAGAACAGGCTGGCTTCTGTCAGGGCTGCTCAACTACAGACCAGGTCTCCTGCCTCACTGTGGAGACATCAAGGCAGGTTTTGAAGAAGTGCAGAAGTGAGGGGCAGTCTTTGTAGACTTATCTGCAGCCTGTGATACAGTATGGCAATGAGGCCTCACTCTGAAGCTCCTTCACAAAATCCCCAACAAACATGGTCCACTTTCTGTAAGAATTCATCGTCAGCCGTTACTTCACTCTTAATATTGGAAATGACACCTCCAACAGGTGCCCTCTGGAAAACAGCATGCCTCAGGGGTCCATCCTAGCACCCTTGCTCTTCAATATCTACACCTCAGACTTGCCCCCCACAACATCCAAAAAATACATGTATGCAGATGATATTGCCCTAATGATCACAGGAAAAAACTTCAAAAATGTGGAGCAAGGTCTGACAACGGACCTCACTACAATGAGCACTTACTTTTAGAATTGGAAATTCAAACTGAACATCACAAATACCATCAATAGCACCTACCACCTTGCCAACCAGCTTGCCAAAACAACATTGAATGTTAAGTATGGAACAGACTCCATCCTTTTTGAAAGCCATCCAAAGTACCTTGGAGTCACCCTAGACCACACCTTCACCTACAAGACACACCTTACCCAACTGGCAGTCAAAGTACAAGCTTGCAACAACTTGCTCTGTCAACTACTTGGCCTCAGATGGGAAGTTAACTACACCGCACTTTGGACATCCACCCTGGTACTGGCATACTCAACAGCTGAATGCTGTGCCCCAGTGTGGAGCAGAAGTGCCCATACTCACAAAGTCAACAGGGCACTTAACAATAGCATGTGGCTTGTATCTGGCTGCATATGTTCTACCCCTACATCACCGCTCCCAGTCATCAGCGGTATTGCTCCCCCTGACATCTGCCATGAGCAGCAGTGCCTCCGCCTTCTTCACTGCACTGAATTAGACCATAACCACTACTTACACCAGCACATCTGCTCAGAATCTCCAGTCAAGCTGTGCTTCCAAACTAGGAAACCCCTCATCCACCTGTACCACCTGAGCTCTGTCACCAAAGGATCTTCCCCAGGTGACTTGGCTGCACAACTGCGGGAAGAACGACGCACCTCTTAGGACTGATGACTAAAAGCATTCATCCCAAACCCCTCTACAAGACCTCCTGGCTTTGATTTGGACAGATTTTCCTGGGTGCACCTCAATAGACTCTGATCTGCCTATGGGGGCTTCTGCCATAATGTGCATCAAATGGGCCTGACATCAAATACCACTAGTGAAGGTGGCGCCCCCTCAAAGACCAAAATCCATGTAGTTACAGAATGCCCTATCTTCCATTGCCCTGGTGGAGGGTTCATGCATGGCCACGGAAAACTGTGGTTACTCAAAACTATATACCATGGTAGCCAAAATAGTATATAAAATATTAAGCATGGATATGCAAAACTGTGGTTGGCAAAACTGTGGTTGGTGAGGGAAACTTGTATGACAGACCGCAAGGGGGAGGGTGTTCCAAAGCTGAAGAGTGACTGCTAAGAATGACCTCCCATGTCTTTTCATCAAATTAATTTGATACACAGAGAGTAATTGCAAGGTTGTACTTAGCCAGGGGCAGATCCAGGAAGGGTGAAGTTGCACAGTTGCATTCCCCCACCCCCACTTCCACAGTGTAGCTAACCTGTTGGCAGCTCCAGTTCCCCACAGCCCTGGATGTGTGCGCAGCAAAACCCCCAGTTTTTTCTTTTTCTTTTTTCTTTTAAAATGCATTCCCTCCCCTTCCCCAACCATTTCTGACTTTTTATCTCCCTCTCTATTCCCTATAGATAAGTATAAGTGAGCTAAGACATGGGATAAGCTTCAGCATTGTATTTTGGTAGCAAGTTGTATGTGTTTTTTTTTTCCTTTATATTGTATAACTATTATGTTTATATTGATTTTTTTACTGTTCTATATTACTGTTTTACTGGTACTATATGATTTAGACCTACATATGTAAGTTAGCATAAGTAATGTCAAGTTTCCATCTTGTTATTTCAAGCCTCTGTCTTGTGTCCCCTGATGTTGTGTGACCTATGACTCATACTACCCCTCCTATGTAACTTGGTTCCTGAATGAATGGGGATGAATGAGGGTGCTTGAGAGACAATGGCAGTAGGTCTAAAAATAGATCACTCTGAATGGCTGAACCATCAACACCAATGCCTGGACTAATGACCTAGCCCTTGGAACCACCCTCAGCATTCAAGAAACAAAAGATGAGGCAGCCCACCATTGTGCCAAGGTTGCACATGCTCAGTAAGAACACGTGGAGCCCTCTGGAACAGGACTGACCTTGCCTGGACAGGCCTTCCCATAGGAGATCATAGGTAGTCTGCCCCATAAAAAGGGTAGTGAAGACTGACTCCTTGGGGCACCCTCTCCATCTGGACCAGCACCATGCCACACCACCTATCCACACAGAGGCCCTGCCGGTGACCCGTCTCTGGACAACATCTGCTGGACAAAGACCCTTTCCAGCCTGGATAGGTAACTATCACTTCCCCCACCCTCTTCAACCAAGGATTTGGGCTCTGTTTCTCTTCCCTACCTGGACTCCAGCCCTTCCACTGAGTCTCTTCCTCCTGCTGCCATTGTGAGTGCTTGTGTGTGTGTGGGAACCAATAACTTCATGGTGTTGAGCCCCAGCTCAAGTCTGGGATCGTGCCCGGTATGCAAAAGCCAATAAAGATACCAGGGGTGAAAGTATAAAGATTTATTGCTAGCAATACAAGGTGCAAGCGGAATAATTTCACGTAACAAGCACACAGAGTCTTAATTATGAGCATCTTTTATACAGGAGTATTGGACCTTCATAAGCATTCTTGTTTGCTAATTGGTTATAAGGGAGTGACGCAAGGAGTTCTTTACTGAGCATGTCTCTATACCTGTGTTTTAGCTATGTATCTCATTTCCATACATGTATGTTTCATTAGCATACTTTCTCCCCACCCAGGGGTGTGATTCTCAATATTCAAATCAGCTCTTTGCCCTAGTCCTCTGATTCTGCTTTTGTTTTCAAGCCTCCTTTATCTAAGACTGTCTCCTCCTTATCATTGCAGATGGGCATTAGTTACATAACAGAGACTTTTGCTTGGGCTATGTGTAGTGGTTTCTAGGTCAAACCTAACACACTTGCCACCGCTTATCTGCCCCCCCAAGCTCCCAGGTTTCTGCCCCAGTTTCTTTCCTGGCTGTCTCCTCCTTGCCACCAGGCTTTTTCCCTTGCACCAGTGACCTTGAGTAACCCTGGTGCCATTTGACCTTAAGTAAACCCAAGCCTCAGTTCCTCAGCCTAGCTTCTCTTTAGTCCACTGGTTCTAATCCCGGTTCCATCGACTTTCACTCCTTACACTTTCTCTCTCACCGGTGCCCCAAACACACACATACATACCGTACCATCCACGTTAGGAACTCACCTGTGTGTATGTGTAGGTGGGTGGTATGTGGCGAATTGGTGAATATTCATATATATTTCATAGATTTCATAGATTTCATAGACATTAGGGCTGGAAGGGACCTCGGAAGATCATCGAGTCCAGCCCCCCCGCCTGAAGGCAGGACGTCAGCTGTGGTCATAGGATCCCAGCAAGATAAGCATCCAAATGTGTCTTGAAGGCGTTCAAAGTGGGTGCTTGAACCGCCTCCAGCAGCAGTCTATTCCAAACCTTGGGGGCTCGGACAGTGAAGAAGTTCTTTCTTATGTCCAGCCTCAATCAGTCGCGGCGGAGTTTGTAACCATTCGATCTTGTCAACCATTGTCAGGTTTGACCTAGAAACCACTACACAAAGCCCAAGCAAAAGTCTCTGTTATGTAACTAATGCCCATCTGCAATGATAAGGAGAAGACAGTCTTAGATAAAGGAGGCTTGAAAACAAAAGCAGAATCAGTGGACTAGGGCAAAGAGCTGATTTAAATATTAAGATTCACACCCCTAGGTGGGGAGAAAGTATGCTAATGAAACATACATGTATGGAAATGAGATACATAGCTAAAACACAGGTATAGAGACATGCTCAGTAAAGAACTCCTTGCGTCACTCCCTTATAACCAATTAGCAAACAAGAATGCTTATAAAGGTCCAATCCTCCTGTATAAAAGATGCTCATAATTAAGACTCTGTGTGCTTGTTACGTGAAATTATTCCGCTTGCACCTTGTATTGCTAGCAATAAATCTTTATACTTTCAGCCCTGGTATCTTTATTGGCTTTTGCATACCGGGCACGATCCCAGACTTGAGCTGGGGCTCAACAGTTTTTGGCGACCCAGATGGGACTGCCTTAGATAACTTTGCCCGGACTAGCTGACGACCAGACACAGCTCCTCCTTATCAAATGTCAGGCGCGCCCAGGGATCTCTTTTCCCGGTGAGACTTTTGTTTCAGGGGGAGCTGGATTGCTGAGGCGGCAGTAGCCTAACGGTGCAAAGCCATAGAGTGAAAGTATCAGTAACAGGCACCTGGGTGAGAGGGTAGAAAGGGCATAAGGCCTACCGTCAGCACGCCTGCCTGGGATTATCTCTGTAAGTATTCTGTCTGGCCCGAGTCCAAGACCAGTGATTTTTCCCCTGTGAGGACGAGGACTAAGAACAGATCCCTGGATCCCAGGTAAGTCGGACGGTCAGGACCGGGAAGGCAGCCCTGAGATGGGTACTATTAACAGTAAGGTTAGGAAATGTACCCCCCTCTCTTGTGCATTGGGACATTGGGCAGAGTTTGGTGGAGATCCTATGACTAGGAAGAAAGCTAAATTCTTCTGTGAAACTGCGTGGCCACGCTATCAGCTAGATGATCAAGAACATTGGCCTCCGGAGGGAAGTGTTAATTATAATACTATCTTACAATTGATTTTGTTCTGCCGGCAGAATGGTAAATGGGAGGAATTGATGTATGCGCAAGCGTTTATGTCTCTTTGTAGAAATAGAAAGGTTTTGGAGGAATGTGGATTGGGGGAGGGGGTTCGGGGAAGTGAGATGGCTTTCATTGAACCAACTGTAAATCCTGTCCTGGACTGTCCGGAGCCGGAGGCTCTTCCCCCTCTGCTGCCTTTACCGTATTCTCTTCCTCTTCCTCCTCCTCCTCCTGATTCATCTGATTCCTTGCTGGCATCTGCTCTTCCTGCTTCTCCCCCC
>NW_005842248.1:153070-166751 GCF_000455745.1 Alligator sinensis
TTGCCAGCTTTATGGCGGATGGTGAAGGTGATCAGCTCGTGGTTGCTGTCACCCAGCTTCCCATCGATCACTAGGTCACCGATTAGGTCATCCCCAGTAGCCAGTACCAGGTTGAGCAGCGCTTTACCTCTCGTTGGCCCGTAGACTTCTTGAGTCAGGTAGAGGTCATCCATGCACAATAGGAAGCTTTGTGACCGTTTGGATTTTTCTGAGTGATCCTCCCACGAGATGTCTGGGTAGTTGAAGTCACCCATGACAACCATGGTCCTGCAGCATGCACCCTCAGCCAGTTCCCGGGCGAACTCCTGGTCAAGCTCTTGACTTTGGGTGGGAGGTCTGTAATAGACTCCCACTGTTGTGTCCCCTGTGCCGTGTTCCCCATGGATTTTAACCCAGAGGGTCTCCAGTCATCCACCCTGGTCGCCAACATCAGCTTTCAGGGACACATAGCTTTCCTTAACATAGAGAGCTACACCCCCGCCCCTTTTATCTACTCAATCTCTCCTGTACAAGATATAGCCGTCTATACCCGTGGTCCAGTCATGGGTGGAGTCCCACCAGGTCTCCGTTATCCCTATGACGTCCTAAGTATTTGTGTTAAGCAGGAGGACGAGTTCCTCCTGCTTATTCCCCAAGCTCCTGGCATTTGTGTACAGGCAGGCCAGTGTCCTCTTGGGGGCTCTCGCCTCGCCCACAGATTGTACCAGGGCTGGGGCAAGGGTGGGCTCCCTTAAGTGCCTTGGCCTGCTGACTTTGCAAGGGTTGCTCAGTGGGCCAGCAGTGGTGGTAGTCCCCCCGTCCCCCAGTGGGCTTAGTTATATATGTATGTCATTGTGCGTGTGATATACGAATTAGTGATCCGTGTGCGTGTACGGTGTGTGTGGGTATTGACAACTGATTCTTGTCTAATTTTCGGTGTGTAGTGTGCACGTGCTTCAATTGGTGATAGGTATGCATGTGCCTAGGCTGGTTTGGATGTGTATGTGCCTGAGTTGGTACTGTGTGTGTGCATGCACCTAATTGATTTGTGTGTTTGTATATGTGCAATTGTGTCACACCCTCCCATCTAACAGTGCAATATTGACACCCTGAGAGTTGGCCTGATCCCACAGGGCAACACGTGATGTCTACTGCAGAGTCTAGACATGGCTGGAGTCCCTGGCTGGCGGGACATGAAATCCCACTGAAGTTAATGGATGTGAAAAAGTTTAAACCAATCCAGAATCTGTCCCTAACAATTATCTACATATTAATAAAAACTGATCTGAAGATATTAACAAGTAGGTGCTTGAGGGAGTTCCTTATAAAAGCATGTTTTGCTTGTTCATTTGGTTGTTCAAAGTTTGTAAGTAATAGTTGAAATGAAGCCTGTTGAATGCATATTGGGAAAATGTTTCATTTTAGGGTTGGAATTACATGTTTGGATATGCATAATAATTGTGTAACTGTTCAGAGATTTGCTATGAGGTGCAAATACAATTCAAAACATAGAAATATAATAAATAATATGAATAAATGTATGACTTCCTGTACAACTAAACAAACAATGCATGCATGTGGTTCAGGGTGTATTCTCAATCAGTATTGATTTAGGTCAGTGCCCTTAACTTCTTTTACAGTCCTAGGCAATCTTGGAGCTACATAATAATGTCTTGGGAATATGGTACCATTGTACACATATGGAAAAAGGAAAATAATTTGCTGCTAAAAATACACCATGCTTTATTTTTCACTTTTCAAACACAGACTCATTCACTGTATTGTTAAGTATTATGTGTAGCACTGTCCAAAGGACAATTTCCCATCCAATTACATCTATCAATAAAATACATTGAAAACAGTATGCTAAACTAATATGATTATGCTTGTTACCTGTTTTACAAGGCTGTTGACTTGAAGCTGCCAGGCGTTTTTTAAAATTAATCTCAAATAGTAGTCTACATGATTCCCTGAGCCTAGGCAGAATTCTCAATGGAACAATGTTACTGTCAACAAAAGACTTAATCCATGCATAGTTAAAGCTTGATCAGAAATATAATTTATCTAAAAAAGGAAAAAACCCTGAACTAATGTAATAGTCTCAAAACTAGGTTCTTGTACCTTGAAATCATTGGCAAGAAAATCTAACTTTCCGGGGATGGGATAAAATATATTAACTTCCTGAACAATAGTCTGCAATAAGAGATGTTTTCTGTCCTGATACTTTCTTTAGTCACTAAATCCAAATATCACTGCTAATTGTGGTCATAAAGTGTTTTTTCAGGTTTTTTTTAACTTCATGTATTTGGTGGTCATCACGGTAGAATTTTTAAGAGTGAAAGCTTTTTTTGTGGGAGTAAAACCCAGCTTAGCTTGTATGTACCGTACCTTAGGATATAATTTTTAACAGAGGTTTGGCTATTTAAGTCAAGACTTTTTTTTTTTTTAACCTTTCATGGCTCTCATTCTTCAGTATTCTCCTGATTATTGGTTAGTCCCATGGCATATGCAGCAGGGTCTTTTATTTTTCTTTATTACAGTGCCAGCACCCATAAGAGAATAAGACCTTTACCTTGTTTAACCTCTATGGGATTCAGTACTTCCTGAATAAAATATTTAATTGCATCATCTACATAGCCTGAACTTCATTAAGGCATTCTTAATATGCTCTGCCATTGGGATATTTTTAAGGGCGGTGGTAAATTCTGTATCCTTGCCTACAAAAATAAGTCTAGATTAAGCACACTAACCAAGTTCTTCATTAGAAAAGTATGTATAATGGACATGGGCACAATGCATTTATCAAGCATTTCTAAAGTTGCCTATAATCCTAGGGTCCCTGCAAGTTCTAAGGCACCTGGGTCAAAGTGATATATTAGCAAGTGCTGTAGTTATAAGGCTTGGCACTTACAACTGCTGCATAAAAGGTGATCAATTATTCAGAAATGCATAGGTGTATAATATCTGTGATGATGAAATTTATTAGCAGTTTTTTGGGGCTTGGGAGCTGAAACTTCCCCCACTAACTTTCCCCTGCCTGTAGGGACCTGGTATATTTAAAAGTAAGCCATGTGCACTGACCAGTGCCCCACAGGAAGGCAATAATAATAATATTATTGTTATTATTTTTTTATTATTAATACTACTACTACTAATATTAGTAATAATATATTTAAAACAAAGATGTCCTAGGCAGAATATTATTTTTATTGTGTTAAAACTTTTCCTGAACTTTCAATGAGTGGATGCCACTGATCTTTGTAGCTAACTATTCCCGTAAGCACAGGATACTAATTAGCTGTCATTAGTTTGTTAATAGCCCTTTGCACTTTTATACATAGGTATTAAATTCCATCACTTTGCCTACTGAAATTCCACTGAGAGAATGCCCCACTAAATAATAGCCAGAACTATTCCAATAGTTCTGATTTTTCCCAGTTTATTTTGTGCCTGGATACTGATCCACATTTTTAAATTAGAGAGGGATGGAACCAGGATTTGAAGCTTGGGTGGGGTAGTAAGCAGTGTGACCATATGGGACAATTTCCACCTGCACCCCCACCTCCCTCTCCCCGGCTGCTGCGCACACCACTGGTATTACTATTCACTAGGAGTTAAAGGCCTGTTAATGACCCACTGTTTTTCCAGGTGTTAACAATATCCTTTTTAAGGGTCATTCCATTAATCAAGCTAACCTATTAGGGCAATTTTGCTGTCTGTTAGGATTTTCTATTTCACAGCTCTTGATGCTCCACCTCCCCGCCCCATGCCTTGGATGTTTATTTTAATTTTCGCTGGGACTGGCCTCCAAAATCTGGGACTGTCTGGATCAATACGGGATGTATGGTCACCCTAGTACTAAGGCATCATCTGCATATATCAGTTTATGCTCCATGAGATGTATGCTTTGGATAGCTGGGTGAATCTGTGTAGCTGGGGCTGAAGAGCAAAATCAAAAAGCAATATACAGCATGTGTCCCATTTTGTACAATGCAGTTTTCATTAGTCTCTCTTGCTGGTGTACACCCTATTTAATGGTGAGCTCATTCTGCAATGGGTGCTGTTTGCTGAGTTCATATCTACCCTTAGGGATTACAACAAATCTGAACATGGGACTATGGTGTAAGACAAATCAAACTCTTACATTTTTTCTGAAAGATCACTATATTTTCACCCTGTTCCCTCTTGGCATGTGTGAAACTAATAATACTACGCCTTGAAGCTGGCTTTCAGTATTTCCCACAGAAACCAGCTAGAACAGTGGTGTTCAACCTACAGCCCGTGGGCCAGGTTCAGCCTTCAGAGCCATTTCACCTAGCCCGTGGGGCTCTCCTTGGTTTGGAAACTTGGTGGCAGGGGAAGCAGTGTTCATGTTAATTTGCCACAGTGAGCCATTGCCACTGCTCTACTGCTGTTCAATTTCTAGACCCAGGGGGAACTGTAAAGGCCAGATAACATGGCCCTGTGTGCTGGATTGTGCTGATGTGTAGGATCACTTTGTGGCTGGATTTGGTGAGTCACTGATGTGGCACGGGGAGTCACTCTGCAACCAGATCCAGCGCATGGGGCTGGGCTGATGTGCTGGGTCTCTGTGGATATATTATAATCTGTGTTATTTGATCCAGTGATGATATGGCCTGTATTGATGCAAGGGCGCAGCTGGTGTCTGTCTGTTGCAAGTCTTTATGCCTCAGTGAGAATAGGAGCTAAGTGGCTGGTTGCTTTGTTGATTTGATGCACGCTAGATCAACAATCGGGATCCCAATATTGTGCTATTAGACAGGAAGGCACAGAAAATGAATACTTCTGAAGCCCCCACTATTGAATGCCACCAGTACCCTATGCCTGCAGGATGGATCAAGTGGTTCTACAGGCTGGATCCATCCTATAGGCTGTAGAAGATGGATCTAGTGGTATGCTTAGGATGAAAGCTCATGGAGGTATCTGAGGTGGTCAGTAGGTTTCCAATACAATGTGATGTTGATGTGGCCATTACAAGCCTTCACCATAGTATCTAAGAAATGAATTTGCTAGGTGTATTCTAGAGTCGGTCTGATGGAGGAGTGAAAGTTGTTGAAGTCCTAGTGGAATTTCTTTAGAAATTCCTTCTCCTGTGTTCATACAATGTTGTCATCAATGTAGCTTCATTTTATCAGGTTGATGAGTCGGCAGCTGCAGAGAAAACTGACTTCAAGGTCTGTCATAAATACATTGGCACACTGGGAGGAGGGGGGCTTGTGTGTGCCCTTGGGAGTGCCATTCACTTGTAGGTATAGGAAGTCCCCAAATCTGAAATAGTTCTGTGTGAGGACAAAGTGGGAGACCGTGATAGTAACTGCTTCTGTTTCTATGATTTGACATAGTAATTGTGTCAATGGAGCAGCTAATTACAGAATTAAGTCCTTGGAGATCAGATAGAAATCTATATGGGAAAAGGATTCATGTACTGAGGAAATGTACTAATGTACAGAGGTACCTTACCTGTTGGATGTATGAGATGGCAAATATGACAAAATCCCAGATATTTAATGTGCATTTCCAGCACTGTTCCAGTTTTGTTTGGTTTATGGCTCTGGGGATAGGATTTGTCCATGAAAAGATCAAGCACATCATTAAAATTCCAGAAGTCACAGTAGAGATACAGATTTCTTAATGAATTCCCTAAAAATCTGTGAAACATGCCAAGATCACTGAGGTTATGTTCATGCATATAGGTGAGGATAATTTCAGATCCATTTATAATAACTTTGAGCTATTCATAGTTTCATAGTTTCTAGGGTCAGAAGGGACCTGAACAAATCATCAAGTCCGACCCCCTACCCTATTAAAAATCCATCCTGATGATCTAAAATGTTGGTAGGGATAATGAGAAGGTTATTGACACTGCATTATGAAAAGGACGGATACCATTCTGGATTTAGATGAGAAGTCTCAAGACACTGCTTTCCTGCCCAAATTCCTTCTAATTAAATCGCCTCTTTTGAAGTCGTGTGCCTTCTGGAATAATATGTATCTGTCTTCACTCTCTTTAATAATGTGCATACCCCTTTGTTATAATTGGCGTGTGGAGTCCCTTTGTATTCCAGGGAATAAAACTAAGGTTTGGAAGCATTTGATTGCATTAAGAATGCTGCATGTGTCACATGGCTTTACAAACGATGGTAATGGAGCTCTCGTGTCTGCGCTTCCCTCTCCACTCATACAGAACAGGAGTTTATGGGTAAAGTGCATCATACCGTTGATTCCATAGTGTTTGGATTACTTTCTCAGATGCCTGACACTTGGCTGACCTCCAGGGGATAGATTTGATTCAGGAAAACTGAGGGCAGAGGAGGGGAAAGGAGTTGCAGTTGCCTGCAGTAGCTCAGTAGAAATGGGAGGTGACAAGGAGATACAAGAGAGGTCTCTAGAATGGGTGAGAAAAGAGCATAGAATGACTGGCTAAAGCAAAATCATGAAGACCTACATTATTAAGTAGTATTCAATACCATAATGACCTTTTGTCAAGCTGGGGTAGCTGTTTTTGGTGCGTGGTATTGAACATCACATGCCCACTCTTTGCTGATTTCTCCCTACTCACAACTTAAAGTAAATCATAATGAAAAAGAACCCCTAGCATTTGTTGCACACTTAACACTGTAAGCAAAGCTAAATCAATTGTAAGTTCCAGAAGAGGTGGCCTCAAGAGATACATGCCAGTCAGGTTGGGAGCTCTGCCAATTCTCAATATTTAAATGATATTTTCTAATAACTATCCTATATTTCTTACACTGCAATGTGGAAAGCACCTTGTAAGGCTATAGAAAAGAAGCATACACTTCACAAGCAGGATATTTCTTAACCTTGTATGTCAAGTGTATGTCCTTGTATATATTATCCCCTACTTTTAATCCTTTCAGTTTGCCAACTGAACACCAGAGTACTGGCAACACAGTCTGCTGCACTGAGTGAGACATGTCATGGGGTTTATTTCCCAAAGCAATACAGCCTCTATCTCCAACCACCTGGTACAACAAAACATTCAGTTTTCCTTCCGTATTCAATGGAGATATAATTGACAGAAGAGAAATATAACTACTGCACTATATACTGTAAACATCTTCACCCAAAGGTCAGACTAAACAATCCAGTTCAATGAGTAATTAATCCAACTAAATGTCATGCTTCTAGTAGGGCTGTGTGAAATTTCGCCACCAGTTTTGTTTTGACGCTGTTTCGAGGTCAAAATAGCAAAATTGAAATGAAACAGATATGGTCGAAACAGCCTCAAAACGAAATGAGGCAAGTCGAGCTGTTTCGATGTTTGTCCATAGGCTATAATGGGGAAGGTCAAAACAGCCTATAACTTTGTCATTTCTGGACAGATTTAGATTAAACTTGCAGAAATTGTAGCCCCCTCTGAGGGCATAAAGCGTGCCAAGTTTCAAGAAGATAGGTGCAGGGGGTTCAGAGAAATGGCACCCCAAAATTTTGAGAGCCAAACTCATGTCATGTATACGTGTTAAGCCACAGCAGGGTCAAAACTACAGTCATGCTAGCCCCTGCTGAGGCCACAAAGCCTACCAAGTCTCAAGGAGATAAATACAAGGCTTTGGGGGAAACTGCACCTCAAGCTGTGGACAAGCAAAACTCGTGACATGGGTGACAATGTGTGTGTTAAGGCGCAGCAGGTGAAGGCTGCAGGGATGGTAGCCCCTGCTGCAGCCATAAAGCCTGCCAGCTGTCAACAAGATGGGTACAGGGCTTCTGGGTTCTGGGGCCTTGCACCTCTGGCTGCTGACAGGCAAAACTCATGTCATGGGTGCTTGTGCAACTGTGTCTGTGTTGGGGCACAGGGGAGGGGAAACTGAAGTCACCACCTCCACTTCTTTAAAGTGACTGTTGGAAAATCCTGCTGTGCCAAAATGCTGCCCTACAGGGCAGCGGAGTCCAGCAAGCTGATATTCTAGCACCTAGACATGTAAAACAAAGCCCTGTTCCCTGCAAGATGCCATGCAGTCATACACCACTATCTCCTAGAGGCCAGCAAAATGGAGATGGTCAGCCAGGACTGTTGAGCTACATAGACAAGTGATGGAATGAAACAGAACAGCCGTTTCAACTCAAAACAAAAGTCTAAATGAAACACTGTTCTGTCAAAAAGCTGGTTCAAATGAAATGCTTGTTTCACACAGCCCTAGGTTCTAGGTATTATACTCAGTGTGAACTCATAGAGGCTGTTAGGATGGGGAAAGGAAATTGAGTAATTGAGATAGGGGTAACTGAGGATGAGGAAGGGTGAGCAATGGGAGGGGTGGTGAGGTAAGTGGAGAACTTTTGGCAAGAAAAGCAAGAGAAGAGATGAGCAGGATCAGAAGAGGGAAGAAGTATAGAAATCACTTGTCTATGTAGCTCAACATAGAGGGAGAGTGTCACCTCTCTGGACAGGCTTGAGATGCACCTTTGGATGCATGACAAGGTATGGCTGGCCTTGCTGGCTGCGGTCTGGCATTGGCGGCTCATGTTCATCAATAATCACTGCAAGATCCCTTTCCACCTCTATGCTTTCAAGAAGGGAACTCCCCAGCCTGTATGTTTGCTGTGGATTCCTTCTCCTAAGGTGCAGCACCCTGCATTTGTCTACGTTGAACCCCATCCTATTCTCGTCTGCCCACTTTTGTAGTCTGTCTAAATCTAGTTGCAGCCTCTCTCCCTTCAAGTGTGTCCACCTCGCCCCACATCTTAGTGTCATCAGCAAACTTGGACAGCGTGCTTTCCACCCCCTCGTCCAAGTAGCTGATGAAGATGTTAAACAGTGCAGGCCCGAGGACTGAGCCCTGGGGTACCCCACTGCTCACATCTCGCCAGGTTGAGTACAACCTGTCCACCACTACTCTTTGGGTGCGCCCCATCAGCCAATTTTTTACCCATCCAACTGTGCAGGCATCAATACCGTAGTCATTTAATTTAGTGATGAGGATGGGGTGAGAGACAGTGTCAAAGGCCTTCTTAAAGTCTAGAAAGACTATGTCCACAGTGACACCATCATCCAAGGATTTAGTTACTTGGTCGTAAAAGGCAATCAGGTTGGTCAGGCAGGACCTGTCTTTGGTGAAGCCATGCTGATTGCCCCTGAGCATGATCTCCCCTGCAGGCCCCCCACAGATATGCTCCTTGATGATCCTCTCCAAGAGCTTCCCAAGCACGGAGGTGAGGCTTACAGGCCTATAATTACTTGGGTCCTCCTTCCTCCCCTTCTTAAAAATAGGGACCACATTAGCCAGTTTCCAATCCCCCGGCACCTGGCCAGATGATCACGAATGCTCATACAGCCAGGCCAAGGGCTCTGCGATGACCCCCGCCAGCTCCCTCGACACCCTTGGGTGGAGGGCATCTGGACCTGTCTAGCCCTTCCAGAAGATCCCTAACTACATCTGCACTAACTGAAGGCTTGATAGAACTATCCCCAAGATTGTCCCTACCTCTGGTAGGTGGGATATCCCGATTCCTGTTCAGGAAAACAGAGGCAAAGAAACTGTTAAAAATATCAGCTTTCTTGTCTGGCGTGGCCACCAGATTACCGTTTTTGTCTTGCAGGGGCCCTACATTGCCTGGTGCCCTCTTCTTGCTCCCAATGTACTTGAAAAAGTACATTCAGTTAGTCAGATGTTTCATTTACTCCCCAACGCAAATAGAGAAGGAAAGACATTTAATAATGTATGTACACAACTGCCATATATGTTTATCTGATGCATAGTTGACTCTTATTAAGAGCAATTTGGGATTAAGTGTTCTATTAAATCCCCTATTGGCGCCCTTCACATCCAGCCGTTACTGTGAGTTATTTTATTGTTTCAGAAGTTATTAACATATAAACTTGGAGCTGAAGCCATAACCCAGATAAAATATTTAATCCCAGTCACTTGTTTCTGGTATTATGTTCCTCCATGAAGGTACATAGTTATGTTCTAAATGGACATAAACTTGGTGTAAAGCAAAAGAGGTACTTGGCATCATCAGGCTATTAAAAAAACAACTTTCTGCTTGTGGCTTTGCTTTTGGATCTTCCTCACCTACCCTGACACAGAAATGGGACAAAAGCCTCATAAAATGTTTGTATCATTGCTGCCTGACAAGTTTCTTACTTTTTATAAGGGTACCTCTCTTAAATTTTGACTAATCATTGTCTAATTATGTAGTGTCCCCTGAGTATTCTTTTTCTCACATGCTGCTTGAATGATGGTTTTTGTTAATTTTTTCAGAATAACTGTAAACGAATGTTGAAGGGGTAGAATTTTATGTCAGTTTAGGATGCAGGGATCCTAGGTGTCCTTTCTAAATTAAATTAGTATCGTCTGGTGGCTAAGCACTTCTGCAAGGAGTCGCACATTCTAGCGTAGTGGTCTGCAACCATTTTATGGTGAAGATCACATTTTGGAAGTAAAGGGTACTCCAGGATCTATCCCACCACTGCCCCCTGCCGCATGCGCCCCTGGACTGCGGAGTGCCCCAGACCCAGCTGGGCTGGGCCAGGGCCCTATCCCACTTCTGTGCTGCAGCTGCACTGAGTTGTGCCTGCCTGGCGGCCAGACTAACATGGCATCGTGCCCTGGTATGGCCAGGTCTGGGACTCTCCGTGATCCAGGTGTGCATGGGGAGTGTGGGGGTGGGCTCCTGCTGCTGGGAACAGCCTGGTGGAGGTCCCAGGGACCCATGCCCCCCGACTTGTGCTTGGGACAAGATGGCTGCTGCTGGGGGCAGCCCGCTCTGCCCCGAGCACGGATGGGGGGGCACAGGCCTCTGCCAGGCTGCACCTAGCAGCAGGAGCCCCCTCATTTACCCCTGGATGATCAGATCTTCCCAGACCCGCCTGGGCAGGGGCCGTCCTCACGAGTTCCCACTGCTGAGATGAGCTGCGCCCACATGTGGCCAGCTGCAGCCGCCTCTGCCCCTGCAGAGATGGGGAGGGAGTGCCCTCTCCTCCCCATGCCCGTGGAGGAGCCTCTGGGCTCTAATCCTCCCACCACCCAGCCGGGCTGTGGCCCTACTTACCTTCCCCTCCTTCTGGCTGTGCCGTAGGCCAGTCACTCGCTGTGGGAGCCTTGATCTGGTCCTCTCCCCTTCCCACTCCCATAGATTGACCTGCTGGGGCTGGGGGAGTTGGGTGGGTGCATGCGCATGTGCCCAGCTGTCCCCCCAGTCCAGGATCTACCAAAAAAGACTCTGGGATCTACCTATCAATTGGGATTCCTGGGTTGGTGACAATTGTTCTAGCATTTTATCTTTTCTGTTTATTCATCTATCCACTACAATTCTTAGGTAATTGCTATATCCTACCCCTTCCAGTACAGACAACACACAATATCTCTCTGAAGTTTCAATGCATCTGGGCAGGAAATGCTTGGACCTGATCCTTCTCTGTTGATCTCCTCCCTTCAGCTTCACTCACCCTGTCTGAAATTCCCTTTAATGGAAGGGGGACAGTCAGCTGAATAATGACTGTTGATTTCTACTGTCTGCATCTACTTTTTCTAGCAGGGCCTCATAAACACAGTGATCTGGTTGGTTGTTTGGTTTTCCTTGTCTTTTGGCTACTTGCAGAAGCTTCAGCAGCCGGACAGTTGCCCACTGCTATTTAACACATGATAAGGCATAGGTATTCCTTTGGTTGAGGAGAAATCAGCCCTGGATCGTGAGTACTGAGTGGAAGTGGGTATTAGTGGATGGTTGTTTTTGCCTTAGGCTACTTCTTCAGGATTCTGGTTATTGCTGCTTCTTGGTTTCCAAAGCCAAATTAATCCCTATGCTCCCGATTCCTTCTCTGGTGGGCCCATTGGTCAGTTTGAGGCTGGAGCCTGTCACAGAAAGGTTAAGTGTCTTAGCCAAGCACTAGGGTTGCCAATTCTGTTTGAATCTATTCTGGGATGTTTCACCACATGATGTAATGACATTAATGACTTGACATCAGGAAGGCAAATGCGCGTTACTATTACATTTAAAAAACCCACTGGACAATGGTATAAATCAGATTCAACATTCAATATTTATTTTAATGAATGCCCTATCATTTATCTCCCAGGTGACTCTCAGCAGTCTCCTGGAAATTTCTCTCTAACTAGCCAATTCCCTGTCAAGAATAACGGGTGGGGGGGGGGAGGAGGAAGGGACGGAGCGCCCCCTGCCCCCCATCTGGGCCTGCTTCCCCTTCCCTCCTGGTGTTTGGGGTCTGGCCCTGCTCCCCGCCTCCCTGCTGCAGTGGCGGGGGGACGGGAGGAGTGGGCTCGGGGCCAATGCAGGGTTCCCTTCCCCCTGCAGCTGCTGTGTTGGGCTGGGCCGGGCCCCCTGTCTCCACCTACTGCTGCAGCTGGACGGCTTTTCCCCTGGCTCGGACTTGCTCCCCCAGCCCCACATCAGGCCTGGGCCCACCCCTGGTCCCACCATCACCACCGACACCACAGCACGCCCGTTCCTCCCCGCCCATGTCAGGCCTGCTTGGGGCTGATGCTGGGGAGGGGGTGGTGGAGGAGTGGGCCCAGGCCCAAGGCGGCCCGCTCCTTCCCTCCCCCAGCTGCTGCTGCGGCCATGTTGGCCCAGGCCAGCTGTTCTCTCCTCCCCCTCCACAGTGGGCCGGCTTTTCCCCCCTCAGGTCCGCTCCCCCCTCCATGCATTGGGCCCGGACATGTTCCCCTTCTGCCCGCCCACTTCGTGCCTGGACCCACTTCATGTTACCTGCAGGGAGCAGGGCAGGGGCGCGAGGCTAGCTGTGCTCACCTCTGCCCCGCTCCATCCCGTGTCCCCACCATTGTGGTAGTGGGCTGCTTTCTGTCAGAACGTTTCTTCGCATGCTGAGCGACTGTTTGTCAGCCAATCAGAGCGTGAATAAAGAGTTACGGACAGACAGACAGATTTAGGCTTTAATATTAGACTGGCCAATTGCCCCTCAGGAATGATGTGGGGGAGGGGCCTGGGATGGTGAGCTGCCACCGCAGCCCCCACACTGCCGCTGTTCTGCCTCTTGCAGGGGCCGGGGTGGGGGCTCCAGGTGGCCTCGGCCCTCGGTTCAGCTTTGGAATCACGGTGCACTCCCCCATGCTTGGAGCACTCTGGCTGACGGAAACAACCAATCAGAGCGCAAATAACGCATTAGGGACGGACAGACGGCCCTCGGCTTTTATAATATAAGAATACTCCTGGAGACGCCGGGGCCATCCCGGAGGGTTGGCAACCTTACCAAGGATGTGGGTGGCTCTGGGAAAGCCAAGAGTAGAGCCTAGGGCTCCTGATTCGCACATGCTTGCTTCAGTCACTGGCATTAAGCTAAAGTGTGTCTGCCATATGAAGACGGCGCTGTGCCAGTCTGGGATGCCAGAGTGCTGCCCCAGGGACGTGTGACAGGACAGATGGGAATGGCGCCCAAGGCCCTGTGACAGCGCAGCGCCTGGGGGTTGGTTCGGGGTGAGGCCTCGGGCCCTGGCCGGGGCCCTAGATGCTCGGAGCAGCGGCAGGGAGGGAGAGCAGGCCCGCGAGCGAGACCCCGGCCTCGGGCCACAGCCGCTCTCCCGGCTCAGCAGGGCCAGGGGGCGGGGCCTGGCGCGCGGACTGGGCAGACGCGCCGGAACTCTTCGGCGGGGAGGCGGGATCCGGCCGGAGCCGCCCGTGCCCGTACCTGCGCCCGCGGTTGCTAGGAGACGAGGGAGCGAGCGGGGGCCCCGCGAAAACGGGC
>NW_005842248.1:166903-174496 GCF_000455745.1 Alligator sinensis
AGGCCTCCGCTGCCTGCTGCGGGGTCAGGGCGCAGCGCCCCCCGCTGGTTCCCGGGGTGGGGGGGAGATCCTATAGTATCTGGCCCGTTGTTAATAACCAATTGTTCTGCTTCCCCCTGGCTGCTTTCTGGCCTCTTCGCCATCCGTTTTCTTTAAACACGGCCTCATTTTTGAGTAGGGCGTTGGACTAGGCCTTTCCAGGGTCCCTTCCCACCTTCAACTGGTTGGGCACTTGCCTAAAGGGCCGGGACAGGGGGCAGGGAAAAAAAGGGAGCTACATGTGAATTCTTGCTGCCCATCCTGCTCCTGTTCGGTTTCTACGCAGTGTTTTCACTCGTGGGTTTTGCTGAAAGGGCTAGCGCTAAGGCCCTGCGTAAGAGGTGGACACTAGGGCACGTCTGGTTGGGTCTTGGAGTTGCTGGGTTCTGAGCTCAGTTTATTTTCAAATCGGATTTGCTTCTGTTTTAAATTCAGTTTTGGATTTAATTGAATTGTATTTGTGATATGTAGGCTATTGGCATTATGCCCTTTCTGACTTGAATATAGGAGTACAGGTTGTAGCCATGTTGGTATAAGGACATAAGCAGACAAGGTTGTTTGGGTAAATCTTATATATTTTATTAGACCAACTCAGATAGTTGGAAAACATTTTCTTAGCAAGCTTTTAGGTTTAAAAACCCTTCATCAGGCTGAGGAAGCATCTGCAGTTGGTCTGTGTGCTCTTCGTGGATGGAAGGAATGGTAAAGGAGCCAGAGGCTGGTATGCAGGCAAGATGGGCAGTGAATGAAGATGGGTTTAAATCTGCAGTTGGTGCATGGGTGACTGGTGCCTCCTAATACTGGGGGGGCACCAGTGGCTGATCGCTGACCGGGAGATGGGGGATCCCCCAGCGGCCGATCGTGAATAGGGGAGCTGGGGGCAGAGGGAAAAAAAGAATCTTTGCGCAGGGCAAGGGAGGCCTGCAGCTGTGAGACAAGCTGGGCTCTGCCTGCTCTGTGCTTCCATGCCTCACTGCAGCCTTTGAAAGCGGTGCAGCACAGCGCCATGTGCCTTGCTTCCCAGCCCATCCAGCAGCGGGACACACATGGTGCCATGCTGCTTTCAAAGGCTGCAGCAAGGTGCAGGAGCCACTGGGCTCCAATTGCCCCATGACCCAGCCTTGCCAGGACCCCGTTCATGGTGAAAGGGGCCCTGGCTGGGCCGGGTTGTGAGACAATCCCCACAGTGCAGCAGGGAGCGGGGCATGGGCAAATTATTCATCCCTGTCCCTCCCTCCTATACTGTGGGGGCCTTGATTTCCACCTCCCCTGCTTCCAAAGAAAAAACCTTACCTACTTGCCTGTGCTTGCTGTGCTGGGCTGGCTGCAAGGCCAGCTGCAAGCCCGGCGTGCCCCTCCCCCTTTAGAAGCCTGTGTCCGGGTTGCCTGGCAGCAAACCTGGAAGTGCCGCTGGCATTTTTCTCAGGCGGGGCACAGCCAATCTTGGGGTGCATTTGCGCCCGTGTATACCCACTATGCGCCACCAGTGAGTTGGTGCATGCTCTTCCTGGGTGGAATGAATAGGGAAAAAGCCAAAAGCTGGGCTGGTATGTATGCAAGACAGTCAGTGAAGATGTAAGTTGAGGAGTCAGTGGGTAAGAGACAGGCTGGGGATTAGCGGGGAATTAATGTAGCTGGTAAATAGCAGAGAGGTACTGGGGAGTCACATGTTAGGCATGTTATAATGTCGCATAAATCCAATGTTTATATTTAGTCCATGATTTTTTGTATCCAGTAGGTTGATGAAGTGAAGTTCATAGGCTTGTCTGTGAAAAGTGTTTTGTAAATTGTAAATGAGGATTAGAGCTGAGAGCTTGGAGAGGAGAGTGGTTTTCTTGTGAGAAATGTGCCCCCTCGCAGGTAGTTGGGTAGTCTTGTTTATGATAGATTTCTGGTGTCCATTCATGATCAAAGACAAGAATACCCAACTACCTGTGAGGGGTATTAGACCAGTTCTAAAGTTATTATACATTTTCTAGCTCTGACTTCATAGCTGGGTGGACATTTTTACAGCATGATAGATACTTTGCAGGTGTAGCTGGTCTAAATTAATCGTACAGTTAACTCATTAATTGTGTAATACATGTGATGTGTTGAAAGGGCTTTAGTTCTGGGTTTTAGATGTAGCACAGTAATGTGGGGTTTTTTTCCTCTTAAGTTTTCTCTTTTGAAACACTTGATAACATTATGGAGATGTTGCTTTTGGCCTTGGTTTTCACAGAATTTGAATTGTGAACCAAATGAAAATTGATTGTGGTCCAGTACACATGATCTTCTAGAGCAGCATTTCTTAACCGGTGAGTTGTAACCCAAAAGTGGTCGCAAGAATATTTTAAAGGGTTGCAAGCAGGTTCCCAGAAAAACCCATGAAAGTACAGGTTTCCTCTTGTGGGCTGGCAGCATTCCAGCCTGCAAGCTGCTGCTTGGGATAATCGGAGGCAGCGGGCGCATGTGCATCTCCGCAGGGAGTTGCACATGGCCAGCATAGAGCAAGGCCTGGTCATGGGAACAGCCCCAGCTGCTGGACACAGGTAAGTATGGGGAGTGAGGGGGTGGACATCCAGAGGACTCTGTGGAGTCGGGGGGGACGTGTGTGTGTGTGTGTGTGTGTGTGTGTGGATGGTGGCCTGGCACAGGGCTGCGCCAGGGTAGGGGGAGTGGTGGGAGAAGATGCTTGGCCCTTCAAGGGGGGAAGGAGGTGGGGATGGTCCTTTGCAGTGGGGAGCTGCGTGCCTGGGCCAGCAGCATGGGGCCAGAATGCATACAAGCAGGGGCCTCAACTCGCTGCTTGCACTCTGGCCCAAACAGGATGGGAGCAGCTGGGGGCCCCCTCTGGCAGGGCTGCGGGGGAAGGAACTGTGGATCAGGAGTGAGGTACACCAACATGGCCCTGGGGGCCAGGGAGCTGTGGCTTGGGGGTGAGGAGCACCAATAGGGTTGGGGGGGCCAGCAAGGCCAGGGGGCTGTGGCTTGGGGTTGAGGGGCACCAGCAGGGTCCCAGGGGGCAGGGGAGAGGACTGTGGGTCGGGCACCGGCAGTGCCAGCGTGGTGCGAGTTGGGACAAGCCATTGATTTTGGCAAATGGGTCCTGGTATGAGAAAAGTTGAGAATCACTGTTCTAGAGGATAGAACAAATGGTTTGGTAATTTGCCTTACTGTTGTAAGCCGTATGTTGGATAACAGGACTGGCAGTTAGGTATGCAAGTCTCTTTGTGGATATAGTTCAGGGGTGGGCAGTTATTTTGGCCGGAGGGCCACTTAGGGAGTTTTAGAGAGCTGTCACAGGCCAGGTCAACACTCCCCACACCCACCATGCTGGGTTAGCACCCCTTCACCCTCAACAGCTCACTAAAACTTCCTAAGCGGCCCCGTGCTTGGCTGGGCGGATGGGATGGGGCTGTGGGCAGGGAATGGTATCTGGGAGCAGGATGGGCAGGCAGGACCAGAGCTGGGATTGGGATCATGGGGCTGGAGCTGGAGCTGGAGCCTGGGGCAGAGTTATGATCCGGTCTCTGTATGTCTCTGCGGTGGGCACTGTTTCTGCGGGCAGGGGCTTGTGGGGAGCAGACCACAACTCTGTGCCGGGCCCCAGTCCCCCGCTGTCACTACCCTGTAATCCCGGCCCCACCCCACCTGTCCTGATCCTGGATGCTGCTCCCTGCCTGCCTGTGCCCCATCCCATCTGCCTAGTCACATACCCTGCCCATGAGGGTCCCAGATGGTCTCCATGGAGACCCTGCCCACCTGCTCTGTTCAGTGCCTCTGGTGGTGGGTGCTAGGGGGACAGGCTGGAGTGCCCAGGCAGCAGGACCAGGTCCAGCAGCCAGAAGGAGCCGCTGCTGCAGGGGCTGCTGGGAAATGGAGTCTAGTCTGTCTGCCACACCATCCCAGCCCCATGTGCCATGACCTGAGCTGCCCTTCACACCTGGGCTGGGTGGGGCTAAGGGCCCCATCTCAGGCCCCCCCAAATGCCTTGTCAGGTTGGACCTGGCCCCTGCCTTATTTTGCCCACCCCTGATTGGGAAAGGTTTTAAAATGTAAAAGTACAAGTATAAAGCAGTCATAATAACAGAATGTAATGCAGTGTCACAGCCTGGTCAGTCTTGAAAGCATCATGGAGTACGTGAATTTGAGAAATTTCTTGAAGCTTGTAAGTCTATTTATATGGAGTAGTATAGGCAGAGATGACAAAATAGGGGGAATAAGAAGGGAGCTTTGTCAGAGGGTGGCCTTGGAGGGTTTGGATTAGCCTGGAGTTATGCAAAGCTTCAGGTACAGAGAGCAAGAGTATTTTGAAATGTGAAGTGATATTTCTTGGTTCTAATGCTCTGGTTCCATCATTTGCTATTGCTTTTAAAAGGTTATGTTTGGATCATATTTCTTTTTTCAGGAATCTGTGCATTCTCTTTGGTCATGAGTTTATACACTTCAGGCGAGAGGCAAGGATTGCTTAGGGTGATATCTTTTATAGGACCAACTGTGTATGCACTTCACGTACATTACCCTCTTCTTACAAATAACAGATCTGTCTTGTTTTACTTCTAATTTTTTAACCTTTCTTGCTGCCAGGACTCTGGCTCGTATTGGGTCATCCCCGTGCTGGCCAATTGTAGCAGTACTTTGAGGAGTTGCTGCTTTCTCTCCTGTTTGCTTTATGACCTATATTGTGCAAAATGAAGCTTGAATTTTGTTGTTGTTTGTCTCAAATTGCTGCTTAATTCAGGCCTTTATGTTGGCTAGCTTTGAAGTTGCAAATTGTATACAAAATCTTGCTATTGTTATGCAAGTCAACTCCGCTCTGGTTTATCTGTAGAACACAGTCTGTTTTCTGTCTGTTACGTTCAGTTTCTGACCTGAGTGTTATGGTATAATCTGTGTCACTTGCAGTATGGAGCATCTCTACACCTGACCTTATTTTGGTCAATTCTCAGTTATTTTGAAGTCTATGGCTGAGGTTTTTAGTGCTTAAAGCTTAAATTTTTAGCTCGTCCTTGTTTTTACTGTGTATATGGCTCTACAATGCATAATCTTGAAAGAATTTTGTCAGTTATATAGGTGAATGTCAGGTTTCTCCAAATCCACTCTTGAAAAATGTGTATGTACATGACATCTGTTGAATTCACGTAGGTCAGGAGTCGTGTGTGCACACAATGCCCCCTTACAATTACTGGTGTAATGGTTGCCACACAGTTGGTGATTAAAGCCGATTCACGTATTACAGCAAGAAGTTTATTAATTCTCTAATTAATATGTTTTACTTTTGTTTAAATGCTGGCGGGCAAAGCTTAGAAGGAACAGGTTCCCTTGTTGGTTAGTTTACAGAACTTTGGGGAGAAAAACTGGATTTCTTAAGAGTATTAATGAACGTTGATGAAAAACTCTGGCTAGGCTTAGGTGTATGAGGGAAATGAGATTTGTAAAGAAGAGATAGGAGATTTCCCTTTAGTATTATTTTCATATGCATTATATTGCTTTTAGTATCATTTTTAATAATCAGCTTCTTAAGCACAGAGAGGAAAGAGCAATACATTTCCAAGACCTGAAGGCCCCTCTGCTTCAGCTCAATGGTACTTTGTAGAACTCAGCAAAGAGACTCTGGGTCTGTCACTCTTGTCACAGACCAAATGGGTTGTCTTAGCTCCTGTCCAGTAGTATAAAAGGTTTGAGTGCATCACTGAGACGCGTTGTATTAGGGACTGAGTTCTGAGGCTATGCCAATAGGAGTTTCAGGTTAACGTTAAAGGTTAACCCAATGAAGTGTCAGTATGCCTTAGTTTAAAAATTTTTAAAATACACTTTTAAAATAAAGTAACCCATATCAGTTACCAAGGACCAGATATTAGACTGTGGTGTTCCATGAAAAACTATGTGCGCTAAAAAAAAAATAGGGAGGCCGGTTTTATGGATTATAGAACTGAGAATGGACATCTGGTTTTACTGTCTAGTTCAGCTATAGGTGTGTGGTTGGGTAGTTTGCTAATATATATCCTTTCTTTGCTCCACATTTTGAGCTTCTTTCCTTCTGTTACGTTGTAATGATAAAAAATAGGGTTAGATGGAAGACCTACAGTGGAACCTTTGTCATTCAGAACATGCATTGCCATGAAATCGCAGTGCTTAGTGCAAATTGTGTTGATCTTGTGAAAATATTTTGGAGAAAAATAGGAGACAGTTCTGACAAGGTTAAATTAAATTGTCTTATTTTGACATTTTCTTGAAAGAATGTTTTGAAATTTATTTTCTGTTTCATAAACAACCAAAAGGGTAAATGAAACACTTGAGTTAATCCAAAGCCTTTTTAAACAAAATCTTTGTAGAGACTTTAAAAATTTTTAGAATTCATTCATTCTGTTTTAAAATGAACCAATATTTCAGAATCCTTAACCTTTCACAAAATGTAATTTCTATCCTCTGCATAGCTCTGATAAAAAATCTGCTAATAATGGTGGGTCACTTGAATCCTATGGTGACAAGAATAGTGTTAATCCTCATCGATATGAAATAGATGAAGCAAAAAATAAACAGAATTGGCCCTAATGTTTATGGGTAAAGCTATTAAAGCTGCTGCTGCTGGCTTAACATAAGGGCAAGGGAAAAAGAAAGAGAAAAAATGAAGCAGGTGTTTTGTTTTGTTTTTAAAGACCTAAATAAACAAGAGAGGACATTGGTGGTAGCAGTCCATGCCAAGCCATTTTCATGTTGCAGCTTAATATAGACATCTTTGTAGAGGTGGGTGTTGAGGAAAGATTTGAAGGAAAACAAAGATTTGAAGGTTGTACAAACAGGTTTGGAAAGGGATTTCCAAACCTTCAACATTGGACCTTACTTAAAAGTCCAACACTGACAAACATACACATGTGCTATAGAAAAATAGACTGGTAGGCGATAGAGCCCAGTAAGAGTGGGGTACGCAGAGTGTGGTTTGATCAGCTAGACAAGATCTTGAGGGAACTTAAAGGTTAGGACATGAGGTTTATTTAATGGAAAAGAGGGACCTGCTTGAGGGAATCTAAAAGGGAGAAGTAGCATGATTAGAGTGCCTGCCTAGGAGTTGGAGTCAGTCATTGGAGTTGACCTGAGATGGAGATTGGTAAAGTCTGAGGAGAGTCTTCCATTTGCTATTTACCATTGACAGAATGGCCTGGATGAGAGTTTTGAAGATGTGGGTAGAGAGTGAAGTCTGTTTTTTGGAGATGCTATGAACTAGCAACTGACAAGATTTGGGTGTGTGATCCTGAAGAGAAGCAGTGAGGCATTGTATAATAGCTAGATAGGGTAGACAGATTGCAAGGTAACTGAGGAAGTCATTTGATTACATTTTTCTTTGATATTAAAGAATTACTGATGCTGAACCTTACTGGTATCAAAGATCAAATACAGACATGGATCACCTTTCTGAAATGCAACATTTGTATAACAAAACCTGTCAAATAATGGTAGATTCAAGATTCATCATAATAATTATTAAATTCCTTTTCATGAATCATATTTAACGAACATCTTACTGAGACTTTCTAATATAAATAGAGCTTGTAATCTTGTGTAAATGGTTCA
>NW_005842248.1:174527-175225 GCF_000455745.1 Alligator sinensis
ACATTTGCAATATGAGGAGTCTTCAATTGAACACAGTTATGAATATGTTAAGGAGATTAAAGAGTTCAGAAGAAACAGGATTGCACAAAATCTTTATCAGTAGTATGGATTATATATGAATTACTCTGCAATCCTGTTAAAACACATTCTTAACCATTTCTTTTTCTGAAAAAGTAAATATAAAGTCCAAACAAATGTGCACTCTTAAGATTTTTTTATCATATAAATTACTTGTGCAAATAACCATGCCTGGCTCCTCCTGGTTCTGCAGCCAGGGGGAGCTAGACCTGGGGCCAACACCTGTGCTGGCCCCAGCAATGTAAAAACCTGCCCTGGCGAGCAGCTCAGGGCTACTTGCCCTCAGGAACTTCTGAGGCCCAGGCACTTGGTATCTGGGGACACTAGCCCCTGGTGTCAGCTAGACTGCTGAAGCAACATCCCAAATTCACTTTTTAAAATACCCAAAATCAACATTCTTCCACAATTAGAACAAAAGGGGGGGATTGATCAGATGGTTGACATTTTATTGTTATATTTACAATGTTAAAGAAATTTGGAAGCCTACCACTGTCTCTAGCATCACAGTAAAGTAAATCCTAAATAACTATGTTTTAATGTTTGCTTTTGGTTTTCTTATCACATGGTGGGTGTGTGATGGGGGGATGTGGGGTTTGCAGGAGAGGTGGGAAGGGGGGTGG
>NW_005842248.1:175235-179843 GCF_000455745.1 Alligator sinensis
GTGGGGGGGTCATGGCAGTGTTGGTGGTGGTGGGAGTATGGTGGCAGCAGTAAGCGGGGAGCTCTTGCAGATGCTGCCAGCACTTTTGACGGTGGGGGGAGGGGTGGTGAGCACTGACCAGGGGTTGGCAACCACCCGCAGATGCCACTGGCAGTGACAGCAGTAGCCAGCGGCAATTGCTGACTGCCCGCAGATGACAACACTGGCGGGGGGCGCCAAGTGGCAACTACCCACAGGTGCTGCTATCAGTGTTGATGGCGCCTTTTCTGAAGGGGTGTGCCACTACACTCGGGGGGTGCATGTGAACCCATGTGCACCCTCTACACACCGCTAATGGTCCCCTGCCCCCCACAGGGCAGAGCGCCCCCACACAGCAGACTACTCTGCCTGCAGGGTCCCAGCTTCCCCCCAGGCCCCTTGTTGGTCTCCAGCCCCCTGTTCATTCCCCTGCTCCTCTCCAGCCTCCAGAGCCTAGAGAGGAGCAGGAGAACAAGCAGGAGGCTGGAGAGAATAGGAGAATGAGCAGGAGGCTCATTCCCCCTCATCCCCACCCCCATTCATTCCCCCTGCTCCCTGTTTGTCCCCCCAGTTCCCTGCTTGCTCTCCCAGGCTCCCCACACTCACCGGTGGCAGCAGAGAAGGAGCAGGAGGTTGGAGAGAGCAGGGGAATGTCTCCAACTCATTTCCAGGGGCTTATCTCCAGCCTCCTGGTCTCTCCAGCCCCCTGCCTGTTCTCCTGCTTGTCTCCAGTCTTGGGAGGCTGGAGACAACAGGGGAATGAGCAGGAGCCTGGATACAACAGGGGAATGTCTCCAGCTTGTCTCCAGGGGATCCTCTCCACCCTCCTGCTCATTCTCCTGCTCATCTCCAGCCTCCTGAGGCTGGAGACAAGTAGGAGAATGAACAGGGGCTGGAGACCAGCAGGAGCCTGGAGACAAGCCCCTGGAAATGAGCTGGAGACATTCCCTTGCTCTCTCCAGCCTCCTGCTCCTTCTCTGATGCTGCCGGTGAGTGTGGACCCTCTACTTACCTGGCAGAAGCTGGTTCCAGGTCTGTGCAGCTTGCACCACTGCCTGCCCTGCACGTGCAGGCAGCATGCTTCAGGACTGGGGAAAGGGCCAACCACAGAGATGCTCTCATAGGCTACCAGAGCTTCTTTGTGGAGGACCGAGCCTCCGGTTGCTTCAGGCCATGTTCCAGGACTGTGCCCTGGCCCGGTTTTTTCCCCCAGGGTATAGTTTGACCATATCCAGGGGTCTAACTTTGCTCCCCGCCTGCAAATTTGAAGCATGGGGAACGTTTTTTTGTTCCCACACATGCCTCTTGCAGCATCTCAAAGGATTTTGAAACTCTGTAAGAGGCACGTGCGGGCTCATCTGGACGTACCCTGTGACTGCAGTGTACCATAGACATAGCTAAGTTAACTTTAAACAAACTTGGGCACAGGTAAGAGCCCAATTGTAGCAGCACAAAGCTCAATGTAGGCTGCAAAGCATCAGGGTAAGCATTTGGGCAATTAGCCCTCATGGAGATCTGTGAAAGTTCATTCTGGAGCATGATTGTTTAGTTTGACCTACATAGTTTCCATGAGGGTTGGTGCCATGGATGAGGTATATCCCATTCTGTGATAGGCTTGGGTAGCTTCCATGGATTCCGATGGTTTTATTGTTTTTGCTGTGTCTGTGATGCAATTCCAGGGCACTCTCTCAAAAAAATGTATAAAGGACAGAAATACAGTCACGGGTGACAATGCATTTTTTCCACAGAAGAGCTATTTCATCTCTGATCTCACAATCCTTGTCCTCACGTGAAAACTTCACAGTACCTCAAAAGACAGGCCTGGGAACAAACATTCATAATTTTACTGGGCATTAAATCAATGGATGTAATTCAGACAATAGTATTATGGCTTGTTTTAATTTAGCTGTTCCCTCTTCTTACTTCTCTGCACCTCACTGATTATAACAATTCTTTCATTTTGAAGATAAGGTCTTATTCTTTTACATCATTAACCCTATTTCAGTTTCCTTTAACTAATTCTGTAGCTACCTTTGATCACTTCTCTTTGTTCCACTGATCTACCACCCTCTCTCACTTCTTTAAGTGGGGTTAGAGAGCAGAAATTGTTCTTCCTTTTGTTTAACTTAGACTGCATCTGCTTCCTTCCCAGATCAGAGGCAGACCATTTTCCCCCTATCTTTTTAGTAAAAGATACCACCAAACAAATCTTGTTTCTAATACTTTTTCATGGAAGTTTGAGAATCTGTCACAATTAGGGGAATAACAGCAACTAGAACTTAACAATTTTGGTGCATGTGTTAAACTAATTAAATCTAATACATTAATATGCTAATAATAGTGTGAAACTAATATTCAAGTCCTGGCACTTATCTAAGAAGAAAAGTTTTTGAATAGAAACAGTGGTAGACTTGTTTTCAAAGATACTTAGTGGTTGACATTTTATGGACTTGTCCATAGAGGCCGTTTACATTGGTGAAAACCTGGTTACATTATGTGAAAAGAGCAGTGTCCATATCATGCATTTTCTTCCATTGATGTATCTGTCAAGCTCTTCCAGAATTACAATGCCTAATAGAATTGTGAGTGATTTCACGTTGAGTAGGTTCATTGCATTAGTTTCTATATGGATAGGTGTGCTCATCCTTCAGCCTTTTCACAGCACAGTGTCTTTTTTAAACTGTTCAACTGCTTACCCCCTATGACATCTACTGCATTGGGGTCACAGTGACTGGATATCACCTAGTTGAAATCTGGCATCTTGCTGGGTACTCTTATTGTACGCTTGCTCTAGAAATCAGTGTGCCTGACAAAGTCACCTAGCTATCTTCTCTAGATAGCCATGTGTCACTGGTTTTTTTTTTTCCATTTTAAATGTATGCAGGCTAAAGTTTTCAGTCGTCTTGTCCTGTTGGAGGGGTTGCCAAAGGATGGCATGTAGTGCTGTATCAAAAGCAAGGCTTTGAAGCTGTATCCAAAAGGGTTCAAGGCAAAAATGGGACCTCTGGTAGTGTTCCAGTCACCTATTCACAATACCAAGAGTTAGGCAGGATTTTGAAATGGCATGTCAATATAGACCTGCACTTTTTCTTGTATATGGCCAGTGAGTGAGGATATCGAGGAGTGCAGAAACCACTTCCACAAAGATGCACCTGAAAACAAGCAACTCTTTGATACACAGGACCTGAACCAAGACTCCACCTTCTAGTCACTCAAGTTCTTCCTCTCTGTTTCCTGGTACCCTCTCCTATCCTCCTGGTAGAGTCAGTTGTCTCCCGCTCCCCACCCCAGTTCTTGTTGTGTGTTCAACACAGAAATCTCACTGTACGGCAACTCCACCACTGTTGATTTTTCAGCCGGCTGCTCCTCCTGACCAGCTCTCGGTACACTGCCCTCCTTTCCACCATGATGTGCACTCACTTGCCAGATACGACAGATTCAGAACAGAACACCTTCTCATGGAAATGCCTTTTATTGAGAACTGTGTGTTCTACGGCTCGATTATAAAGTACATGCTGCTTTTTGATCGTACAGGAAATTAATTCAGTTCATCAGTGCATATCTGCTACCAGCACAAATCTCATTAAGCTTTTTTTCTCCTTAGAAGACCATCCATCAGGGAGGCTTTTTTCATTAGCATAAATCTTAGAAATACTTTTCTGTATCAGTAATATCTTTAATGTGTGTTTTCCAATCTGCTGAAACATAGCAATATGTAAACAACATGCAGGTAACATCCTCACAAAGTGTAGTTTACAATGCCCCAACAATGTTTGTTTCCAGAATGCCAAATACTCATTGCATAACAGCATTAGTAGCGCAGCAAACTTTAACCATGTCCCCAGGCAATATCAAATAGAATTTTACATAAAAAAAGTCTTGTCCTTTTTTGCTAGGGAATATTGCTTCCTTCTGGTTTCTGAAGATGGGTTATGTCCTTCCAATCTGCTAAATCAGGCTTGTCCAACATGTTGCCCACTGAGGCATTTTCTGCGGCCCGCAGTTCTGCTTTCGTTCCCACCCCTTCCTAATGGCTGCTGAAGGGCTGGGGAAGGGACAAGGTTCTCACACGCGCCACATCAGCTTGACGTTGCCGATGCGGTGCATATGGGAAGAGGAGTAGCCCTGTGCCTCTCGGGACAGGATGAGCCCGGCCGGAGCAGCAGGACTCAGCTGCACTTTCCCCCTACCTGCACTGGTCAGTCCCGAGTGGCACACCGCTCCGCCACTGCCTCTGCTGGCTGGTGCTGACCCGGGTAGGTCTGTCCCATCCGGAGCAGCATGCAGCTGGGGACGGGAGGAGGCTGGCCAGATTGGCACCAGCCAGCAGAAGTGGCGGCGGAGCCATGTGCCACGCAGGACTGACCGGTGCAGGCAGGGGGAAAATGCAGCTGAGCCCCTGCCGCTCTGGCTGGGCTCATCCTGTCCCGAGCAGCACACGGCTCTGCCGCTTCTGCTGACTGGTGCAGACCTGGCCGGGCTCCTCCTGTCCCCAGTAGCTCATGGGAAGCCGGTTTCAGCCGCATGCTACTCCAGATGGGACGGACCCAGCCGGGTCAGCACTGGCCAGGAAAAGTGGCATGCGGCTGA
>NW_005842248.1:180036-186603 GCF_000455745.1 Alligator sinensis
GGGCCGGCATGCGGCTGAACCTGGCTTCCCACGTGCTGCTGGGGATACCTGGCTGAGTCGGCACTGGCCAGCAGAAGCGGTGGTGAAGCCTCCTGCCTTTTGGGACCAGCTGGCAAGGGTAGGGGAAAGTGCAGCAGCACGTGGGGAAGCCACTGCTTGATAGGGGAGGGATGGGCTGGCCGGGCTGCACCAGGGAGGGAAAGCTGTGGCTGATCCCCCTGCAGCTGTGCTGTATGCTCCTTTAAGACTGAACAATATGCTCAAGAATAGACCATGAATGATCTGGGCTCCAACATAAATTTGGAGCAGGTAAAAATCTTTGTAAAAATACTGTCCAGTGTTTGGATTGTGTTTGCTTCTGTTTCTCTTTGTGCGGGATTGGGGTTCAACTTGTTACTAGGTGCTAAAGATGTGTCACTAACAAGTTGTTAATTCAATAAAAGTAAATCTTCTTAAAGATTATTCTCAAAAATGCTCATATTTTGTTAGTTTCCACTCTGGCTGATATCTTTTCCACATTTGATCTGTCGACTTGCATTATGCTTCTTTCATTCATTGAGAAGTGAGTAGAAGCAAAAGTGTTTATTTTAGTCAAGTGTTTGGTATTAGTTCATTCTTGCTTTTATATTGTTTTTATTTTGGATTTTAAACCACATTTCCAGACCCATTTCATTGTCACTTCCTGCAACTTCATTGGTGTCAAAGGTCATGTGACATCACTTCCTGATGCGATACCACTTCCTGTGAGGTCTTTGAATATGGCTTGCCGGCTCACCGGGTGATGAAAAGTTCATGATCTGGCCCCACATTCAAAAAGGTTGGACACCCCTGTGCTAAATAGTTGCAAATGTGTATCTTCCTGTGTTCCACCTTAGCCTTCAGTAATATGCATCTTCCTTGCTGTTTTATTGCGTGAATTTGGAGGGTCTGTTATGTTAGTGACTGCCTTACTCTTCTGCAAGCACTCCTAGGTCAAGCTCAGCAGGATCACTATATTACTGCCTTCCTTACAATATTTGAATCGTGCTGCTATTTTAAACCTTGTCTCATCAACACTTCCCTGTTCAGCCTCCCTTGTTAAAGAGAGTAGCAATCAGCCAGATGCCCTTTGGTAATAATCTCTCTCTGGCTCGCTGAAGTTTTATAAAGTCTGCTTCCAAAGCATATGGGAGGAAAGGTAGAAAAAGGACAGCCTCCTGAGTCTCCTAATACTGATCAGAAAGTGGCATCACACAATTATTAAGTAAAAAAACCCCAACCTTTGCCAACATGGAAAGTGAACAGTATCTGCTTGTTCTGCTTGATAACTTTCTCACTTTACAGGTTTAGTGCCTCTGACCTCCAAACCTTCAAGGAGCTGGTCAATATCTATCAAATTTGAGAGTTAATAGGGGGTGGGAATGAAGGAGCTGCTTCATTTTTATTTAATATGAATTTTTTGTGTTAATTTTTGTTCAGCAGCCAGTCTTCTAATTCATAAAATTCATACATATCTAAAAAGATTACAAGATACATGCAGCAAGCCACACAAATAGTCAGTGAACCTTCAGCTAGATGTATAGGTCCAGGCACCCAAAATAGCCATACATGTAAAACACAAGTTGAATGATATTTAAAATAACACAACAACAACAACAAAACAACCGCCCAAAGTACAAACTCTTTATAGAAGTAACTAACCGGCTTAGGCTGATGCATTCACATTGGACATTCAATTAAAGCAAAAGGTTCACGATGTTCAAAATTGAAAGCAGACAAAACATGAACAAGACTTCCTGCAAGCAGCACCCCAGTTGATTGGCATACATCATTCTATTTAAAACCACAACAGCATGCAGGGGATGCAAAACCACTGTCTTATAGGAGAAACATTCCTGATGCAGCCCATTGGTGCCACCAGGAATGCATGTCCAAGCCATTCCCTTTCCTCAGAATTAGGTGTGCAGGGCATCCCTGATAAGGTGATGTTTGCTATTTGGTGGCATCTTGTAGGCAGCTTAAAGCATCCTGGAAGTCTGAATCTCCAGCTCCCAGGCCTCAGGTAGGCTGTCTCATGCTCTCACAGCTGTTGTATAGAACAATGCTTCTCAAAGTGGTGGTCTGCAGACTGGGGCCAGTCTGCAAGCCACTGGTCACCGGTCCGCAGCGAGTTACCAGGAAAGAAAGAAATATATTTTCAGAAGCATAACACTGATATGTCATAGCGCCACAGTTCATATGTTCCAACACTCCAGGTGATGTCACGTCGTGCGAGGTGAGGAAAGAGAAAGAAACAGCTGGTCGTGCATTTGTGTAGCGCTGTTGCACGCAGTTGCTGCCACCGGCTGAACCGGGCACCGGTTCCTGGCCCACTGGAAAAAAAATTGCCGGTCCACCACATCAGATAGTTTGAGAAGCACTGGTGTAGAACACAGCATGCAACTATATTTTAAAGCAGCTGTTTCTTGGTTGCCTGAAGCCATTCTGTTAGTGCCAGCCATCTACTTTTCAGTCTTTCAACATACTCCATTGTCATTGTGAAGCTGTTCCAAGCCAGGAGTTCTTTTCTGTAATGCAAATGTCCAGTATAAGGTTTCATCAGCCATGGTAGAAGAATGTATCAGAGGCTCCAAGAATGAGAGAGATTTCTGACAAATCATCTTTTTATCATTAAGGAAAATGGGTAAGAGTTCCTGATAATTCTTGCATTGTCAATTTTCTTGTATCCGCCTTCACTGATGTTAGTGAATCTGCTGCAGTGACTGACCATCACTTAAAACACAACAGATAATATCATTACTGAGGAACTTAGAAGCTGGAGTGTGTGCTGGATGGAAAACTCAAAGCCGTCAAATACTTCCTGAGGACCTGATAAGCCTTTCAGTATGCATTAGCAGGGTCACAAGGCCTTCTGTGGGGCACCCCTAGGCCCCACATTTCTCCCCATTGTCCCACTGCTCATTTCAAGGAGCAGACAAAGATTTGTCTGGGGACAGCTCCTTGTCCCTGCAAGCTCCATTCCACTTCCTTTTTACCAGGCCTTACAGCTACCCCACAGCTGTAGCAGAGAAATCTTTGTCAGTTCCAGGTTGTCTTTTTGGGTTGTGGAAAGATTTTGGGTCTGTTCCCTTGCATAGAAGGTGCTTGCCTAGAAACCATTCTCTCTGAGACCACACTTTATCATAGGCAATCAGTAAGGCAACAGAACAGCAAAAGTATTTATATAGAAGAAAAGAATTGTATATTGTGGCAGGGCACTAAGGTACCTGCTCCTTTAAGGGCAGAAACTGCCTTGAGAGAGGGCCCTAGCAGCCAAGCAGAAACCCCACTGGTGCAGGTTACTGTGGCAGCAGGCTAATGAGGGAATTAGCCTGCACCTGTACCTGGTCGGCTGACCAGAAAAAGGCAGGGCCCTGGGCATATATAAACCCCAGGGCTGGGACTAGTGGGTTAGTTCTCTGGTGGCAACCAAGGGGGAAGGAGCTCTTGTAGAGGGAGCTACTTGGAGATGCTTGACGGCCGATTCTGATTATGGTAGGATTAAGTGGGTATAGGAGCTCACAAGTGCTGGTGGGGAGGAGGCCCATTAAATTGAGAGAGAAGCTTGCCGCCTTAAAAGGGATACAGTGTGGACCCTATGTTGTTCCTGTGTTGTAGCCCAGGGTCTTGTGCTTTCTTTTGTTATCTAAACCGGTGGACCGGACTGAGATGATTGGGGAGGAGGAGGCCTCATTAGGGCACACTACAGTGTGGAGGCCCCAGCACCAGGGGGTGCAGTGATGTGGGGGTGAGCGGACCCCAGCACCAGGGGGTACAGTGATGGGAGGAGGGGGGGGTGAGCAGACCCCAGTGCTAGGGGGCACAGTGACTGAGGCCAGATTAAACTGGGGCCTCAACACAAGAAGACAACATCTACATACCATCTGTGAGGCATGGGGCATGATAAAGGGACAGTTTTGGAGTCATGCATCTAGCTCATAAGGCTTGGGCGTGTCATAAGCCACCTCCTGACTATGGGACCGAATAAAGGGGTCCAGCAACCCACAGGGTTTAGAGGAGTCTGTCAGGATTGTGACTAAGCAGCAATTTGAGGACAGCCTCCCAATTCATCATTTATACGAGCAAGCTGTGGCAGGCAAGATTAGCAGGTGCCCATAGGGCGGAGCCGGCATGCTCATGGTGCCCTAGGGATATCTTGGCCATTCCTGGGGAAGCCAAATTGTGACATATGAAAAGTTGACCAGATAGTTTGAGGAAAGAGTATGGAAAAAAACAAACAGATAACATTTCTTACCCTCATTCCTGACTACAGCAGAGTCCTTCAGAGAGTCCTATCAGAATTCCCAGACTTCAGCCTTCCTGGTAGGTCTGTCAGCCCTGACCCCTGAGGACTAGGAGTCCTCCAAAGCATGGGAAAATCCCAAGACCACCACTACCTGACAGATAGCTCTTAAATATCTTAAAGTCAACACTCCCTATCCCAGCATTGTTCTATTTCCTGATGAGTCTACAAATCCTCCAGAAAGTTGGTTCCTGGCCCAAGGCATCTAGCATTTTCCTTGTTAATTATCCATGTCCCTGAAATGTACTTGTTATTTTGTGGATGATGTTTCTTATTACAGGCAGATGATACCCACAATATTTTGTGTGCCCATCCCAACCATAGCTCTTTCTGCCATGCGTTTCAGAGTGGCTATTATTTTTGTCCTTATAAAACAATTAGCCAGTGATATGATGTCGACAATAGAGATGACCAAGACAGTGATGATGGTTATAATGCTGAGTGAAAGGACTGGGAAATCAGGAAGGGGAGTTGGGAAGGAGGTAGTGGGAGGGGGGGATGGAAGGTGATGTGGAGGCAGCCCTTCGCGTGATTGTGATGGCTAAAAGTGGTAACAGGCATATGGACACATGGGCATGTGAGAGCATGGTATGGTCATTGTAACAGGGATGAGGATGATGTGACAGTAAAGTTGAGTGTTGGACTATCAAGTTAATCATAGTGGTCACAAGGCAGGTCTGTAGAAATATAGGTAAGGGTGTATGTGTGTGAATTTATGACATATTTTTCAGGAAAAAAAAACTTGTACTCCCTAAGTAGGTACTTAAAAGTGCAGCAGGGAGACAGGAGTACGAGGAGCAGTAAGACAGGAGGAGAGAAGGGGCTGCATCCTGACGTCGCTGGGGGGCAAGGTACCCACAAAGAGGATGCCAAGACCCTACAACACCTACCAGTGACAGGGGGGCAGAGGGGTTATCTGATCCCCCAGATTTATTTTCCCAAGATAAAACCTCCAATAATTAGATTCTATATCTGGAAACTTGTATCAAATTTATGAGTTTTTCATATATAGTATCTAATTACTGAGGGATATCTTATACTTAGGGTTGTCTTATATTTGAGTAAATATGGTAATTTGGATTATGGTAATTTGGTAATTTGGAGCTTTTAAATTAAAAATGATATGAGCTAGGCTTAGTTTGAGACCTATTTCATCCTGTGACAGGAGGCTTGGTGTTCCTGCCACTTTAAGAGCAGACAGGCTATGGCTGCAGCAGCCTGCAGGTATGGTCTGAGCTGATTGAGACATCTGTCCCAGGAGGAGGGCTGAGCTTATGGAGGATATAAACCCAGGGAAGCCCTGGAGCAGCCTCCTTTAAATAATAACAATTGTCATCAAGCATGGGGGGCAACAGAAGGGGTGATTGCCCACAGGGAGTAAGGGCTGCAGGGAGTCCAAGGGCTTCTTGGCTGCCCCTGGAGGTGGTACCTGTTAGGGCTGTACGAAATTTCGGCAGCCGTTTCATTTTGGAGGTGTTTTGGGCCGTTTTGGGACCTGAGTCACCGAATCCAAATCAAAATGGAAGGCTCTGAAACAGCTCCGAAACGAATCAGAAGGCTCTGAAACATTCCAGAAATGTTTTGGAGAATTTCAGCGTTTTGAAGCTGGGTTTGCAGGGAAATAAAAACTAAGAAGGAGGGGGGGCAGGGAGGAAGGACTGCTCTGATATTGACATCTAGCTCCTGGTTCGATTCCCCAGCTCTTTGATCGCTTCCTCCAGCTCTGTGATAATTTTCTCAGCTTTTCCTGGGGGGTACGGGCCCCTGATCTGCGCACGGGGTTTCAGCAGGCTGCTGCTGCAGGCAGGGGTCAGTAGCAGCCACTTAGTGCAGCCTGTGCCAGTGTTGTCCCCAAAGGACAATGTGAGTTCATGCCCGGTGCGCTTTTGCCAATAAACACACAGGGGTGGAGGATCCAACTTAATCTTTATTGTTTCAAGACTGCGCAGAGAGGGGTGCTTGGCGATCATTCGCAAAGCAAGCACCACCCCATTTGGCTTGCTTCAGCCTTTTATAGCTTTCTCCCACTTAACACGCTGTACCGTTACTATTGGCTGCCTTTTCTTAGCCCATGCGCATATTACCTTAGCCACAGAACATGTCCGTACTTGTCTAGGCTTGCCTACGTGGCAATTCTTTCCCAGAGGGCAAGCATTTCTTAACATACATATACCACACCCCTCCCAGCACCAGCAAGCTGCCTTAAGTATTCAGTTAGATATAATTTGCAAAAGCTAGATATACCA
>NW_005842248.1:186707-186950 GCF_000455745.1 Alligator sinensis
AACATCTGCTTTAGCCATGAAAAATTAGGAAGCCAAGAAGTAAGCCATGAAAAATCAAATCCATCATCTTGCTTAATATGTGGCAGAATATTCTGCAACTTCTGTACCTTTGACTCTATTAGCTCGTAATTATCTTTCAAATTCAAACAACACATCCCATCGAACTCTTCACACCCATGGTTATGTCTCAGTAACAGGTAGTCAATGGCTGCCCTATTCTGCAGCGTAGCCCCCCCCCGGTCC
>NW_005842248.1:188104-189785 GCF_000455745.1 Alligator sinensis
ACAGCAGACAAAGAGTGCAAATAATCTTTTACCCAACTTTCTCCTTTAACATGCATCTGGCTCCCATGCGTCACCACCGGATTCTTAGGATATGGCTTACCATACATTAATTCAAAGGGACTAACCCCCAGTTTTGCTCTAGGGGCTATACACACTCTAAGTAAGGCAAGGGGTAAAGCTTTGGGCCATTTTAACTCAGTCTCCTGGCAGAGTTTAGCCAATTGCCTCTTTAGTGTTTGATTCATCCTTTCTACCTGTCCACTAGACTGTGGCCTCCAAGCTGTGTGAAGGTCCTGTTGTATTCCCAGAGCTCGGGAAACTCCTTGGGTTATCTCTGACACAAAGTGCGGCCCTCGGTCCGAGGCCAGTCCTTCTGGAATTCCGAATCGTGGAATTATCTCCTTTAGTATCACTCGAACTACTTCCTTCGCCTGAGTGGTTCGGCACGGGAAAGCCTCGGTCCATCCAGTCAAAGTATCTATAATTACCAATAGGTACTTGCAGTGTCCTTTCCTAGGAACTTCAGAGAAATCTATTTGCCAGCATTCGCCTGCTAGCAGTCCTTGTCTCCCTGTTCCTGGTGGAGGTTTGGGGGAAATCTTAGGGTTGTTGGCACAACAGACAGAACATCTTCGCACTATCTGTTCTGCCATCTTCCTCATTCTGGGTCCCACTACAATTCTTCGGAGACCTTGGGTCATGGCGTCGGTACCCAAGTGAGTGCTCTGGTGATATTCTTGGAGCACTTTACCGAGAATCAATCTCGGCACCAAGACCTGCCCTTCGGGCAAAACCCACCATCCATCTCGTTGTTCCTTGCTTCCCAATTTCTCTGCAAGTTGATTTTCTTTTTCAGTGTACTTCGGTGGTCCTTCCGGTAGTACCACTTGAGGCACCAATGCCAGTATTGGAGTCTTTTGGACTGGTTCTCTAGCGGCTCCTTTTGCTGCAGCATCGGCCCGCCGATTTCCTCTTATGACCTCACTGTCTCCCTTCTGGTGGGCCTTACAGTGTACCACAGCTACTTCAACGGGTTCCGTCACAGCCTCGAGTAGTGTCAAAATTTCTGTCCCGTACTTCACTGGGCTTTTATTCGCCGTCAAGAGTCCTCTCTCTTTCCATATAGCTCCATGTGCGTGTAAAACTCCAAAAGCATATTTTGAGTCTGTGTAGATCGTGGCAGTCTTTCTCTTTGCCAGGTGAAGAGCTCGGGTCAATGCAATAAGCTCAGCTCTTTGCGTGGACGTATTTGGAGGCAAGGTTCCCGCTTCAATGGTGTCCCATGATGTGACCACGGCGTATCCTGCTCTTCGGATCCTATTTTCCATAAAGCTGCTTCCATCCGTATATAATTCGAGGTCCGCGTTACGCAAGGGGGTGTCTTTAAGGTCTGGCCTACTAGCATACACACTCTCAATGGTCTCAATGCAGTCATGCCATAATTCTTCATCCTGTTCCACAGGCAATAATGTAGCCGGGTTGAGGGTACTGGAAATCTGCAGATTAATGTCTCCCTGGTCCAGGAGAGCCACCTGATATTTTGCCATTCGGCCTGGGGACAGCCAAGTCCCCCCTTTCGCATTCACCATTGCCAATACGGAATACGGAGTATACACTGTCATTGGTTGTCCTAAGGTGAGTTTCTTTGCTTCTTCCACCAACATAGCTGTGGCCGCCACCG
>NW_005842248.1:189888-190399 GCF_000455745.1 Alligator sinensis
AGTCCTCCCTCGCGGCCAGTGGTAGCCTCATAAAGAGCCTTGGCTATTAGTCCAAAGTTGGGGATCCAGATTCGGCAGAATCCTGCCATTCCCAAGAAGCCTCTTAACTGTCTCTTAGTCCGTGGAGCCGCCATTCGGCAGATAGCCTCTTTTCTCTCAGGGCCCAGTGCTCTCTGGCCTTGCGAGATATCAAATCCCAGGTACCGTACCTTCTCCTGCTCTATCTGGGCCTTCTTCCGGGATACTCGGTACCCCACTTGTCCCAGGAAGTTCAGCAAGCTCACGGTCAATTGATGGCACTCTTGTTTGGTGTCAGCTGCAATTAACAAGTCATCGACGTACTGTAACAAGGTCCCCGATGGTCCGTTGTCCCACTTCTGGAGGTTAGTACTTAAGGCTGTACTAAAGATGGTGGGGCTGTTTTTGAAACCTTGTGGTAAGACAGTCCAGCACAATTGTGTTTTTCTCCTAGTATTCGGGTCTTCCCATTCAAATGCGAAGATTTCCTGGC
>NW_005842248.1:192215-193241 GCF_000455745.1 Alligator sinensis
GGGACGGCACCCCAGGGCTACTGGGGGTAGTGGTAGACGACGAGCTAGGTGAGCTGGTCGAGAACCCATGACTAGCAATTGCGGGTGCCGTGGAAGCCCCCTGTGGCGACGCATGGGGCACAGAAGGTAGCGGGGGAGCCGTGGGAGCAACCAGCAGCTGCGTATCCTCCTCTGGCTCCTCCAGACCCGCGGCCTCAATTTTTCGCAAAGCCATTACCCCACTCCCCCCAGATATCCCACAGGACCTCTGAGTAGTCCTATCTCCATACAAAGACATATATGCATCCACATAAAGCATTTCATCCCATTTCCCCTGGCGCCGACAAAACAACTGCAATTGCAAAACAGTGTTATAATCTAAAGACCCATTCTCCGGCCAGATCACACCATCCTCGAGTTTGTACTGTGGCCACCATTTATTGCAATATCGAATCATTCTCTTTTTCGTCATTGGGTCGCCTCCAAACTTTGACCAATTCTTCAAAATGCATCCCAGGGGACTGCAGGTCGGAATCCTGGACTGGTTACTCCCCATCTATTAAACAATGGACGGCGACCGCTGCTCGGCCTCAGAACCAAACTGATTAAAGGGAGTTCACGGGACTGTCACCCGATCTTACTCTCCTAGGGCGTCTACGCAGTCGGAACTTTTAAAGCCGCCTCTTACCCAACCTATCCGTAAATCAAAAGAGACACTCACCAGTCCGTTGAGACCTCCCTCATCCCGTCGGATTAAATTGTTCCTCCGAACATTGCGCCGTTGTGCCCCTCCACGGCTCTGTCAAACAACCAGGAGACGGTCAGACCTCCGATGAAAAGGCCCGGTGGTGCCTGGTCCTTGCGCCATCCACAGCCGTTGCCGGAGCCGAGGAGGTGGACCGGGCAAGGTGGTCAATGGGGTCCCATCTGGGTCGCCAAATTGTTGTCCCCAAAGGACAATGTGAGTTCGTGCCCGGTGCGCTTTTGCCAATAAACACACAGGGGTAGAGGATCCAACTTAATCTTTATTGTTTCAAGTCTGCACAG
>NW_005842248.1:193297-229719 GCF_000455745.1 Alligator sinensis
TTTGGCTTGCTTCAGCCTTATATAGCTTTCTCCCACTTAACACGCTGTACTGTTACTATTGGCTGCCTTTTCTTAGCCCATGCGCGTATTACCTTAGCCACAGAACATGTCCGTACTTGTCTAGGCTTGCCTACGTGGCATTTCTTTCCCAGTGGGCAAGCATTTCTTAACATACATATACCACACCCCTCCCAGCACCAGCAAGCTGCCTTAAGTATTCAGTTAGATATAATTTGCAAAAGCTAGATATACCATAAAAAAGATTACATCACCAGGAAGACTGGACTGCAGTGCTGCTGCTGGCCCCAGCCTGCAGTGGCAGCCTGCTGAAACCCGGCCTGTGCCTCCCTGGGAAGAGCTGGGGGAATTGAACTGGTGGCTGAGGAATCAAATCGGGTGCTGGGCCCCGCAGGGAGCAGAAATCCTCACTGGGGTCTCCTTGCCACTGCCCACCCTGTGCGGCCCTGGATCTGTGGAAGACTGGACTGCAGTGCTGCTGCTGGCCCCAGCCTGCAGTGGCAGCCTGCTGAAACCCGGCCTGTGCCTCCCTGGGAAGAGCTGGGGGAATTGAACTGGTGGCTGAGGAATCAAATCGGGTGCTGGGCCCCGCAGGGAGCAGAAATCCTCACTGGGGTCTCCTTGCCACTGCCCACCCTGTGCGGCCCTGGATCTGTGCTCACTGCAGAGCCAGGTCACGTGGCAGGGACCAGCACTGCTTTGCCATGTGACCTGGCTCCACAGGGAGCAGATATCTGTGTCGGTGTTGAGCCCCAGCTCAAGTCTGGGATCGTGCCCGGTATGCAAAAGCCAATAAAGATACCAGGGGTGAAAGTATAAAGATTTATTGCTAGCAATACAAGGTGCAAGCGGAATAATTTCACGTAACAAGCACACAGATTCTTAATTCTAAGCATCTTTTATACAGGAGTATTGGACCTTCATAAGCATTCTTGTTTGCTAATTGGTTATAAGGGAGTGACGCAAGGAGTTCTTTACTGAGCATGTCTCTATACCTGTGTTTTAGCTATGCATCTCATTTCCATACATGTATGTTTCATTAGCATACTTTCTCCCCACCTAGGGGTGTGAATCTTAATATTTAAATCAGCTCTTTGCCCTAGTCCACTGATTCTGCTTTTGTTTTCAAGCCTCCTTTATCTAAGACTGTCTCCTCCTTATCATTGCAGATGGGCATTAGTTACATAACAGAGACTTTTGCTTGGGCTATGTGTAGTGGTTTCTAGGTCAAACCTGACACCGGGGTCTCCTTCTTGCCACTGCCTGCCCCGTGCAGCCCCATATCTCTGCTCCCTGTGGAGCTGAGTCACACGGCAGGGATCAGAAGGCTTGCTCCCTGCTCTGTGGTGCTTCTCTGACCTGCGACCCAGCGTGACAGTGATTAGAGATCCATGCAGGGGTCTTTTCGCCTGCGCAGAGGACAGTGGCCTTCCTTCTCCTGCTCCCCGCAGGGGCCCTGCAAACTAATCACTGTCCTCCGAAACAGCCAAATGTGAAACCGAATCAAAACGCACCCATTTCACACAGCCCTAGTACTTGTTACACATCCTTGAGACTGGTGGGTTGTACTGTTTTAATTTATGGTGCCTGGAGTTAAACTGATAAGCTCAGACAAGCCCTGGTAGAAGGCTGCACTTGCTCCTAACAATCTGTTTAGCCTGGACAAGGGCCTGTTCTAACTTCTTTTTTTTCTGTTTGGAAGTTATACTTTCATGAAATTGCCATTGAAGATATTATACATTAAGCTGTTCCATTTCCAGGTGAAATCTATTTTTCTCCCTCGTATTTTCAGTACTTGTGAGTCTCCTTATTCCTTTTTTCCTTTTTATTGTAACCGAGTTAACAATTAATGTGTTAAATGTCTGTAAAACAAGGTCTCTTATTACCATTTAAATTCAGAGATATGGCTGAGATTTTATTTGCCTTAAATCTATAAAATATATGGAAAGGATTCCTGAAACAGTTACAATTGGCTCCTCTTGTGGATCTGTTTCTATGTGTGTACTACTAAGCATGTTTTGCACTAACAATTATAATTGCTTATTTCCCTCTTTACTTTTGTTCTACTTTGTTAGGTTAGTCTACACAAGCCAGAAATTAAACTTGAATCACTAAAAGAAGATATTAAGGAATTTCTGAAAGAATCAGGTTTGTAATAATTGTTTTTTAATTGAAAAATGAATTCTTTCATAAATAAATAGAGATGCAATATTCTGTAATTCCAGAATATGACAATTCAGTGCTTGAAAATCTTAGACTGGTCTTCTTTCTATTAAGTTATTTTAATTAAATGCACAAAAACAAAACAAGACATTTTTTTAAATTTTAAGTTCAGCTGTTTCATTAATTCAATCAGAAGGTGGCCAAGAGTGAAGTCATGCATACGTAAACTTAAATCATCATCCCCTAAGTATTAAATGCAGTATAAATCACAGATTGCAGTGCCTTTTTCTAATAATTTGTGTATGTGAGAAGGGAGGAGCATACATCACACACCTAACTACTCATATTATTGTTGATCTGTAACTTCTGTTACATTACCTTCCACTTACTATTTAGATGGCACGATGCGGTGCTATGGAGAGATACCCAGGGAGAAGCATTTAGCTGTGCTAGCATGGTGCTGCTTCTCAGCAGATTATGGTTGAAAGAAGTGTTTAAGGACATTTTAAAGGCCATACAATTTGATAATTAGAGGAAGTTAGTAGCTATAGTTCAGGGCAGTTTAAGGATTGTCACAAAGAAAATAATATAACAATTTAAGGCATGGGTGGGCAAATATTTGGGCTGTAGGGCCACTTAGGGAGATTTGGTGACATGTTGTGGGCTGATGTGGGAGCAAGGGAGTGCTGACCTGGCGGGGTGGAAGGGTAGTTGATCATATCAGGCCCCGGGCCTGTCTGCCCCATGCCTGCTCCTGGGGGCACTGGACAGAGTGGGTAGGCATGTGCGGTTTCTGTGGAGACCAGCCCAGGACTCCTGTGGGCAGGGTGCACTCAGCTGGGCAGATGGGAAGGGGCTGCAGGTGGTCAAGGGGTGGTGCCTAGGAGTGGAGCAGACCGGCAGGGGCCAAAATCATGGGGTGGGTGACAGCTCGGGACTGGGGCAGAACTGCAAGCTGCTCCCTGTTTGTGTGGGGGTTGTGTCCTGCGCCCTAGGCCTGTGTTGTCATCATCTTGCGATCCTGGCCCCCACCCCACTGTCCTGCTCCCGGGCCCTGCTCCCTCATGGCCCCATCCCATCCTGCTGGCTGAAGGTGACCTGCCTGCAAAGGTCTCGGGCTGATCTCCATGGAGACCCTTCTCACCCACTCCATCCAATGCCTCTGGTGGGCAGTGAGGGGTGGATGAGCCAGGGTGCCTGGGCAACAGGGCTGGGTCCTGCAGTTGCAGAGATGCTGGCACTGGTAGGCAGTAGGGGTGCACTGACAAAGATTTTTTTTTTTTTGACTGATACCGATAGCCAATTATTAACCAGCCATATCAGCCAATACCGAGCTGATAGGCGATATGCAGCCCAGCAGCTCGGAGAGCAGTGTCTGGCTGGTAAATTTGTTGGGGGTTAAGGAGCATAGGGCGGCAGATAGACATCCCCACAGCGAGGGAAGTAATGAGGCTGGGGCAGGGGAGGAGCTGCCCAGCCGGGGCAAGATGGGGTGTGGGATGGAGCCACGGGCAGGTCATCCACAGGATGTGGGGGAATGAGAAGGGGGAGTGGCTCCCTGCTGCTATGCGCACCATTGGAGGAGGCATGGGGGGCATGTGGCCCCCCCGGTTTTGTGTGTGGGGCGAGGGCAGGCTGCCCTGCAGGCTCAGACCCAGGGACTGAGCCAGCTTCTTCCCAGTGGGGGTGCTGAGCCAGGGCTGCTCTCAGGGCAGGGTGGACAGCAGTGGCACTGGGAGCGGGGCTATGGGGGTAAGCTACAGCCACCCCAAAATTCTCCATAGTCCCCCATAGCCATCCTTCCCAGTGCTACTGCCCATCCTGTCCCCACCCACCCTGAGCACAGCCCCAGCCTAGCCCTCCCACTGGGAAGGGGCCAGTGCAGCCTCTGGCTCCGATCCCACAGCAGGCAGCCTGCCCTCGCCCCATGCACAAATCGGGGGGCATGTGGCCCCCATGTCTTCTCCAGGGGGGTTGCGCAGCAGTGGGGAGTCACCCCGCCCTGCCCTGACTGGGCAATGCCTGCTCTGGCCTCAGCCCCACTCCCTCCCTCATCATGAGGGCCTCGATCTGCCCCACCCATGCTCCTTCTTTCCCACACAGACTTACCAGCCAAATGCTGCTCTCCAAGCTGCTGGGCTGCATTCCTAGCCATGTGCATGCTGTGACTGCGCATGTGTATGCGGCATTTTTTGGTGACATTATTGGCTACATCAGCCAAAAGAAGCTGATTGCTGATAATGTCAATTTTCATTTTATTGATGCTGATCCAATATAGACTGATATATTGGTGCACCTTTAGTAGCCAGGCAGAGTGAGCTGCCACCATCATGGGTGCTGCGAGGAACCAGAGTCTGGCTGCTGTGCTGCCCTCACCTCACTGCATACATAGGTGTGCATATGTGCGTATATGTGTGTGTGTATAAAGAGAGAGAAAGAGAGACCCTTGCATTTCCTCAAAAAATAGATGATTTGTTTCTCAGCATGACTAGTTAGCCTGGGCAGAATTCTGCACTAAATAAATTGCTGTTGTTACCTCAGCTGTCTTCAAAGCTATCTTAGATATGTCTCTATGACATTGCAGTATCTCATCTAGATGCACCGTATTTGTACACAGTTGTCCAGCCCTTGCCCAGTCCTGTTATTCATGCTAGATAGTGCAAAGAGGTTATCAGAGCCACAAAGTGTAAGAATGTGGTCCGGTGCCTGGGCAGCTGCTGTATACAGGGGTAACAGCAAAAGCTGTTTTTTGTTTTTGTCCCCTGTCCCTGTTGGCATCCAGGACGGTTACCTTTTCCACCCCATCTTAATTATGCCACTGCAAACCAAATCCCAGTGGCGTAATTAAGACTCCCAGGAGATGTAAAGATCCAACCTGCCTGTCAGCATTGGTTCCAATGATGTATAGTCAAGATACAGCAGTATCTTGTAATATTTAAGGTTAAGATAAAAAGAGTGTGTAGTGTTGTTTGGGAGCATATGATTTTTGTGGGCGCAACCTTTAACTTTGGTCTTTACTCTTTCAGCAGTCTCCAAATGTAGTTTTTCTTTCACTTATGACTTTGGCATAGCTTGAAAAAGATGGAGAAAACTTAAGTAGATGTTAATTTGAAAGAAGCACGACAAACTTAAGTGGTTTTTAAAACACTCCCTTCATTCATGCTTTACGTAACAAGGTCAAAATTTTGTTTCAGGAGTGAACACTAACATGATTTTATAATTATTATTATTTTAACAGGATGGGAAAAGAAGCTTCAGAATGCTGTTTACAGTGAACTCAATGTGTGAGTTTTCTATTCATTATTTTTATAATAAAGGTTTTATGTGTAAAGTTTCATTTTGAATCATGTGTTCTTATCTGTGTAGTATGTTGGTGTTATCCATTAATGTGCCTGTCATGTGAGGAGTGTCTAATGTGTTTCTGATTCACAGTTTCTTTTTCAGTTCATTTAAAAAAAAAAAAGAGCCAAGGACAGCAAATAAACATTTAAAAATATCTCATGAAATTAACTTTTAAAAAATTAGTTATTTATTAACATTGTAATCTGTTTTATTGGTTCATAGCCTGGGGCTTAAGGCAGTTTTCTGGGAAGTGGAATTATGGGTTCAAATCCTGGTGGGGGTGGGAAGTGTTTTTAATCCAGGTCTCCCATTTCCCAGGCAAATGCCCTATTTAATAAAGTCCTGGGCAAAAGGAGAATGGGGTCTTCTCTTCTTTCCTAAGATGGTGTTTTACAAAAGTAGGTTCAGTGACTGTGTGAAATAAGGTAATGCTTGGAGACCTAGTCGTTTAGAAGTCACCTCAGTGCCACTTTGGGTATGAACACACATAACACTTAGACTGGCTTCAGTGCAGTTTAAATCTGAAATGGCCATGCATAGAAGCCTGTTTAACTGGTTTAAAGCTGCCTGGAATGATTAAAAAAAATACCTGGAAAACCAGGTACTCTTTTGAACTGGTTCACAGAGTTTGTGCTACCTGTTGACACCAAGCTTACCATGTTGTAGGTCTGGTTGTTTCTCCAAGCATCCCACGCTGTATTGTTCCACAGCCGGAATTCTGCTGCCACCTTTTTTTACCTTTTGTTGGCACTTTTTATCAATGAGCTCCCTTTCTACTGCTTCTTCTTTAAAAGCTGTCTTTCTAACCACCAGCTGTGTCCTCATGCACCTCACTCACTCACCTACTTCATCTCACCCTTTCAAACATGGGTGCAAGCACTCCCCACCATCCCTCACTCCAAGGTATGCTGGACTGGGTCCTTATCCCTGCTCCCTGGTGCCAGAGCCACAGCACTTCAAGACCTAAAAGGTGACTGTTCTACCTGGTATGTGTGGACAGTGGACATCTCTTACCCTCAGCAGTTGTGAATTGGTTCCCAACCAATGTCATTCTGTAGCATCTTGAAACACTGTCTTGTTTCAGCTGTCAAGGCACTATGGTAATACAGATAAGGGACACAGAAGTAGAAACATGACTTGTGTCCTAGAACTTCAATGTTCTTTCCTCCATTGAAGTCATGATAAAAGTTATAGTACATTTGTAGGTATTTCTCTATGGGGACAACACTAGTTTCTTATTCAATGTTTTTTGCTTGCATTTCATTTGAATATACCTTGCATTCTGTTCAGCTGATTTGGTATTATCACTTGAATTTTTCCCAGTTTTATTGAGTTATTTTTTGGGCTATTTTTCTCATCTTTTAGGTAGCATTTCATAGAATTGTCTAGAAGTAGGGCTGTAAGGGGCCTCCAGAGGTCATCTAGTCCAGCCTCCTGCCTATGGCAGGTTCATCCCTATCCAAACCCAAATTCTTTAATACCTTTACATTTTAACTTTTTATTACTTTAGTAATGCATTTGCAGGATTTGATTGTTTATCGTATTTCTTCAGTATGTTCCTTGGTATTTGTAACTTATATTTTGTATTCTTTATTCCAACCAAATGCTCTTCTTTCAGCTTTTGTGTTTTACTGTTATGCATTTCATAGCTGAAGATTCCAGATCAGTTAGATAAATGCCCTGAAGCTTTACTGGCTACTTGTATATATGTTCAATAATGATTTGAAGTGTAAACTTATTAATTTAATGAATGACTTTATTGAAGAAATATTATTTCCTGAAAGGGAAAAAAATTCCAAATGGCTATAAAGATTAATTCTAAAGTGATTTTAATGATAAAGTTGTTTGATTTGTTTTAAATACTTGAAATGTTGCAACTTCTTTTGAACTTTCAATTTTATATTAACATTCTTGGCTAAAGCTTTGAATATTTATTTTGCATTTTTATTATACATCTGCAGTACTTCAGAGGATGAGAAGAATATGTTTTTTATGTGATGCTTTCCCGTTCTTCAAGTTTGTATTACTATACACAACATTATTATTCATGGTCCTCTCTGAAAAACAAAAAGTAGGCATATTTCAGCCATGTCTGAGATCTATAATGCTGTTAAGTGGTTTTTTTTTTCTGAATTAAGAGTATGCAGATAAATTATGGGCTTTTGCTAATCGATAACATTTTTTTAAGTTTAAAGTCTGATCAGGGGTTTAAAATGACTGCTGTATATGTTGTTATACTGTTTCTAAACATGATTAAAAATGAGGAGAAAAATAATGTTTAGACTTCCCTGAAGAGCAAGAGACATTTAATGAATTCAAATAATAATTTGAACATTTAAAACTTTTCTTTCAAGGTTCCCTTCTCCCTGTCATCCAGCAGCTCCCCCTGAGCAAATGAAGGAACCGTTAGCTTATATGAGGAAGGCACAGGTTGGTTGTTATCAATTTGACTGTTTTTTCATAAGAGTGTCCTAAGTTTATTAGGCAGATTTCTCTGGGACAATTTCATTATTTAGATTTGTATACACTTTAAAAAATAACTTAAAATTTTAGTTACTTACAGTCTAATAAAAATACATATGTATGGTATTTCATAATGGCAGCATTTGCGGGTATTGTTGAACCAGGGTGGGATACAGTACAGTGGCTATTAGAAGTTGCAAAATAGAGACTTATGGGAAATAGAATGTCTCACTGAGTAAGATTTGTTGTATCCTGAGAAGAAGTTTAGGAATATATATTGCTAATGAGGTGGGGGTTTGAAGAGAGGCATAGAGACCGTCACAGATAGTGGGGTCTAGAAAAGAAGGACAAATTATCTGGTATTGAGAAATGAAAAAAGGAGTTTGACAGGTGTGAGTAGAAGTCTAGAATTGGAGTAGCTAAGGAAGCATGTAGGGGAGAGAGAATTGGTCATAGACAGATAAATCTTGACTATTGGGAGAAGGAGAGAGAATATGTGACTTCATTTGTTTATTGGGCTGTCACCAGTAAATTCAATTGGAAAAACAGTCCACTCTAAAGAATAAGCAAAGGCATTACTCTCCTCCCAAATCACTCTCCTGTTGAGCTAAGAATACTAGTGTACTTGACTCAGGCCTGCCTTAGTGTGTATTATGACCAGGTTTGTCATAGACCTTGCCTTAGAGTGTATTAGGACCTTGGCCTGGTTTTTTCTGATAAAAAAAATCCAAAATTATCTGATTAAAACCCCTCCAAAATCCACATTTTTCTGCGGTTAAAATGCAGGACCACTATATAGGTATCAGTTGAACACAATGTTTTATTGATATATTTACAATTTTAAAGCAAATTGAAAGCCTACCAGTGCCTCAGTCATTACTAAAATAAATTCTAAATACCTATATGTTTTGACATTTGATTTCAGTTTTTTTTATCATGGAAAATCAGAGCTCCCCCTGCCCCCCTTGCTCATCCAGCTGCATCTGTCCCTTTTGCTGCTTTGTGGTGCTGAGCAGCCCTGTTATGCCAGTGCCACTGCCCCTGCCCCTGACATTGCCCTTTACTTCCAAGCCACAGCATCCAGTCCTGTCGGTGCCCCTCACTCCTGACCCTGTTCGTCCCCCCAGTCATGCCAATGTCCCTCACTTCTGGCCTGCAGCTCCCTGGCCCTGCTGGTGTCCCTCACTCCCAACCCACAGCCCCTTGTCCCACCCAGCCCAGCTGGAGGAGGCCCCCAGCTGCCTCCAGGCCCCCAATGTGTGGGGAAGTGGAGATATGTCTGAGGCAGGGGATATGTGGGCATAGGTCATACCATTGGTAACACATCATGGGGATTTTGGGGGGGGGGCTGTGTACCCCCAGATATGTGCTGATAGTGGGGCATGGGGCTGCAGCCCAGTGGGCAGGACCCAACTCAGAAGCAGTGGAATGGGAAGACTCAGTACTGCCACCACCAGGAGCCCCATGCCAGCCAAGTTGCCATGACTGGCATGGTGAAGAGCCTTCTGCCTGCCGCTGTTGCAGCCCTAATGCTGCCCCCACAATCCCTGCTGTGCCACTGCCCTCCAGGAAAGCCCTGGGGCTGCACGCATCATACGAGGGGCTGGCAGCAACCCCTCAGACCCAGTGCTGCCCATTCCAGCTGCTCTGGTGCTTCCTTAGGCTCAGCTAACCACATGCTGAGCCTTGTCTTAGGGCTGAGCTAGGCCCGGAGTGGCCCCAGTGCCATGTGTGAGAGGGGTATGGACGCAGCATACTGGGAGGAGGTTGCCTTGCTAGAACCAGATCCCTTTCTCCCAGGATGAGCTGGGGAAGGCCTGGCCCAGCAGCAGGGAGGAGCCTGCCAGGTTCAGGCTGCAGTGGCAGAAAAGTGGTGGGAAGCTCAGGGAGCCTGTCACCCTGCCTGAACTGCTGCAGTGGGGTCAGGCAGATCCACTGCATGGCTGGGAGTTTTGGTGCTGTGACTAGAAGGACTTGCCTGACTGCTTAGGGGGGCCTGGCACCTCCTCCCCTTCCTCCCTTCCCATGGGATCAGGATCTGGGCACAAGAGAGGGCCCCAGACTCAGCCCCAGCCCCTGTTGGTGGAGGCAAAGGGAAGCCACAGCTCCATAGCTGGGCAGTGCCCCGCAGTGGCTTGGCCATGCCTTCCTGCTGCCCCCTGCCCATGGCTTGCTCCTTACCAGCAGTTTCCCACTTTAAAGGGGAAAATCCAGGTTTTTCTTCACAAAACAGAAAACCCAGATTCCTGACTATAACATTATTTCAGAAGTTATTAAGGAACTTGTTCTATCTATTTTTGTCAAATTCTTGCTTATTCCAGTGCTGGTGCTTGCTTATCTTACTTTACTGCCCTTTGTTTTAGGTTGATAGTACAATGGAGCAGCTATTCTTAATGCTTTTGTCTCATACAACACCAAACCAGCACTTAAGAAAAATAATGTTTGGTCAGCCCATTTACTAATAGTGAAATTAATATTGTTTTTCTGATATCTGTTGAATACTATGTATATAGACTTAAACTGATGTGTACTGCTTTCATACTTTTGAAAGTGTGTATAAGAAGTCTTGCAAAACTCTAGAACTCTTGGTTCATTGGTGAACAACAAGAAAGATGTCTACACCTCCCTGCCTTTCTGCTATCTGACACCACCAGGGAAGGAATACCGCCTGATCTGCACAGCAAAGAGCAACTCACAAAGACACTCTCGTGGACCCAGAGAGACAGAGATCCATCTTCAGCTTCCTATGTGCAAAAATGAAGTTTATTTCCTACCTATGTGGACTTTTTACCATCTTTAATTTTCCCTGAGCCTGATGAAGGGTGTGAGAGCCCGAAAGCTTGCAGAAAAAGAATTATTTTGTGTGATTTCTTAGTTGGTCTAATATAATGTATCATCTCTGAACCAAGAGTTCTAGAGTTTTGCATTTCTTTTTGTCTCAGACCAACACCGGCTACCAAATGCATCCCTATAAGAAATTTAAATATTTTATGCTTTTTAGCTCTGCTTAAAAAATGTGATAGCTACTTGACTGCAGTGAGCATTGATGAGAAGCTTAGGGTTACCATATTTCCAGCATCAAAAAGAGGGGGAGGGGGCGGAGGGAGGGGGCAGAGGGAGGAACATATGAGTGTGAGGGGGGCAGTGATATAATTGTACCCTGTCTCTGCCCCTCACTTCTGACCTGCAGCCCCCTGCTCCCCAGCCCTTCCAGTGCTCCCACACTCTGAATCCGCACCCCCTGCCCCCCACCAGTCCTGCTGCCCAAGTAGCTCCTGTGTTGTGTACACACTCGCTCTCGTGCTCGTTCTCCCCCTCTCTCCCTGGCTTGCCTGGGTCCACACAGGGAGCATGTGACCCCCGACAGCCAATTGCCTTGCCCGCTGCTCCCAGTCCCAAGCAGCCAGCCTGGGAGAGCAGAGGAAGACGGGGAAAAAAACCCTGGACATTTGCTCTTATTTTAAAAACCAGCCTGGATGCAGCACAGGGAGAGAAAAAAGAGGATGTGTCCGGGAAAGCCCAGATGTATGGTAACCCTATTGTTGACTTCTTTCATTTGTTTGTCTATGATTGGAGCACATTTCCTGAATCAATCCCTTTTTATTTCCTTAAAATTCAATTAAAATGCAAACTGCAGCCCACTTCATTAGGGTAGTGCTAAGAAATGGAAGCAACTGTGAAACTGAAGCAAAAACAAATCAGTGTAATAATTCAGTGAAATAATATCACTGACTTATGTTGAATATCCATCTACTTACTGAGATGTGATCCTTTTGAGGCTGTCCAGCAGCGTGGTAAGCATTTCTGGGGCTTTTTTCAAAGCCCATAGATAGTAATGGGAGTTGTTTTGCAGGGTTGGGTTTTTTTTGGTTTTTTTTTTATTAACTTAAAGGGAATTTTAATCTAGTCCCTCCTAAAGTGCTCAGTGCCTTCAGCTCACCTTGATTAAATATTAGTTGATGGTTGTTATCATTTTGAAAAAGATCTTATTTTGTAGGATCATGCTTTAATCCCTAATGCTGCAAATATCTCTGCATTTATTGGGTCTATTTCTACCTGTATAAATTGAACAAAGGCATTCTTTTTGTATGATTGGGCCCTTAAGGTCTAAGCTCTGAGCAGATGGTATGCTTAATCAGTCTAAAAATGATTTGTCACTATTTAAGTGATAGCCCCAATAAAGTCAGGTCTGTTAGTGTACAAGTTTAGGTTTTGTTTACCAGACAAAAGAAAGAACACTTTCTCTCCTGTGGGAATGAAACATGTTTTACAAAATATATTATAACTAGAATTGTTTCCTTGTTAGAATAGTTTTTATGTTAGAAATGATGAAATGAAATAGAATGAAAAAATATTAAAAAGCAAAGATATATCCACCTAGTCTGTTTTGTGAGCTGTGTTGACCTAAAAATCATATCCCCATGAACAAAATTGAAGCTTTCTAGTTTATTTTTGTTTTCCAAGGTGATACAGGCAACATTTTAAGTTGTTTATGTGACAAGTAAAATGTTATTTAAATTTTAATTTTTTTACCTTGACTGCCTTACTGTGCCATGACATGTAAGTTGGAAATGTATATTTTGATACCGTTACTAAATTTTGTCCAGCTGGAAAAATCTTACTATTGCTAATACACATCTTATTTAAATTTTACTGTACAGGTATATTATTTGAAATAATTTTTATTTTAGTTACAATCTGGCATGTGCTTGAGTTTTTTGAGCACATAATAAATCTGCCTTCATTTCAAAGCCAGCATGCTTTGTTGGTTAGCCCTGCCGAAATGAATCTGGTGGTTGTGCCAGAGGAGAAAGCAGACCTCTTTAACAAATTCTTCACCTCCGTTTTCTTGTGCAGGGACCGGGACTCCCCCACCGTGATTCAAGACAGACTCGAGGGGAATGCCTCCAGACCTAAGGTTGAGGAGGACTGGGTTAGAGTACTTCTGGAGGGGCTGGATGTGTTCAAATCAGCAGGTCCAGATGCTCTCCACCCCAGGGTGTTGAGGGGAGCTAGCAGGGGTTATTGCAGGGCCCTTGGCATGGCTTTACGAGCACTCATGGTGCACAGGCCAGGTGCCAGATGATTGGAAGATAGCCAATGTGGTCCCCATCTTTAAAAAAGGGAGGAGGGAGGACCCGGGCAACTATAGGCCCATCAGTCTTACCTCAATCTTGGGGAAACTCTTTGAGAAGATCATCAAGGAGCACATCTGTGATGGGCCGGCATTGGGGATGATGCTCAAGGGCAACCAGCACGGTTTCATTAGGGGCAGGTCATGTCAGACCAAACTAATTGCCTTTTACGATCAGGTCACAAAAGCATTGGATGCAGGCGTCGTTGTGGATGTAGTCTTTCTGGACTTCAGCAAGGCCTTTGACACTGTTGACCACCCACCCCATCCTCATTAAAAAACTAGGCGACTGTGGCATTGATGCCTACACAGTCAGATGGATTGCAAATTGACTGAAGGGTCGTACTCAGAGGGTGGTAGTGGACAGATCATATTCGACCTGGGGGAAGTGGACAGCGGAGTCCCCCAGGGCTCAGTCCTTGGGCCCGTTTCAATACTGACAAGTGCAGGGTGCTGCACTTGGGCAGTAGTAACCAGCAGCACACTTATAAGATGGGAAACTCCCTTCTTGAGAGCACGGAGGCAGAAAGGGATCTTGGAGTCGTTATTGACTCCAAGATGAACATGGGCCGACAATGCGAGGTCATGGTTGGCAGGGCTAACTGGACCTTATCGTGTGTCCACAGGTGCATCTCAAGTAGGGCCAAGGAGGTGATCCTCCCCCTCTATGCGACACTGGCCAGGCCACAGCTGCAGTACTGTGTCCAGTTCTGGGCGCCGCACTTCAAGAGGGATGTGGACAACATTGAGAGGGTCCAGAGGAGGGCCACCCTTATGATCCGGGGACAGCAGGGCAGACCCTACAATGAGAGGCTACGGGACCTGAACCTGTTCAGCCTTCACAAGAGGAGGCTGAGGGGGGACCTGGTGACCATCTATAAACTCACTAAGGGGGGACCAGAAGGGTTTGGGGGGAGACCTTGTTTCCCCTAGCGCCCCCCGGGATAACAAGGAATAACAGCCACAAGTTGTTGGAGAGTAGGTTTAGATCAGACATCTGCAAGAATTACTTCACAGTTAGGGGAGCTAGGATCTGGAACCAACTTCCAAGGGAAGTGGTGCTGGCTCCTACCCTGGGGGTCTTTAACGAGAGGCTTGATGCCTACCTGGCTGGGGTCATTTGAGCCCAGTTTTCCTCCTGCCCAGGCAGGGGGTCAGACTTGAAGATCTACAAAGTCCCTTGCGACCCTACTTCTATGATTCTATGTACAATCTGCAAGGAAAGAAGTACTAGTGTAAAACACTAACATCTATTAATACCAGTTTTGAAAAGACTGAAAAAACCTGAGGAAAGATTCAGTTAAATGCATTATTTAAGAATTTTTTCTGATACTAAACATTTAATAGTTCAAATACTTTCTGTCCCCAACACTGTTTCATTCTCTGGTTATTATGCAGTAAGCTGTAGTTTCCATAGTGTATTGGAAAAGGAAAACTGCTTCTCAGGAATGGAAAGCAGGCTTAAGGGAAGGGAAGTGTGTGATGTGAATAATTTCTGAGACTCTTTTTACCAGTTTGTTTCTCAGCTGGAGAATAATAGTTGCTTCCCAGTGTGTGTGTCTGTATCTGGTAAATAAGACTTTTTCCTGTCAGTGACTTGAGGTATATTGTTGAGCACGTTATTCAGCTGCAAAATACCTCCTGTCTGAGCAAGTTGTATTCATTACCATAAATTCAGAATTCATACCTGCTTTCGAATGGCAGGTGTAGATACAGAACAGCAACTATAATTTTAGATGCTGATGGTTGAGCCAGACAGTTGCATCAAGAGCAACAGAGTGTATTGCTGTGATACCTCCTTCATATTTGTGGCTCTGGCATTGAGTCACTATATGTTCCATGATCTGGCCTGTTCACTGAAAGACAGCAGGTAATACTTGTGAAATATGAGTTAAAATGAATTTCTGTATCCTAAGCTATAGCACATTTCCGTTTGCTTTTATCAGGTGAAGAACACTCCTCTTCTGGCAATTGACCAAGTCTTCTGATCTACTTAGACTCTAGAATTATAACTTAAATTTGTGACTCCGGAGTTAACAGTGAAGTTTGTTTCTAGATTTATTTAACAGTGACAACTGATTTTTTTTTCCTAATTTACTCCATTCTTTTTGGTACCTGCCTGGCAGAGCCTCCTTTGTAATAAAACATTCCAAATCTTAACGTTGGGTATTTATCTGTATCTTTCAATGATGCCCAAGAATTTGTACAATCCTTATCAGTTAATTCTTTGCCTCAGACTTCAGAGGTACACAGGGGCAGGCAGGGAGGGAGGGGTGTGCGCAAGTATCAGCATTCTGGTGGATTCAGGTACTTTATTAATTTTTAAAATGCTTTTTCTTTTCTATTAATTATCAATTTCATTGCTTTATTCCTGTGAAAAATAATATAAGCAATTCTGCTGCCATCTGGGGAGTTGGATAAATACATTAATTGTCACGGAGTCAGGCATGCTCGTGAAAAGTTCTAGGGCTTCCTGAAGTAATTGGTTCTTGTAAGCCCAATTTTGCTATTTCTGTTGAAGTGGCTTAATAGCTTCTTTTGGGGACATTTTCTTTCACACTGAACCATTTTCTATGTCGGGAAATTAATGTTCACCGAATTAGCCTCCTGAGCAGCCCTTTTCAGGATCTGAGTCCTAAAGGAATAATTTTTCCCACCTACAGAAATCTTTGATGCAGGTGCTGGTGTCCTGTGTTGGTCTCAGTCTGTCCCTGTTACTGCTTGAGATCCTTCCTGGGTAGCTTTTAAGAGCAGGTGTGATGCATAGGGGGTGCACATGGGTGTATGTGCATCCCCTGAGCGTGGCAGAGCACCCCCTACAAAAAGGCGGTCGCCACTCACCACCCTGTCTCCGACACCGCCAGTGGCATCTGCGGGTGGTCCACAATCCCTGCTGGACGCCGCCAATGCTGCTGGCGGCATCTGTGGGTGATTGCCGATCCCTGGTTGGCATTCGTCACCCCTCCACCCCCCCCACCGCCAACCGCGCTGGCGGCATCTGTGGGAGCACTTACCACTGCCGGGCCCACACCGCTGCTGCTGTGCTCCTGCTGCCACCGTGCCCCCTCCAGCTCCCGGGACACACATTGTTCATGGTTAAAAGCACCTTGCTATCTAAGAGCACCTTGTGTTCATGGTTAAGAGCACCCAGCTTTCTAAAATATTTTTTTTGTACTGTTGTGCCTTTCCTAGAATTATTTTTTAATTTGCTTTCAATAATGGCACTTTTTCATCTAAAGGAAAGGAATGTTTAACTGCAGTTTGTCTTGTGGGCCATCTTATTCCTTTTAGTTTATAGCTGCATAGGTCCTTCTTTGTTATTCTCATGTCTTTCAATTCACACTTTTTTCTTTCTTCTCATGTCTCTCAATTTTAAATCAGTCAATACTTAAACACCAGATTTGATTGGAAAAGTGGATTAGATTTTTACTAATTACCCTGTCTCCTTGCTGATTAATCTGAATTCAGACCAGGTTCCCAATGTACTAGGTCAGGGGTTGTCAACTGGGGGTACACATATCCCCAGGGGTGTTTAGAAAGGTCTTCAGGGGTATGCGCAGGCGGGCGGAGATGGAGCACACCCTGAGGCGAGGAGGCATTTCCCCTGGCACATTCGCCTCTTACCCGGGGGAGGCGCGCGCTGGGTCCTGCCAGCCCCACGCGGCACATTATGGCACTTCCCTGCCCTCCACTCCAGCTCACTCTCCTGATTGGCTGCTGGGCTGCTGCCCTCAGCCAATAGCCGGTGGCAGTGCCAGCTGCCATGTGCAAGCTCTCCCTCAGTTTGGCCCCCCTTCCCAGTGCTGCTGCTATGTGCACACCTGGGAGGGCATGAGGGCACACGCGCCCAGATCTGCATGTAGGGTGAGCTGGGGCTGCACTGGGCTGTTCCCAGAGGGTGGGGCTGGGCCATGCTGTGCTCGGGGCAAGTGGCAGCAGTACTGGAAGGGCGGTAGGAGGGCTACAGCGAATTCTGGATGGGTTGCAACCCTCCTGTAACTCTCTCCCAGTGCCATCGCTGGGGCCTGGCCCAGTCCCTGCTGGGAAGAGCCCGGCACCGGCCCGGCCCCAGCCCACCCCGCACGCAGATATGGGTGTGTGTGCCTCCCTGGGTGCACATGGCTTGGTCCCAGAACAGCCTTTTTGTTTGCCCCTCCCTCCTGCCTCTGCACCCACTTGTCAACTCTCCTCTCCCATTTTTCCCCCTTTCCCTGCAGCTGCTGCTCCTACCTCTTACTCTCCAGCTCTGGCTCTGGTAGGACTCCAAAATGGTAGTGCCAGTGCCTGCAGCAAAGTTGCAGGCTTTGGCCTGAGTTGCTGTCACTGCAACAGCTGTTACTGGACTGGAGTCACCACATGCTCTGTGCCCTAGGCTGGAGCTGGAGGGTAAATGACTGGGGAGGGAGAGGGTCTGGTGGGGCAGGCAGATGAGGGTGCAGCCACATGGCCCTCTGCCAGCTTGTACTCAAATCCAAGATAAGGGGATTTTCTCTCCATGGTATATGGATTGGCTTTATTCAAGTAAATATGGTATAATGCAGACTATAAACTAGAGATTTTACTCCTAAAATTGTCCAGAGCCATCTGTATTCTTCATATTCCTCCTCAGCTTTAGGGGATGACTTTCATTCTCCTCTACAGTAGCACAGAAGGAAACAGAAGCTCTTATGTACAAATGCAAGAGCTGTATTTTATAGGTTCGCTCTTCTGATTTTTGGGCCATCGTTACAAATGACTTAATGTTATGTGCTTTATTAATAATTCAGAAAGGTTACTTTTTTAGGGTTTTATAAAACTATTATCCTTAAAGGACTTTGTTTTTAAGCTTTTTTTAAATTACCTGAAGTAGTCAAAACCTTAAGGAACTTGTTTCAAATCAGAGTCCTTGCACTGCATGATTTGGCCCCCATTTCATTGTTCCAGTTGTAGGAAGCCCTGTTGGTCAGTCCTGTATGTGTTGCCTTTGTGCCTGATCTATGTAGGATATAAACTAGTGTTAGTCTGTACTGAGGGTTTCTAACTGAGCTCAAGCTGTAGCTTCAGCAGTGTTAGCTTCAGAGGTAGTTGGTTCAGTCAGTAATGTTGGCTAACATAATGTCTGCCACAATAAACTTAGCGCATTCTGTGCTTCTGGCATGTGACACTTCCTGTGTGGAAGGAGATCTTCTCTGCAAAAAATCTCTTGAAAGGCTGTAGGGAAAGGCTTTTCTTCTAGTACAAATGTAACACCTGTCCACGGCCTCTATTGGTTTGGTCTATTCAAGTGAAGATGAAGAGGTAACCGGATTGTAGTCTGTAAGTCCCTGTGGTGAAGAGATTTCTAAGAGTGGATTTGTAATCTAGCAGAAAAAGTCATAAAGAGAACTGATAGTTGGAAAGAAGTTTGTCAAATTCAAATCTGGAAATAAGGTACACATTTTATCATTGAGGGTCATAACCATTGGACAAAACATTTCCAAGGCATGTGGTTGTTTATCTAAACTTGATGTTTTAAAATCAAGACTAGGTGTCTTTCTAAATGAGATCAATAGCTCAGATGGAAGTTATAGGCTTGATACAGAAACTGCTGAAGGTTTATGACCTTCACTAGATGGGAAGTCAGACTTGATGATTATAATTAACCTTTATGGCTATGAGTCTATGAATTTGTGACTTGACTTATGAGAGAGGTATCTTATTCTTTATGAATGTGTTTTTTCCAGTGCTTGGAGTAGTTTGTTACTGTATAAGGGAATCAATTATATAACAGCATATGCCTACAAGAAACTAGCTAATGAATGCAAGCTGGAGTGTAGATTTAAAACAAAAACAAAGTTGATTATATCAGTGTTATTCAGTTCTCCCACCCTTTATCCATTGTTCAGCAGCTTAAATTGCAGTAGTTTTCATCAGAAGCTTTTCTTTGTTTTTAAGATCATGGACAACAGCTAGCTCACAGTGGAGGTTAGAGCATACAAATAATAAAAATATGAACTGTATTCAAAATTGAAGTAAGGGGCTTCAGCTAAAGCCTAAGGAAGTCTGTAGGAATCTTTTCATTCATTGGATGGGGTTTGAATAGACTTCCAAGACAATGTAGAGAACATTAAAACTATTGGTGAAGTTTCTCCCATAAAATTATCAAGACTATGGGTGCTTACAAGCATTGCAATTCTATTGATAAAATCGTAGTTTCTTTGGTAGAAACCCGAGGTGTAGGAACATTTACACAGCTTCTACTGGACCAACAATAGCGCACATAGTAGAAAAATCTGCTATCTACAGTAAGGTAGAAGCAGCCCACTGTAGTGTTTTTACTGGGGAAACAAATGCTTGTACACTGAATCTACTGATAGGAGCAGCTGTGTCACCATCTGGCTTCCCAGCATGCATTGCTTAACTGTCTCCTTTTCCCCCCTCCCCTTCCCTTCCTCCATGGAGACAGTGTATGGCTCAGGGTGCACTCCACCGCTCCAGATGAGGACCTGGCAAACCCCTCCCCCTGACTGCTTTGGGACTAAGTCAGGGGCCCAGTCCTTTTCTCCAGTCCCATGCTGTGCTCCAGAGCTGCAGGGAGATGCAGTGGAGTAGAAGCAGCTGTATTCCCTTCACATGACCCAGAACTGCAAACCTAAAGACTAACTCTCAAAGATACCTAGACCCCCCCAAGACTCATACCCATATCCAAAGACTCCCCTGTACCATTACTGATGTGACCAGGTCTAAGCAAAGCTCTGCTTTTGCTTGAACTGGTTGCAGTGTTTTGTGTTGGGGGAGGAGGATGACAGACTGGTTCAGACCTGGGGCAGTCCAGGGCTTGTGTGGATATGTCCAGGCCAGTTTGGGCTGGCAGGAAGGTGACCTGAGGCAATTAGGACTTGGATGGGTATGGCCAGCCTAGTTTGGGCAGACAGGGAGGTGACCCAGGTAAGTTTGTATGGACCCCAAATGGCTAACAGTACATAAAAAATATAACAGGAAAGAGAAATGAGAGAAAATAAGTTTCCATAGGATTGTAGGCTAGAGTCCCAGATGATGTATATTGGCACAACTTCATTAACTTTAGTTGGACCAGATCCACGGTTGGGAAATAATTTATCATAAAAAATTGAAAGTCTCTTATATTTGTTACAGAAATTTGATTGCTCTTCTTGTTCTCTTCTTTATTGAGGGTACTGTCTACTTTTATTTTTATCGCTCATATAAAAACTTTTCTGAGCAGTACTTTAGATCCAATACTGCCAAATCCCTAGAGCTGCTTAGTCTTTAAGAATTGGAGTTTCCTGAAATATTGTTAGAGAAGGGAGATTTTCTTGCAGTCTGTATGTATCACAAAGGCTGAATTGAGACATTTATTTATACAGTTCACTTCTCTGAGAGAGAGCAGTATTTCTGAAAAAAGTAATGAGGTATCAGTAGGAAAAAGGCTGCATAGAAGTATCTGTGAAGTACTTTTTGGAGGACTTATGATAAACAACCTAATTTTTTGGTACGTTGTTACTTTACTGTTTAGAGAAGTTTCACATTGTATAATGGAAAGATCTACTGTGTTCACAAACCATGTAAATAATTGTGCAAACCTGCAGAACTTTTTGGCAGATATAAAGTATTTTAGTCATATTTATACAAGTGCCTTAATAAAGTGTTTGATTAGGCTGTTATATGTTTAAAATAGAAATTGGTTAGGGGGAAGGAGCTGTTTTGTGTTTGATTTAAGTGGTCATCTCTTTCAGGGAAGCTGGGAGAAGCGAATTCTGAAGAGCCTGAATAGCATGTGCACAGAACTCAGTATCCCATTAGCACGGAAGGTACTGTGTCTTGAACTTCTTTTTTTAATGTGAATTTACTATTTGTGAAAAGTTTCATCTTGTTATATTTGGAAACGTAGTTTCCTGATTATTTTTCATACGCTTACCTTTGCACATCTAACTATGTCCCATGGATAACAGGATTTGCAAGATGGATCATAGTATCTTCTAGGGGAAAGCAGATTACACAGGTAGAGTTGAGATTTGTCTTCATCCATATATTTCAGCTATGCTCTGAAGGTGCCAGCACCAACATAAAGTTCTAGGTTCATCTTTCTCCTTTGGTATTTGACCTGCATTCATTATAGTTAGCTGTACAAAGCAGGGACTATCAATGGTAAGTCTTCAACAGATTGATAAAAAGTACAAATTAAGGTTAGTAAACCAAATCTTGTTTTTCATGATGTACAAAGATTGTGACTCATTTGGCATAGATCATTGAGAACTGGTAGATAACCATGGCATCCTGTCATGGCCGATGAGGGCCAGAGTTAATTGGGCAACCCAGGAGCAAAAGGCTAGATATAAATTTATTTATGGTATCCCTTTGTTATTTATGTTTCATTGTTTTGTTTTTTTGTATGCATTTACAGAGATTTTATATCTAAATACACTAAAATAGGCGCATATGTGTTATGGGGAAAATAATCTCTTCCTTTCTCCCCTGGAAGTCCTTATGAGTAGCAGAACTGCTGTGGTTCATTGTACAAGACAATAGAGAAGGTTGTGGGGAGGAATAGGTATATTTCTGCATTATTCTGTATGTGCAAACTGAGCTAACACTTCAGATTCTTTCTACATGCTGCCAGAACTCTGGTATTTGGGCGGAGAAGTTCAAAGGAGTGGTCAGTAAATCCTCAACACAAGGAACTGACAGCCAAAGAACCCTAAGATACTGCATAGCTGCAGAGTGCCTGCACATAGAATTACTCCATGGCCATTGTTGGGGATTTCATCTATGCCTTGGTTGTAGTTGTGGTAGTAGAGAGAATAAATCCTCAGGCCAGTGTGAACTTACAAACTGAGAAATAAAAAGGTCTCTAATGCATGTTTGTTTTTCATTCAAGTTTGACCTGGCATATTTCAGATTTTTGGTTAATTCATATTGCCATTTTATGTTCTTATGACTTACAGCGACCCATAAGTGAGCAAAAAGAACTTCTTAATAAATGGAATGAAATGGGAACTGATGAGCCAGGTACATTATATTAACTTTATGTGCATTTTTGCATGTTAACAAAACAATTACATATCTAGCTCCATAATTAACAGTCAGAGATTATAGTAATGTCTATTTTAAAGGAAATTAATACTTGTCTTTTTCTAACCTTCAATTTCAGTAATTCACAAATATGTGTTCACTGCATTATTGGTTTATTTGAAGAATTATTGAGCTTTTTTATATGAATATACATCTCCAGCCTATGATTTTTTGTTTGACACTAGTATTTGAGAGGTTTATGCTGATAGTTAAATTAATAATGGGAGTTGGGCACTTATTGAGTGTTGTTTCAATTTCAAGTTGAAAGTTATTCCAAGTTATATTACTTTTGTGTGTATGTTAAACAATTCTTTTCTCATAATGTATTTTCTTAACTGCAAAAAGGGACAGCTAATTACTAAATAAGAATGACAATTTCATGGTTTGCTAGTAAGTGATTCTTTTAGGACCAAACAGGACTTGAAGCAAACAACAAATCCTAAATATATGTGCTCTCCATTTTTTGTATAAGATGAATAGTGACTTTAAAGCATTTTTATGATCTGAACTGCAATTTCCTGGCACAGTAACTTACTGCGCTACTCAGAAAGTAAAGGGATGGTGAATCTTTACTTCACAATCACTGGGAATCTGTTTTACAGTGCTGTACTTTAAGTACGTTAAAAGTAAGGTATGTTAAATCTGTTAAAAGTATAGTACAATGTTATCCAAACTCTTAAAATAAAATATCAGTGTTGATGACTGTACCAGTTTGTCTTTTAATAATTGTTTGATGAGAAGATAGCATTTTTATCAAATAATTTAGAAATCTGATTGCTATGCATGACATCGGGTAATAATTCTGTTATATTGATGTGAATTTTTAAAATATTACTGCCAATAAATATGTCATCGTTGTGCGGGCCGACTTCCGATCTCGCCTGGGTCGCCATGTGCGAGCTCTCTCCCGATCCCATTTGGGTCGCCATGTGCGAGCCGGGGCGAGCCGGGGACCCGTCTTTGTGTGTACACAGGCTGTGGCTGGTAGCCCGGGTACACAGGGTTGGAAAAGACCGCGGTGCGGTATGACACGCTCTAGCTAGAATCAGTCATGGAGGCATAGTGGTTGATTGAAAAGATTATTTACTTACACCCAAGGTGGTCGCGGTGTAGGCTGGTCAGCTTTCCAGGCTCAGCTCCGCTTGAGTTCTCGGTGGAGGACTCTAATACACTCGGTTCCTTGACCCCAGAGTGATTCAGGCTCCGCGGGGTTCAAGAATTCGTTCCCACGGAGCAGCTGTATCTCCGTGAGTGTTACTCGGTTCCCAGGTCCCCCGGAGCTGTTAAACTCCGTGGGCTCGACAGTTGGGCCCTTAGGATAGGGATACGTCTGGGTTGCGATCGGCGACGGGGAGAGGCTAGAGGTTAGTTGCCTCGGAGTCGTTAAGGCTCCGAGGGGATGGTAAATAAGTCCCGCGGAGTTGTTGAAGCTCCGTGGGTTCGATAAATTAAACCTCTGTTGCCTTCTTAAGGAAAAAGCTGGGTTTGTATGGATCAGCAGCGCTTGGAGATCCTCACGCTCCTTTCCCGAACTCCATGTGCTTTCTTTTTCTCTCTCCGATTTGGGCGGAAACCACCCAAGCCTTTTGTACGGCTAGGAAGCCAATAGCTAGAACTGGCGGGAAAAGCTCCTGCACGCGGGTTCTCTGTTGCAGCAGAACACTCCACCGTGCAAAAGAGCTGCAATTTGGCGGGAACATGATTTAGCGATGCTGAAGCACACACAAACAAGAAAAACCACAACTTTGGGTTGTGACAATTGTCATGTACATTGAGGGCCGCATGACAGGCAGCCAGGGGCAGATAAATATTAATTTTCTAAATTTTTTAGGGGCCCCGTGTGTCAGATATAATGGCTTGGTGGGCTGCATCTGGCTCGCGGGCCACATTTTGCCCACCCCTGCATTACATCATAATTGGAAAAAAGTAATATGTATAGTCAAACTTTAAACAATTTTAATTTAAATTGTCATCTTGTTAATTTCAGATCTAAGTCTTTTCCGACCAGTATACGCACCTAAAGATTTTCTTGAGGTAAGCGCTCATGCAACAATTAACTGACTATTCATTGCATTCATTATCTCCAGTTATGTGAAGTAAGAAGTATGAATGGCAAGTCTTCAACTGATTGAAACACTGTAACAGGGAGCTAGAGGCTTCTGTTACTTTAGGAGGGAAACTTGCTCCCCAGAACTATCTGCGTGGCCTGCAGGCGCAAATAATTGCCTGTCCAGGTGGTTGAAGGCAGCTGAACTTTGGATAGCTGCAGGAGAAGCCAGGGGTAAGCCAGGTGTGGGCAATTATTTGGACCCATGGACCGCATAGGCAGTTCTGGGGAGCTGTCACAGGCCGGTCAGTACCCCCTTCCTCCTGCAATAGCCCGGAGCCCATGCACCCTGCAGCTCCTCCCCACCACCAGCAACAGCGCAGTGCCCCAGCCCTGACCGTGGCGCACACCCACTTCAGACTTACCTCGACCAGAGAGGACCAGCCAGAACTTGTGCACATATCTCCAGTCTGGCTTGTCCTGCGCCTGCTCCAGACCACCTGCCTACACTGAGCAGTGGCAGTAGCCAGGCAGAAGCTGCTGCTGGGCATGGGGGAAAAGTGGCCCCTCCTCCCTCACCACTGCCAGGCTGTTCTTGCTGCAGCTGCCCAGAACCTGTGCTTGGGCTTCCCTGTAGCTCCTCTCCACTGCCATTACCACCACCTCCAGGCCACCCAGTGGGGCAGCGGTGGCAGTGCAGAGGAGCTGCAGGGCAGCCCAGGCTTCAGGTGGCTGCTGCAAGAAGGGCTTGGCAGTGACAAAGGGGAGGGGCTGCTTTTCTCCCATGCCACCTCTGCTTTTCAGTGTAGGAGGGCAAGTCTGGAGTAGGTGCGGGGTGAGGCAGGTTTGGAGTTGCATTTGTGGTTCCCTGCCAGTACCACAGGGCTGGAGGCAGTGGCAGCTAGAAGGAGCCACTAGTGCTTGGGCTGTCTAGAAAGGCAGTCCAGCTTCAGAGCCACCCCAGCCCTGCTGTGTGCCCAGGGAGTGGTGGGACATGCCGTGGGCTGGACAGTGGCTGGGTCAAGCAGAACTGAGGGACCTGCTGCAGGCTGGACAGAGTCCCTCCGTGGGTTGGATCTGGGCTGTGGGATGTATCTTGCCCACCCCTGCTGTAAGCACTTATTGTGTAGCTAGCTGCCTAGCAATATAACAGTAGGGCAGAGCCCCAGGTAGGGAGAAGGGGAATAGCTGCAGCTTAGCCTGAGAAACAGCAGTAAACTGCTCATTAAGTCAAGGGGATACACCTGTGGCTGCTCAGGGAAACACCTGACTGATAGGTGTTGTCCAAGGGATACAAGTCTGGATTCCTGAGGCAGAGGGCAGTACTGCCCTGAACTCTGCCAGCCCTGAACTTTGCCAGAAGAGCTCCTGGCAGCCTCGACCAGCAAGGAGCAGAAGCTGCTGGCCAGGTCAGATACTCCCAAGGGCTAAGAGAGCCAGTGAGTGGGGACAGGTCATTGGTAGCTGTATGGTGACCCCCAGGAGGGCTTTGAGTCTTTTAGTTTGAAATGATGGTTTTTATTTCTGTTTTAATTTTAAAATAGAGAACCAGGTTATGACTTCAGGGGAGGATTGGAGGCCATGTACCAAGTTACCTGGGATGCCAGGGTTTGAAGCCCTGAAAAGAGTGAGGGAGAGCGTGAGTGCGACAGGGGCAGGGTAGAGCTGAGAGTGCCAGAGCCTGTGCCCCAAGAGCGAGAGATGGGGCAGGCTGAGCCAAGAGGGCTGGAGCCTGTGCTCTGAGAGGCACAGCAGAGGAGAGGTTGAGACTCAGAAGCTGGACCAGAGGAAGTGGGCCTAGACTAGAAGTATACAGCCAGAGCAACCAGTGGGCTAAGGCCAAGGGGGTTGAAGCCTGTACAGGTTGGGGAAGAGACATAGATGTGACTGGGAGAGGTTGGAGGTCATGATTAAGAACTCTAAGGCTTAATTAGGTCCAGTAGAGCCACAGGGGGTGACCAGTGGCTCCAAGTAGTGCCAGCTGGACACCACTGGTAAATCTGTCGGGGCACAAGAAACAACCGCAGAGAACTGTGGAGTTTTGATTAGTGGGCAGAGGGCATAGAGGCCACGAGAGGTCAGTTTGGTTGGTTAGACACTGGAGAGCACTCGGGACTCGGGCAGCTTCCCAATCAATATCAAAAGAGCATCGAGGCATGGCAGGAAAGATAAATTGGGTAAGTTATACAGACTACCAGGAGTGCAGGCAAGATTAGGGTAGCCCCTAGGTAGCACCATGGCCACTGCAGGGCCCATCCCGTCACAAATGCAAATTAAGGTTTTTTGAAAAAGGATAAAGCAAGAGTGTAGACCAGGGTTCATCAACCTTTTACAAGCTTCATACCAGAACAGTCCAGCTCCGGTGGGCTTGGCTGGCATTGGTGCATCAGCAATGGGGAACTTTCCCTGTGCTTATTTTGGGGATAGGCATCAGAGCTGTGCCTCCACCACTACTGTTTCTCTCAGCCCCTGGTTCCCTGTCTCTCATGGGGGGTTGCCACTGCATCTCCCTGCTCCTGCATACACACACCAGTTGACCAGCACTGCTCAAACCTGCCTGGCCCTGGTGCAGCTCCCCACAGGCTAGAAGCTAATCCCATGATGAGGAATGGGAGTCGGGGGAAGTGTTGGCAGTGCTGGCACAGCTCCTAGCAGTTTGTCTTCAGCCCGGGTACAGGCAAAACTCTCTGGCGCTGCTACACGGCTGAAACAACCCAGCCTGCATTGGACCAAAACTGGGAGGGAAGAAGTGGTAGCAGCATGGGCGCAGCTGGAAGCTACCCAGCCCCAGCACAGATCCTCACTGCCTGACCCTGGCAAAGCCCTTCAGCTCCATGGGCTGGATCCAGTTTGTGAGCTATATGTTGCCAGCTCCTGCTATAGATAGCTGTATCAAATGTATTGGTATCAAAAGATAGTAGAATAAGATGTTGTAATGCAAGCTGTAGTACAGCTACAGCTTGAACCCTGTTACGTTCAAGGTCAATGTTAGGGTGTTTTAGCCAATTTATACATAACTACAGAACTGTGCAGACAGAACAGTTTGATACAACTGATGTTCATTCCCAAGCTGTAGCTTCCCCTCCCATTTTAAGGTGGTTAAAAGGTGCATTTGTCTGTATCCTGGCTTAGCAGAAATTGTTGACTATTAAGGGATGACATAAAGAACTTTCTTTAAAAGAATAGATAGTCCCTTTTGGATAAATTTCCCAAATCCTTAAGTAAATGTCTAAACTAATGAACTGGTAAGAATAAACTTTTAACTGTATTAAATTTAACCTCCTGTTATTTATTGAATGTTCCTAACCTTTGAAGTCTATAAAGTTCCTTTTGAACAAAAAGAGTTCTATGTTTAGAAAAATGTCAGCTCAAAATGTGATGTTAGCTTTTACTAATCAAGGATTGGATGCTGTCTAGGGTGAGATGTAATTTCAGGTGTCTCCAAGTTATAATAAAGAAATTTATATAGAGCCAAAAAAGGAACACAGGTTATCCCCTAATGGCTGGAAATATTTAAGCCTTTTTTATATGACTAAAACAACAAAGCTGAAAGTAAAAATAAAAATACTACTGAGTCTTTGAGGCCAGGGTTTTGTTGTTGTTTTGAATGGTTCACAATATTGAATGCCTTAGTGTAACCAAAAATGGAACTCCAGGTATAATCCACAGTCTGTTGTGAAATGCAAATTGCTGGTGATTTGTTAATGATATAACAAAAAAAACAGTTTCTGTGTAATACTCTGTCTTTTGGTTCTAGAAAGGCTTGCTTCATCTTTTGACAGTGCAGGACTGTAGAATTAGTCTAGTCTAATTCCAAATGACAAGTCTAATGACACACAAATTACAATTAGTAAATTCAGTATTTTGACCTCATTCAATATGAATTTATTGAAAAGAAGTCATTTTATAGTCCTATGTAAGATATGTAACTTTTCCTTGAATGGATGGGAACTATTTAGGTTTTCAAATCATAACTGCATGCTGTGAAATTAAAAGTGAAGTATTCTAATTTGTATATATGAGATTAATTAAACACACAACCCAGCTTCTCTTGTTCATATAACTGATTATACAAACTGTATTTTTTTAAAATTTTAATGATTCTAGATGCCATAATTGTTCAAAGTATTACACTATAAACATACTATTTATATGCAGTTTAGACCAAGTAAATCTGACTTGCATTTTAACCTTATAAAATAAGCACTGAAATTGTGTTTACTTTCTTCTTGGCTTCTCTTGTTCTCTTGTGTCTCCCATTTCCCACGGTCTTTGTCATTTCCCATGCTAAACATTTTAACTTAGAGTCTGGCAAAGTGACTAGTCCCATGGGAGTCAAGAACTGTTCACATATATTTATGTTATTTGCTTAAATTATGTGGATGTTGGGAAGTTTTGAAGAAATCTCCCTAGGACTTGAACCTTATTTATTTGTCTTTTTAAAATTCATATATGTTCTTATTCAAGTCAAGTGAATTCATGAAAGATCTTGGTAAGATCCAAGGGCTCCTTGACAGTTGGCCATTAAAATACCAAAATATATGGCCATTCAAAAATGCAAGGGATGTATAAAATTGTTCCTAAAGCTATGGTTCTAATGCTTTCTGGTTTGCTCTTGTTTTTATTTTCAGTATTAGAATCATGGCTATAAGGTCTATAAATGTGTGTAGAGGGTTTTTTGTGGGGAGTTTTTTTTTTTTAATTTTTTTTAATTTTATTTTTAATTGAAAGGAAAGGTACTGTGTTTATTCACAAAACACACACCTTTTTTCTAGAAATCTCAATTTTTTCAGGTCTCAAGCTGATTGGGTTTTTTCCTGGATTAGAAGCATGAAGACACTGTTACAAAATGGCTGTCAGCTTCTTTCTCAACAAGCAAGGAGGAGGGGTAGAGTCCACTGCTAGTCCACCCTTCCACAGTTGTTCTCAGCTTGTTTGCTGAGAGAGGCTGGCAGTTTTTGGGCAACAAGCCTCCCCATGAAAAAAAAAAAAATCTCTAGGTCGTGACTTTGGGAAAAATCTTATTTTTCTTTGCATTGTCTTTCAAAAACAAGGTGCACGTCTTACTGGGGGCGTGTGGTATGCAAGAAAATACAGGCACTGTGGCATAGTTTTTTGGCAAGTGGCAGATGTGTTAGCAGTGCAGTTTTGGAATTTATGCAACCCTAGGTATAAAAATACAAATTTCAACGTTGTACTTTCAACATTGAATTCAGAGCACTAAAAAGGGTGCTGTTGGCTTTCATGTAGTTTTTGAGAGGGAACTTAGGGTTAATCAGTGCATGTAGTATGACCTAAATTTGCAAAAATGATTTGTGATGTCTATTGCCTAAATTTTGGGCCTAGAGAATCGAAGTGAAAGGTTTTCTGAAACTCAAGATGTTTTATGATTTTTGTAACTACCCTCACAAAGTTATCAGAAATAATTCTGAAAATTTAAATGTACATCTGGCAACTATAGTCATTGATGCTTTTATACCTAATGGACAGTTTGTGATGTTATCTTAGCCACGTTGTAAATTTAGGTATCATACACAAGGAATTTCATATTTTTAAAGGTGCTGATGAACCTCCGCAATCCAAATTATGAAAATGGGGATCAACCTAGTTCTAGAAATCACCTAGGTCTAATTCAAGTACCTTTGAAAGTTAAAGATATTCCTGAACTGGTAAGTACCAATTTTATAAAATAAGTTTCTTAAACTGACTAATCAATAAGCTAATAGACAATAGGAAGGAATCATAATAAAGTAATATATTTTTAACATAAAGATGAATAAAGAAATAGCTTGGTAAATAGAATACTGGATCTGAAAAAGACTTATGAAAGGAATTACTTAATTAAAAAGAAGTCCTGATTAAAAATAGAATAATTTGCCTATAGGGGAAATTTTTGTCTGTCCAGCACAATTGGTGATTGGTTTATGCTTGGAGATGTTGGTATTTTTTTTTTCAGATGCGATTTCCTTAATAATATAGAGAATATTTAGATTATATACATGAGTAATTTATCCTTTTTGGATCTTATTAATGTCTTAGTCTCAATTAAGTCTTGTGCTAATTGCTTCCAAGCATTTATAACACATTGTGTTTAAAAGAAACAAAGACTCTCCTTCAATGGATGTCCCTTTCCCTTTATATTGGGAGGTGCTGTAAGTAGGTATCACTTTGTGGTGATGACTTTGAACCAAATTTTCTGATGCCCCTTTGGGCTACACAAGTATTCAGGGTGAAAAATATCATTGCAGACCCCAAATATGGCCAGTAGAGAATTTTCTGTGTGTAGTAGAAAACTGCTACCATGTCTACACAAGGTGGTAGAGCCAGGGGTGGGCAAAGTCCAGCCCGTGATGGACTCCATTTCCCAGCAGCCCCTGGCTGTGTCGCTGCAGCCAACTTTCATGTAGACCCAAGGAGTGGTGGCTCTGTAACAGTGTGGGGCCTGGGTTTCCATGGAGACTGGCCTCAGCAATGCTGGCAGGGCATGTAGCTGGATGGGTAGCTGGTCCAGGGCTGGGATCTTGTGACAGTGCCAGTGTGGTCCAGAGCCAGGGCAGAGCTGCAATCCACTGCCTGCATGCCCCGGGCAGGGGTGTGCAGGCAGCAGATTGCAGTTCTGCCCCAACTCTAGACCAAGCTGTCACCACTGCAAGATCCCAGGCCCAGCCCTGGAGCAGCTCCCTGCTTCCTCCCTGTTGCTGGGGCCGGTCTCCATGGAAACCCTGGCCCTATATTGTCATGGTGCTGCTGCTACTGGGGTCTCCAGCATTCTGGTCAGATCTGCCATTTTGCCCACTCCTGAGGTAGAGGATAATGCAGGGGCAGGGGAAATATGGCCTGCGGGCCAAATCCGGCTTGCCAGGGCATTCTATCCAGCTTGGATAAAAAAATTTAGAAAATTAATATTTATCTGCTTCTGGCTGCCTGTCAAAGATGACAGGAGCCAGGGGCATTAGGACTCAGTGGGAAGCTGGCAGGAGCCAGCAACAAGGCCAGCCCAGCCCTGCCCCACCCCTAACCCCCTCTCACTTCCGACACCACAACTGGAAGCCTTTCCCTGCCATGGCTTTCACTGCTTCCCTCCATGCCCGCTGGCCACCAGCACCATGTGGCCCCTGGTTGCATTGCTAAACTGCAGGAACATGGGGCCTGCGCTGGTACCCTGGGGCCAGGAGTGGGAGGTGCGTGTGTGTGTGTGTGTGTGTGTGTGTGTATTCATAGGGTGAGTTCCACACGCATACCCCATCATACACATGTCCCAGACCCCCTCACACACCCTAGCCACTCTCCCCTCACACACAACCTCCCACAAACCTCATACCCACCCACACCCCACATATCCAAACATATACCCACATGTTCCCACACCCCCACATGCCCAGTTCCCCACAAACCTACACCCACCCCCCATCCCCCCACAGTATACAAGAGTAAGACTTCATTTTAAGCTATTGTGCAATCACCTCTATGTGCAGTACACAAATGCATGTAAATCAGGGCAAAAATATTTTTTGAAATCAAATCAATGAATGTTGTAGATGTTCAATTTAAAAAAAAAATTTTTTTTTAAGAATATTATTTGGTATTTTTCTGGTTCTGAGATGGCAAAACCACTTGCTGAAAGGAGTACTCCTGGGGGCAGGGGGAGGGACTTCTGGTGGCAAAGGTTGGGGGTTAAGGGTTGGGACTTCCAGTCCCAAGATGGCGACCAGGGGGTGGGGCACCTGTCAGGGTCTGGGGCTACCATGTGGCCCTTGACAGCTTGCCAAAACTCGGTAAGCAGCCCTCCACCGAAAACTCGGTAAGCAATCCCTCCCCTGGGATGATGTGTTATGGCATTTGAAGGACACAATGTGTACCAGAGAAGGAAGGAAAGGGGCATGTTTGACCAGAACAGTATTAAGCTGGAGTAGAGCACTGCCATCAGATCCCTGAGAGACTTGATGCTTATAGAGTAACTTGCCTCTGTGATTGGGGGCAGAAATGAACTAGAGGTTCATAACCCTCTCTTCAGGGACACTATTCTCTACTACATCAAAGTATAGCTCAGATGTAAATTGAGAATCAGGGAGTATAACCTAAAAGGTTTTTCTTTGTTTGACTAGGATTTACTCCAAGACATTTGTCTTTCTTTTAAAAACACAATTTTTTTTTTTTTATGTATTAAAGATGTAGTTGGATTGGGAATGGTAAAATGTTGAATTTAGTTTATTTTTAATTTTTTTTGCAGTAAACCTTTAAAGAAGGGAATCACTCATGTCTTATTAGTGATGTGTGTTTTAATTCTTTAGTTGTACTTTTTTCCAGAAAGAATATTTTGGTGAACTTGGCTTGAATACAGGACAGCTGGGCATTGATGATTCTGCACAAGTACCGCCCGGTTAGTGTGCTTTAGCAATTTAAGATCAAAAAGGAATATTAAAGTATTTGCTTTTCTGAAATCCTGAATTTCCTGAAAAATATTAAAACTTGAGTAATACTCAAGCCATTTTTATAATTTTTCCATTATAAACATAATCATGTCAGTGTGAAACAAATAGTTATCTAATAGGCTAAGGCAGGGATGTAAACAATGGGACCTGTTGGTGGAATCAGGCTCTTGAGACTCCTGGAGGAACCAGAAATTTGGCAATTGGGTGAATGGGGATGAGGCATGCTGCTGAAATCAGGGCTATGAAGACCCTTGGGGGATGTGATTTGGCAGTGGTGGGGACACCAACAGCTGTGTTAACCCCTGTGTCTCTTTGACAGTGCTTGTCCAGCTGCTGGAGGTAAATCCAGATCCAGCCTACAAGGTTCCTTGCTTACTGAATCCTGCCCAGAGAGGCAAAGTGGATTTCACACCCCTGGTCCAAGGGTATAGACAGATATGTTAATTGTATCACTATCAAAAGAGACCCGTGCAGGGAGAGCCATTCTAACGTTAACCTTGCTTTATTTAAGGTCTGAGTTAAAGCAGTTTAGCTGACTTGTTTTGCTATATGATCATGCAGATAACAGTTACAACATAACAGCTGCTGCATGGTCCAGAGTAGCAGTTCCCCTCCCCTTTTAAAGCAGCGAAAATTTGTGTTTGTCCTTACCCTAAGACTGTTGAATTGAAAATGGATAGCGTTGTGGAATGTACAATCAGATGTGAAGAAATTGAGATGAATGACGATGAGCACCTGCAATTCCTATCAATTTCTGATAGTTTCAGGATTAAGCTTAGAGTACAAAACTGCGTGCCTCAAAAACCTTCAGAAACCTGCTGTGGGTAAGCTGTTCACTCAAAAGTAAAGCTGTGATGCCACAGGACAGATGGGTAAAGCCCCAGAAATCTTTGTAATTTCTCTCTTTGCAAAAGCATTATAGAAAAACCTTACATCCTCACTGAGGCATTGGGCAGTCAGCAGTACCTCTAATCTGTTGCTCTCTGGCAGAAGCTACAGTCCACTGAACCTCTGGACTTGGTCTGGCCTTTGGACTCGGTCTCAGTGGTCTGAAGCGGGGATGGTAGATTTAGGGCAGCCTCCCCTCCTCCGTATTAGGCGTATGTGTTGAAAGTCTTTGTGTGAAGGTCACATGACTTTTTAATGGGGGTAAAGAACCTGAGGCATCTACCAAGGTTTACAAGCAGCCTTATTGAGGAAGGTCCTAGGAAAGGTGGGCCAAAAAAGCCATGCCCCAACCTATTCTATCCTGGCCAAAGTGAAATAAAATGACTTGCTTGTTGGAACGTTCAGACTCTGAACCCTGCATTCTGTTTGGACTCTGATTTATGGAACACGGCACTGCTAAACTATGAATTGGTTAGACTTGGAATTGAAATTGCTGCTTATCAGAAACGTGGCTCTCAGATACAGGTTCTACCTAAGAGAATGACTGCACTGTATGCTGGCATAGTGAGCCAGCAGGAGAAAGGAGAGAGCATGGAGTGACCTTTGCAATTAGAAACAGCTTAACTTCCTGTGAAAGCCCCATTGCTGTATCTGGTTGACTCATGATGCTTAGTGCATGCAGAAAATGGCTTCATCTCATTGTTTAGTGTCATTGTGCCTACCCTTCAAGATAGAAATGAAGACAAGAATGTTTTCTATCAACAACTTGAAGAGATTAGGAAAACTCACAGAAATGAGACCATTATAATACTTGGTGACTTCAATGCAAGAGTTGGATGTAGTTTTTAGAACTGGCTTGGTGTTCTGGGTAAACATGGAATTGGTAATATGAATGAAAATGGTCAGTGAATGGTACAACTCTGTGCGAGTCAAAATCTGTGTGTTACCAACACCTACTTCCCTGGGAAACTTACAAGAAAGATATCATGGGAACATCCAAGATCAGGACACTGACACCAATTAGATTTTGTACTGACCAGGTGAAACCACCTGAAATAAATCCTGCACTTGAGATATTATCACAATGCTGACTTTGACACTGACCATGTCTTAGTCTGCGGCAAAGTCAGAATTAAAGCCAAAAAGATCCACCATAACAAAACTAACAGTCTTCCTCAGATCAACCTCAGCCAAACTAAAGACAGATTCAGACTATTTAATTAAGAAGTTGTGAAAGCAAGTTTACCTAACAACTCAGCCACCAAGGCTTGGGAAAGCTTAAAAGTTAACATGTACAATGCTGCTGTAACAATACTTGGCAAAAAATGTGAGAAATGGAGTCTGGTTTGAAGAGTGCTCTGAAACCCTTCTACCACTGGTTGAGAACAAAAGGACAGCATTAACCATCTACAAAAAATCTCCCAGCATCGTGACCCTGGAAAATCTGAGAGAGGCTCAAGAGAAGAGCAAAAAAAAGCCAAGAGGTGCACCCAAGATTTTTGGCTGAAACTGTGGTGATGTTCAAAAAGGCAGCTGATACAAGTGATAGCTGTGGAATGTACAAAAGCATCAAATGAGCAATTGGTCCAGTCAAGAAGAAAACAGCTCCGCTGAAAGACTTAAACAGAAATGTCATTGCTGATAAACAAAAACAACTTGAATGTTGGATTGAACACTATGGAATTGTATATTCCAGGGAGACTGAAATCAAACACACAGAGCTCAAAGGATCACCATAGTTTTAAGTTATGATGGATTTAGACAATGAGTCTACATTAGAATTGCAGAAAGCCATTAAATTGATCCCTGGGAACAAGGCATCCGGCAATGACTGCTTGCCTGCTGAAATCTACAAATTTGTTGAAGTACTTTGAAAGCTCCATACAAAAAACTAGAATTCTTGGTTCCAAAATGATACCTTTTATTAGACCAACTGGAAAATGTTAAGAAAATTGTCCTTTTCTGCAAGCTTTTGGGATCAAAGTCTTTTCGTCAGGCTCTGGGAAAAGTGTAGATGGTACAAGATGGTAAAAAGTCCCCATAGGTAGGAAATAAACTTCATTTTTGCACAGAGAGAGCTGAAGATGGAAGTCTGTCCCTCTGGGTCCAGGAGAGTGTCTTTGTGAGCTGTGTTGAGTAGCTCTTTGATGTGTTGATCAGGTAGAATTCCTGCCGTGAAGGTGTCAGATGGGAGGCAGGGAGGTAAAAAAAACTTCCTTGTAGTTCTGCAGTGAAGTTTAAAATCCAAAATCGGCTGAAATTCAGCATCTTCCATGTTTCAGGGGTGTACTTGGTAGCCATGTTGGTCTGAGACCAACATACCGTGTTGGTATGTCTTTTTGTCTCAGACCAACACGGCTACCAAGTACACCCTTGAAAGCTCCATGAAGTTTTACTGCTCTGTTGGAAAGAGGAAGTGGTACTGCAAGATTTCAAAGACACTCAGTTTGTACAATTATACAAAAAACAAAGGGGATAGAAGTGACTGTAACAACTGTAGAAGCTTTTCCCTGTTGAACATCATTGGAAAAATTGGCACTCGCATTATGATCTCTAGGCTGCAATCTCTAGGTGAAAGATTATTTTCTTGAAAGTCAGTGCAGTTTTTGCTCAGGACACTCTACCATTGATACGATGATTTTGGTCAAGCAACTGCAAGAGAACTATAGAGAAAAACCAATACCACTGTACATACCCTTCATCAATATGAAGGCCTTTGATACAGTCAACATACAGGTCCTTATTACTGTTCTGAAGAAAATGCGTTGTCCCCCCAAACTGTTGAACATCATTCGCTCACTGTATCAAGGTATGGAGGCAACTATAATGTATGAAAACAAAGAATCAAATGCCTTTGACATCATCAACAGAATGAAATGGGTGCATG
>NW_005842248.1:229775-230122 GCF_000455745.1 Alligator sinensis
CCTGCTTCTTCATGCATTCAGGGACAGCAATGATGGCATTTATCTTCAAACCAGAGTAGATGGAAGCTTGTTCAACATTACAAGCTTTAGAGTGAGAACCAAGGGGGAAGAGCTGGTTCTGAAACTTTCTGTGTGCAGATGTCCCGGCCTTGGTTGCCCACAGTGAATCTCCCTTACAAACTCTCTTGGGCAGATTTTTCTTAGTCATGCAAGATCTTCAGGTTGACCGTTAGTCTCAGGAAGACTGTGATCATGCACCAGGTAGTGGAAGTACCTGACATCATTCCGGAGGATAAATCTCTCGGCAGCATCAGCAGCTTTTGTTACTTGGGTTTTATGATCAGCAG
>NW_005842248.1:230153-232070 GCF_000455745.1 Alligator sinensis
TCAGACTGAACTGCCTGGCAGAATCAGAAGAGTAGTTAAGAATTTTGGGCTATTACAGATACACACGTGGAATAACAGCAAATTATCAACTAAGGTAAAGATGGAAATCTACTAGTCTTGCATGCTGTCATCCCTGCTTTATGGCTTAGAAATGTAGATATATACTAGGCGGTTCAAGAGCTTGAACAGCTTCTCCTTGAGATGCCTGCTTAAGATGCTGGAAATAAAGTGGGAAGACAAAATACCAAATACGGAGGTGTTGGAGTGTGCAGAACTGACACTCTTAGAAACTTCTGTCAAGAAGAGGAGGTTGCAATGGCTTGGCCATGTCAGGAGAATGGGAGGAGACCATATCCCCAAGAGTATTTTGTACAGTGACACTCAAGATGGCTCAGGAAAGCAGGGTTCACTTTTATGGCTGTACCAAGATGTAGAAAAATGGTATGAAGTCATTTAGTGTAAATCTATAAAGCTTAGAAGAGCGCGTAGAATCCCTTCCAATCTGAAGGTAGTATCTGGCACTGGATGCAGCACATGAAGCTGCTTTGATCCAGAGGATGGAAGCAAAGTGATAAAGAAGAGAGCAGCATGCTGTAAACTTGGAGTGCAACTCAGACAACACATGAATCTGTGAAATGTATAACAGCTGTGTTGCTGTCCAGTTGGGCTTGTCAGCCATGAATGGATTCATCAAGCACCTGACTAAACTTCTTACGCATACACTGAATCAGAGGATTGACGGTTGTCTTTATTTATAGAAAAAACCTTATGCGTGTGTTACTTTTCAGAAGCTTAATATATAAAGGGTGTTTTCTAATTTCTTTTCTCAAAACAATTAATTTTGAAGGAAGAATCTCTAAATAGTCACAGATAGAATAAATGTAAAATAATAGTGATCTTTTTCAAAGGAAAGCTAATCTAAACAAAGTTGTTCAGGTGCTTACAGTGTACAGCCCATTTGTCATTTCTACTTTCACTCTACATTGCGAAGAATATTGCTGCTTTAATTCTGGTAACATTAATGGTAAAAATTAGTGGTGCTATGGTATATACTGGTCTACAAATATTTTTTGAAGGCATCTGTTAATTAAAAATACATGTATACTAGTAGCTGCAATATTTGTTTTTCCTTCCTTTTTTTTTTTTTTTTTTACTTTTCACTGACATTTGTTTATTTTTTAGAGCTGTTTGAAAATGAGCATTTACGTATTGGGCAAAAAGGTAAGAATTTGACCTCAATTACAGTAAAATATGAAGAATTAAGAATACCTTAAAGAATTCTCTCTCTCAAATATTCAATCCTGAGAACTTTTAACAATTCTGCCATGATAACACAAACGGGTAATGCTGAAAATGTGGATACAGAATAGAAAAAGCTAGTGTTTGACATCTATCAGTAGATGCCAGATGAAATGTTCCATAGCTGGTTCACTAAAAGCAAAATAGGAAACATAGACACATACCTTTTTGGCAATAACTTAACCCATGCTACTTCTGAATTTTATTTAAAAATCAAAGGAGTCTGTTCTCCCTTCTGTGCACACACAGTTCTCATTAACCTTAATGGGATTTATGCCCATGCATCAGAAGAGAATATAACCCTAATTCTTTTTTTGATGATAATTCACGATTGCCGAATTTGATTAATATGGCTACACTGTACCGTTATGGAGAATTTTCACACTTTATTCTGTGTGTGTATTTCTTTTGAAGTATTTATACTTTACATCTGTAGGTTGAAAAGTTATCCTGAATTTTAAGAAAAAAATCTTTCGTAGTGCAAACCTGCTTAGAATAGAAGTGTGTAGTCTTGTCTGACCTTAAAGATACAATATCTGCACATTATTTTTTATCGTTGTTCTCCTTGACCATCATTTTCAATGGGTAGATGCCAAGTCAGATATGGCTTTTGGGAAG
>NW_005842248.1:232080-236499 GCF_000455745.1 Alligator sinensis
GACTCTCTTTTTTGGGTAGAATAAAAGCAGCATTTTTCACTTATCTCTTTTTATGAGATCCTTCCTTTATCTTCCTTCCTCTGTTGTCTGTCCCCAGTCCCTGGCTGATTGTACAACCCTCCCCCCCCACCCGCCAACGTACCATCTCTCTCTTTTTCCCCTTTCTCAGGGTTCACCTCAGTAAATTTCTGCCCCCCACCAAAATGGACTTTGTGAGCCAACCATTTAACTCCCTTCAGGTCATTTAGGACTATATCCACATCCTTCATTTGGTCTTCACAGGAGGGTGTAGGTGATGCAAACTCAAAAAACAGCCTTGAACTTATACAAAGAGGAGTCTGGGCCATTCATCTGCTTGCTTTTGAGAGGCAATTGTGAAACTGACTTGTGAAAGTTGAAACCTTGATATGGTACCATATAAAAACCATAATATGGTAGCTTGCCAGAAAAATTTGAATTGCATGTGCAGAATTGAAGGATTAGAGGAATATGCTTCTAATCAGAAGATGGAGATTAGTAGCTCAACTACATTTAGTGTGTGTGTGTGTGTGTGTGTGTGTGTAGTTGATCTGACTAATCTCTATCTTCTGATGGGGGGGGGGGAGTGTGTGCATGTGCATGCGCACGCACATGCACATGCTTTAAACAAGTTGCTCGTTTTCACATCTTTCCAGTCACCAAGAAGTCTTTGAGTATTTGATTCTGAGCCACTTCAAAGACAGTCCCTATCCTTTGGTTTAGTTATGGTTCTGCATACTATTAACAAACTTGTAATGATTTTGGTGGTAGAAATTTAGTAAAGTATTTGTTTGGATCATCAGTATGAATTGCACAGAGATCTTAGAGGAGTCAATTAATTTTCTTCTGTGTATGGAGTCTGTGATTAATAATAAAAACAAAATCTTAATTCTGTTGTGGACCCTGGCCCATTTTGGCCTGGTAATGTATTTACAATTTAGTCAAAGACTGGTTAAGTTGAGACGGCCTAGCAACGCAAGTTATTTGTCAATACAGTTGCTAATTTTGAGGTTGAGTTTTGCAGAATGTGATGCTATCCAAAGGTTGTTTAGCAAAATGGCTTGTCATAAAGGCTCTTCATTAGCCATTTTTCTCATGGTAGATATTTCTGGATTGCTGGATGAGCATGTAGCTATTCTCATATTGTCAGTAGGGAAAAATAATCTTAAAGGAGGCTTAAACATGGCCTGTGGGCTGGATCTGGCCTGTGGGTCTTGGACCAACCCAATATACTGCATGTTACTTGTGGAGCCAGTCTAGTATGTGGGTTGGGTCCAGTGCTGTGGGTGCCCCTTGTAGCATAAGGGGTCAGTCTGGGGTGAGTACTGCATGCCTGCTGGCCTGGCCCTATGCACTGGTGTGGCCTGATCTGTCCCACAGACCAGCTTAGGAGATCCTCATCTTATAGCTTGTTAACTTATGCCAAATGCCCTCTGAGTACCTTAAAGCTGCACCACTTAAGTCAAGGGTTAACTCTGGACCATGCTACTTTGTGTTTGGGTAACTTCAGTCTGCTCCATGGAAATAAAATGAGCAATTTGCAGTCCTCCAGCATCCCAGGATGTACCACTCCCAGCCCCCTTTCCCCCTGAGCAGGGATAAAGCCCAGGTTCCCTGGCTCCTAGCCAAGCCCTCTAGTGGCAGAGAAGACCTGTGCACACAGGCAAGGAACAGTATTAACCCTTAATGCGTACCTGCTTCCATCAGTTTTTAACTTTAACACTGCTTAACATTCCACAGATTTTAGTATGGTTTAAGTATAACATGTAACTTCAGCCTTAAATGCTTCCTTTATTATGGTGAAAGCAGAGCAGGAAGGGGCCCTCATTACCTTGCTTGCTAATATCAACTACCTAGCCTGTGACATAGATTATGAATACCCAATGAGAACTGCCTTCTTAGAGGTGCTGTCCCATTAGCTAAGTGTTGCAAAAGGGTGACCCAGGATGTGAACGCAGCTCCTCAGTCCTAACCCTGCGGTCTCATCTCTTCCCCAGCGCCCTATAACCCCAAGTAAATAGCAGCAGTGCTAGTCCAGCTGTTTCCACTCAAATTGAGTTCTGGTTGACTTCTAAAAAGATGAGCAGGGAATTTCAGTTACCTGGAATCAGTCTCCCTTACTCAGCTTATTCACTGTGGCTTAGGGATAGAAAGTAGTAACTGATATGCTGAACAAGTAGTCACCCATTGATTTAAGTTAGAGGGTTGCTGTGGCCTAGGGAGATAGACATTAAGGTGCATGAGGTGCCGTGGCTGTGGACGGTACAAAACGCTCTGGGTAAAATCCTTTGCACATTAATGTCAGTATGACAAGTTCTGTGTAAGTTCTGACTAAGTAGCACAGTCTGTTTTGCAGTCTTCTTGATTTTATTTTCTGTTCAATTAAAATAATTCAGTGGTTTTGTTGTTGTTTTTATAACAAACTGCCCCAAGCTTATTATTGGTGACCAATTGCATATGAGCCTTCTTGTAATAAGAATCTACTTCACTTGCTTGAGTAGGGAAGAGAAAAGATAAAAAAAAAAAAAAAAAAAGTAGATGTCAGATCCAATAACTATTTAATCTGAAAGTGTTTAACAGTATTTTCATACTATACAGCAAGGCTAGCATTATCAGTTGATGGAGATCAACATATGGAAAATGCAATGTTCAAGTCTTTTAAATGCAGAGAGAGAGCCTAGGTTAGAGTGGTTGTCTTCCTCTATCATTTTCAGTGTATAAAAAGCATGGGTTAAATTTAAAAAAATAATGTTTTACAGAAGCATATGAATTGTTGTCAGAAATTCATGGCATGTCCTCTTGTAGTTTTAACAGAACAAGACAGTGCTGCAGCTCAACAGTACGTTCGCCAGGGGTGTCCAACAGCACTCAGAGCCGAATTGTGGGCACTCATTCTCAATATTTCAAATCAACCTGAGGTAAGGAGTAAAGTTTGATTTAAATATAAATGGCTGTTGAAACTGCACATGTGTATTTGCTAGTATTATTCCTAGCACTCTGAGGCAAAGCCAGGGCATGCAATGCAATGCATATATTTTTTGATGATACTAAGATTTTCAATCTCCCTTCTCCCTGTCTGCAAACCTGACAGGGCTGCAAACCGGCAGGGGCACTGATAAAACCATAGTGTTTATCAGCCTATCAGCAAAACAAAAGCTTCTCTTAGTAGTTCAAGCTCTTCTTAAACAGCTTTTTCCAAGGAAGGAATGGAGGGACATTACTAGCTGACCTGTTGATTAGCTCCAAAAGCCATAAGCAGATGCTGTCCTGTCTGTCTTTGTCCTGTTCCAGTGAAATTGGACACTCGCACATACACTTCTCATGCCGGCTGGGGTCTTTGCTGCGGGAGTGGGGGGGGGGGGGGGAGAAATCCTTGCTTGAGCAGTGAGAGAAACCAGGCAGACCCTGCTGAGCCTGCAGTCTCCCTGGAGCTCTGGCTAGGGACTAGAGGGGCGGGCCCAGTCTATTCTGTGGAGCAGACACCCCAGCCCAGGGCTGCAAGGCACCTGGGATGCTGGGGAACTCTGGTTTAAGTTAAACCAGGAAGGAGTCTGGGACATAGTTTCATAGTAGCTAGGGTCAGGAGGGACCTGAGCAGATCATCTAGCCTGACCACCTGCCACAGGCAGGAATGAATGCTGGGTTCACAAGACCCCAGACAGGTGATCATCCAACCTCCTCTTGAATTTGCCCAAGATAGGGGCGAGAACCACTTCCCTGGGAAGTTGGTTCCAGATTTTGGCCACCCTAACTGTAAAATATTGCCTTCTGATCTCTAACCTAAACCTATTCTCCATCAGCTTATTACTATTTTTCCTCGTCACCCCAGGTGGTGCTGGGATGAAAAGGGCTCTGCCTATTTGCTGTTGATCTCCCCTGATGAGTTTGTAGGCAGCCACCAGGTCCCCCCTCAGCCTCCTCTTGCTGAGGCTGAACAGGTTCAGGTCTCTCAGTCTCTCCTTGTAGGGCCTGTCCCGCTGCCCTCTCACCAAGCGGGTGGCCCTCCTCTGAACCCTCTCCAAGCTGGCCACATTCCTTTTGAAGTGCGGTGCCCAGTACTGGATGCAGTACTCCAACTGTGGGCTGACCAAAGTCGCATAGAGGGGAAGTATTACCTCTCTGGACTGGCTTGAGATGCATCTTTGGATGCATGACAAGGTATGGCTGGCCTTGTTGGCTGTGGTTTGGCATTGGCAGGTCATGTTCATCTTGGAGTCAATAATGACTCCAAGATCCCGTTCCGCCTCTGCTTTCAAGAGGGGAACTCCCCAGCCTGTATGTATGCTGTGGATTCCTTCTCCCAAGGTGCAGCACCCTGCATGTGTCTACGTTGAACCCCATCCTATTCTCGTCTGCCCACTTTTGTAGTCTGTCTAAATCTAGTTGCAGCCTCTCTCTCCC
>NW_005842248.1:236771-241658 GCF_000455745.1 Alligator sinensis
GATGTTAGGGTCGGAAGGGACCTCAATAGATCGAGTCCGACCCCCTGCATAGGCAGGAAAGAGTGCTGGGTTTAGATGACCCCAGCTAGATGGTTATCTAACCTCCTCTTGAAGACCTCCAGGGTAGGGGAGAGCACCACCTCGCTTGGGAGCCCATTCCAGACTTTGGCCACTCTAACTGTGAAGAAGTTCTTCCTAATGTCTAGTCTAAGTTCCGGTTACCTGATTTGATACAGAACAAATTCAAATCCTGCTGACCCAATCAGCCAAAGTTCTTGTTACACTAAGTTGTTGTTTCTTCAGAGTAGGCAACTGTCGTTTCTCTGGATCATGGTGTACACATAAGAGGTCTAGTCAGGTGCCCAATTCGAGAGCAGCACAAGCTTGTTACAGATCCATGTGTTGTCTGAGTTGGAGTCCAAATTTACAGCGTGCCACTTTCTTCTTTCTCACTTTGCTTCCATCCTCTGGATCAAAGCAGGTTCAAGTTGGGTTCACCCAGTACCAGATGTTCCTTCCAGATCAGATAGGATGCTGTGTACTCCTCCCAGCTTTCTACATTGATTTTGAATGACTTCATATCATTTTTACATATATCATGGTAACTCCATAAAGGGTGACCCCATTTTTGAGCCATCTTGAATCTCACTATACAAAATATTTTTGGAGATATGGTCTCTTCCCATTCTCATGGCATTGCCAAGCCATCACAACTGCCTCTTCTTGAAAGTGGTTTCTAAGTGTGTCAGTCCTGCATGCTCCAGCACCTCTGTGTTTGGTATTTTGTCTTCCCACTTGATTTTCAGGATCTTATGCAGGCATCTTATGTGGAAGCTGTTCACTCTCTTGATGTGCCTAGCATATGTAGTCTGCATTTCTGAACCATAAAGCAGGGATTGATAGATGTTAGGGGCTGGAAGGGACCTCACAAGATCATTGGGGCTTTGGAAGGGACCTCACAAGATCTGCCTTTGATGAACCCATGCAGATTGCCCCTCAGCATGATCTCCCCTGCAGGCCCCCCACAGATGTGCTCCTTGAGGATTCTCTCCAAGATCTTCCCGAGCACCAAGGTGAGGCTTATGGGCCTATAGTTGCTTGGGTCCTCCTTCCTCCCTTTCTTGAAAATTGGGACCATTAGCCAGTTTTCAATCCCCTGGCACCTGGCCAGATGACCACGAATGCTCATACAGCTGGGCCAAGGGCTCTGCAATGACCCCTGCCAGCTCCCTCAACACCCTTGGGTGGAGGGCATCTGGACCTGCAGATTTAAAAATGTCTAGCCCTTCCAGGAGATCCCTAACTACATCTGCACTGACTGAAGGCCTGACAGAGCTATCCCCAAGATTGTCCGGGTCCCTGTTCAAGAAAACAGAGGCAAAGAAACTGTTAAAAATATCAGCTTTCTTGTCTGGCATAGCCACAAGATTACCGTTTGTGTCTTACAGGGGGCCTACATTGCCTGGTGCCCTCTTCTTGCTCCCAACGTACTTTAAAAAGGACTTTTTGTTGTCCTTAATCCTGGACGCTAGCCTGAGTTCCATCTCTGCCTTGGCCTTCCTAATAGCCCTCCTACACTCACGGGCTGAGGAGGAATACTCCTCCTTGGTGATAACTCCTCCCTTCCACTGGTTGTACACCCCCCTTTTAGTCCTCAGGCATTGCTGAATGCCCTTGCTGAGCCAAGTGGGTTTCTGAGCACTCTTACCCGCCTTGCTTCTCTCAGGGACTGTTATCCTTTGGGCCTGGAGGATCACCCCCTTAAGGTACGACCATCCCTGGTGGACTCCCATCTCTACCTTCTGGGCTCTCAGTGCCTCCCCCACTAGTCTCATTGAAGCTGGCCCTTCTGACATTGCATAAACCGGTTTGACACAAATCAGTTAAGTCTGATATTACATTCAACCAGGTTTATCTTAAACCAGTTTCAGCCATTTTGAAACTGGTTTATGTGCACTGAACTTATGTTCTGTTACAGGTTTAAACCAGTTTCTGATCCCTTAAGCGGTTTATGTGTAATGTCTGTCACTAGCCTTGGTGTTAAGCTGTGTACATTACAAATCACTCCTTTCTACAATTGTCTAATTACATAGCTTTCTTGAGGTTATTTTGTTGTGTATAACATGTATTTTTGTGTAGTTGTGTGATAGCTTTCATCCTTTCTACTCACCAGGGTGTGTGAGTGCGACTTTGAGACCTGAAACCATAGATTTATATAATTTGAGTGCAAGGGTGCTTGTATGTGTGACAAAATTGGCCTTTCAAGCAGCTTAATTGCCCTTTTGCACCATTTTAATGGCATCACTGTTTACACCTGTGGTGGTATATTTCATTTTAAATTACCTTGTTATGTAGCCAGGTAAAACCCATCCAATGTATTTTAGTTTGCTACATAAATTGCAATGGTGCATAGGGTGCTGGAAGCCCAGACTTGCTCAGGGAAGCTTGAGCTTGGCAGGTTTCCAGCGCCCTGTGCACTGTGCCCACTGTCTTTTTTTCGCCGCTAGCACACCTAGCTGCCCCTTGTCGCACTGCCCCAGGGGCAAACCAGCCCATTCCTGGGTGATCCCAGGTGGTGGGAAGGCAGCAGGGATGGTGCACAGGGTACTGGAGCCTACCTGCCTCTTCTGCAGCCGGGGTGCAAGCTGCAAACAGGCCAAGTGACCCCTGAGCTGCGGGGGACCCTAGAGCTTCCCTCCTTGGCAGTGGTGCCGCCCTGGCGATACCCACCCACTACCACACCCTGACTGGGCAGTCCCAGGGGGTGCCACCACTGTGGAGGGAAGCACCAGGCCAGCTCAGGGGCTGTGCAACTCAGCAGCAGCTCACGCAGGCAGGTTCCACTGAAGGGGGAAGAAAAAAAACAGTGGCGAAAAACAGAGGCTAGGGGCCTGATTATTTTATTTATTTATTTATTTTAACTCCTGGAGCCTGCTTGCCTCTCCAGCAGCCAGGAAGTGAGTTGCTGGCAGACCCTGAGCTGCGGGGGCAGCCCGGTCCTTCCCTCTGCAATGGCAGAACCCCCCCTGGGCAGCACCCACCCTCTAGCAGCCCACCTAGGTGGTCCCGGGAGTGCTGCTATCATGGAGGGAAGAACCAGGCCCCCCTGAAGCTTAGGCACCATTCAGCCCTCTGGCAGCTCATTCCCCAGGCGTGGGAGATTCTGGCAGGCTCTGGGGGAAAAACAAGGATCGGTGCCCTCTCTGCTTTTTTCTTTTCTTTTTTTCCTGGTGGAGCCTGCCTGCAGCAGTGTGGGCAAGGGGAGGCGGGTGAGCTGATGGGGGGCCATCATTGTGATGTGACAGAAGTCCCTAAATTGAAATGGTGGGTTTTTGATTAACGCAATTAAAAATGCACCAATTAAAAATCCACCATTTCAATTCAGGGAGAACTAAATCCCTATCACATGCACAAGTACCCCAAGAGTCAGGTTTTCAATCTGAGCACTGTAACAGAGAATATGGCTATAGCATGCGGTAAATAAAGAGATGAATTTTTAGCACAAAGAGCAACACACAAACAAAAGCTGACAAGTTAGTATAACAGGACAGTGTTATAAACTCGGTGTCCATAAACTTTTTAAATGTCATTGTTGATTAGCACTTTATATAACTGCTTCATGGGTAGATCTAGGATTTATTGATTTTTTTTTTTTTTTTAATTTTTTTTTTAGCACAATGCACATTTTTCTCCAGGTAAAAAGAAACTAGAAGCCTTACTAGTATGCTAGGAACCTAAGGCTACCATTCAGTTTAAGATCAAAGCAAAAACAAACGTAAATTTATTGAAGTGTGCATTTATTTGCTACTTTATGCGTTCTGTGTTAAAAAAACACAATGCATTAAGCAAAAATACTCAAAAAACGTTGTTACTTTAGTTCTGTAGTCATTAAAATTAAATGTACATCTCTTATAAAACAATATCAATTCTTCTTGATCATCTTGAATGTGCATCTACTATTTCACTGAAAGTTATTTCCAAACCTGAGTTGATGTTCACTTAAGTTAATGTTTTTACACCTGAGTTAATATTTGTAGGCAGAGTTAAAAACTGTCTGCAGGGTTGTGAAGTAGGAGTGCCTAGGTTACCAGGAGCACCTAACAGACAGCAGCATTGCAGAAGAAATAAATGGCTTGGCTAGTGGAACCTTAAGACCATTAAAAAAGCAGAGAGGGTCATTAATACCTGTGGAATGGAGAGGTTAGAACAAAGGGGACAAAATATGGCCAGTGGCAGCTCCTGCTTTTGATCTTGCCCCTGCTGTGCTGCACCACACCACACTACACAAGGCAAGCTGTTTCAGCTGGGTGGCTCCTACCCCAGTGCGTGAGGGTCCAGCTTCAGCTCCCGGCCGCCTCCAGTGGAAAGCAGCCAGATCTCTTGAGATGGAGCCCTGTGCATCTGCATGGAGCAGTGCAGCACAGTGCAGCAGGAGCAAGAGGAGATGCTGCTGCTGGGGGGATGTAGAGCAGCATCTGGCCAGCCGCAGCCTCATGGGGGACAGCCTGCTGGAAGCTGCTCCTGCTCCTCCCCTTTCCCCAGCCCCTGCTGCAGTGCTCTGTGCTGCACCACACCATTGTGGGTGGGCAGGTGAGAAGCTTCAGCTGAGTGGCTCCTGCTCCAGTGCTGGGGTTCCAGTTTCAGCTTCCAGCCACCTTCCTGGGAGCTGGAGCTGGAGCCCTGTTTTTCTGGGGCAGGAGCCTGGTCAGCTTCCAGTCAGTGTTCCCAGAATTGCTGTATCCAGCTGGGTGCTGCTCGGCGTCCCCTGCCTCCAGCAGCAGCTCCTCCTGTTGCTTCTGCTGAATTGTGCTGTAGCACTCCGGGCAGGCACATGGGGCTCTCGCTCCAGATTCTGGAACTGGAGGCGGGGGGGGTAGGGAAATTCCC
>NW_005842248.1:241668-275821 GCF_000455745.1 Alligator sinensis
AGGAGCGAAGCGTGGGATGCCCTGGCTTGAGTGGGTGGGGCTTGACCTTGTGTGGAGTGCCATGGGGCAGCATGGACCACACTGTCCAGGGCATCTCTGCTGTATATGGCCCCCTCCCTCCTATTACCCACAGCAGGCTTCCAGGACCTAGCATCAAGGCAGCCTCCCCCCCCCCCCCCCCCCCATCTCCCTCCTTTCTACCCCCGTGCCACCCCCCCCCCCCCCCCCAACATCTGTATCCTGTATCTATATCTATATATCTATATCAATATCTATATATATGCACGCACATGTCCCCCTTCCCACCCCAAGGGGCAGGCACATGTGATTTCAGTCTCTCCTGCCCCTCCCACTCCACTCTTGAACACTGCTCATGCCTGCCCACAGACCCATAGGGAGTTTTGGTGTGTTGTTATAGGGTGGGGGGAGGTTGCTGACCCTGCCCATAACAGCTGATCAAAATTCTCTATGGTCCTCAGGCCCCAAATAATTGCCCATCCCTGGTTTAGAAGGAATCTGGTAGATTATAATGACCTGTGAGGTCAGTTGACTCCCTCACTGATGCCTGCATAGAAATTTTGCTCCCAGGCCAGGAAGTAAAGCGGAGGGAGGGGGGAGGCAGGTGTGACTGCACCACTTCACCCCCTGGATCCATCCCTGAACTGCCTGTAATAATCTAGGGATTTCTACAGCAAGAAGCATTCATGTTATACTACATTTCTGTGCCTACCAATTGGCATGTGTTTTACAAAAATGAAATAAGGTTTTTAGTAAAGCTATACAATTGTTAAATCATAGCAGCAGATCATAAAACAGCAATCTATGTATCTTTCAGTCTTTTGTCGTTTATCTAACACTTTCTCATTCTGGAGCATTGAACTGCATGGTTGCACACTTTTTCTCCTTTAATGTGTTCTGTTTACAGCTGAATAAACCTGTAAATATACTACACGGGACTGTAAATTTCCACTGTTAGAGGGATAACAGATAGATATTAGAATGATACTGGTGTGTGTGTGTGTGTGTGTGTGTGTGTGTGTGTGTGTGTGTGTAAGCATCAAAATATTGTAGTTGAAGAGATTTTGTTCAATAAAACTCAGGTATAAAACTAATCTACTGTAAAGTACAAGATGTTACTTGTAGTGTGATTACATGATGGCACAGTATAATAAACTGAAAGCTCTCTGGTCCAGAATTGTTTTAAGGAGTATTTTAAATTCATTATCTGAAATTTAACTGTTTACTAGTCTTCATTTATTGTAGGTATTAACATGCAAAAATATTTAGAAGAATTTTAAGGTCACAAAGCCAAGCACGTACTAGTTAGGAAATGCCGCAGTTAAGGTTCCCCGTTGAAGAACTCAGCCTCTTTGTTTGTGTGATAGTCTTGAAATATTCCAATTTTTTTCTGGAGGACTTCTACTTCATTTAGTCTATAGAATGGATGCTTCACTTACTGAGCAGCTTTTCAGTGTTTTGTTTTCAGTTTCTTCAGCATGCAGGCTCCATAATTTATTTACTACAAATTCTGGTCTGGAGGCAGAATTATTCTCTCATCTACTTTTTTCTGTTATGCCTATCACTGTAGTATCTGAGTTTTTCACAAGTATTAGTGAATTGATTTTCACAGCCCCCTTTTGTGATGAGAGAGCATTGTCATTCCAGTTTTGCAAATGGGGCACTTAAGCCCCTGGTATATTACTCATAAGATGTGATAAACAAGTTAATCGCATCTTAAGTTGTTGCCTGGCCACATGTTTATGCAATTAATAACATGATAATACAAAGAATGTATATTAACTTTGTATAATATTCCTATCACACCATTAATTGAATATGTAGCCAGGCTGGGGGACACACAACATTAAGGTAAAAAATATGCTACTATTTTGCATTCCCAATTTGAAACATCTAGTATTTGATTTTTTAGTCCTTAGCATTATGTATTACTATATATATTCCAAGCACAATGTGCAATGCATTCAGTTGACCTGTGAGTCTCTAAGTACTTCTACAAATCAGACCATGTAGTTTTAAGACCAGTGCCTAGAAAATGGGGAATCCAGCTATTGGCTGAGGGCTGTGGCCAATCAGGAGAGCTGTGTGGGGCCAGCAGCGCTTGGTGCACATGTCTTCCTCTTCCCTCTCCCCCAGGTAAGAGGTGAAGTGTGGGAACACACCGGGGGGAGACGCCGCCGCTGTGCCCCGGGGTGCTCTCTGTCCCTGCCCGCCCACCCACATATACCCCCTACGAGCTTTCTAAGTACATCTAGGGGTACACGTACCCCCAGTTGACAACTCCGGATATAAGCTATATAAAAAAAATGAAAGAGTATTAATAGAAGGGACACTCTTATGGTTGTAAGGTCAAGCCTGAAATATATGTATATTGTTTAGTGTTAAATGTTGAATTTAATGTTTGCCAAGTTCTTAGAAAAATTTGAATGAAAGATGATATAGAACAAATTAGACTAAAATATGATATGCCAATGAATTAGTGTTTTTTACAAAGTAAGCTGGACCTATGTTTTAATTTAGGAGTTTAATGATTTCTTAAATTAATGTTTTTAATCCATTACAGTGATTTTTTTAAAATTTAATTTTAGTGTTTAATAATGTACATATTCAGTCCTAGACATTTAATACAATTTTTCATTAGATTTTCTTTTCTCAAAGAACATTTTAAAGTGGTCTCTTCTTTGATTTTGAATCTTGGATAAAATGACTAAATTAAGAAAATATATTCCTTTCCAGAATGTATCTCAAAAGTTTCCTTTTTCTATTTTTAAGCTGGCATGATTAATTTTTTTTTGAGTTTAAACAAATAAAAAACATATAAAAGTTGTATTAAAGGGGTATGTCATGCTTAATGCTGAAAAATACCTGATAATTAATTTAGGTGAAACTTCAATTTAGATTATTTTATTTTCACAGCTTTCTGTTTAGGCACCATGAAGGATTCCTTTCAAAGGCTATCTTAAACTGCAATTTATTTATAATCAAAATTACCATGCTGCTTCATCTTTAAATTAATATAAGTTGGCCTTGAAATCTAGAGTTGGGAAGCTAATAAATAGTTTAAAAAAAAATCATTCACATGCCAATTGTGGTGCAGTATGATGTCATAAGCAGCACTACTACTCTATCAGGTCAGCTCTGTCAGGCCACACACTTGAACCTGGGCCCATAACCTGACCAACACAGCTGTTCATCCTGGTCTGCTACGCTGTAGCTGTTGTGCGGATTAGCCCAGAGCCTTCAGCAGGGCCAAACCTACTGCCTGCTTCCTGTCACCAGATTAGTTGGTCAGGATCAGCTGATCCTCCACTTCTGCCATATAAACCTTTGCAGAGACTGTTTCGCTGTTCCTTTTGGCTTATACTCTGATTTTGCTCTCAGCTAGATTGCCAAACATCTCAATCTGGCTTGCTTTCTGATTTCATCGTCTGCCTGATCTCCTGGCTTCATGACCTGGCGTATTCCTAGACTCCATTCTGGGATTGACCTGACTTCCTGACCTGACTTGTCTCTGGATTCTGCTTGCCGGGCTCTTCCCATGGGGTGCATGACCCCGGATCTGCGCGCTGGACAAGAGCAGGCTGCTGCACGTTCCGAGCACCAGGAAGAGCCCAGTGCCGCCACCGGCACCGGCCTGCAGCAGCAGCCTTCTCTCATCTTGCACGCAGACTCGGGGGCACACGGCCCCCGGGAATAGCCTGGCACAGCCCCCTAGCCCATAGCCCTCTTGGGGTGCACGTAGCAGCAACAGCTGTGCCTCCCCCTGCCCTGCATCCACAGACATTCCCTCTGCTCTGCTCCATGCTGCAGCCCTGGGAGCGGCTGACAGACTGCGCCACACCCCTCCCCCTGCCCCTTCCATAGTCCCAGCCTTATTCCCTCCCTCCCTCCCTCACTACCACGGGAATGTATTATTATTTTCCCTGATTTAAACTATTTTTTTTTCTTTTCTTTCTTTTATCCTGCTTTCAACCTGGTTTTTTGTTTGGAAAAGAAACCCTGAAAAATTCCTGGACTTAAAAAAAAAAAAAAAAAAAAAAAAAAATTTAAACTTAAAACGTGAAACATTGATGATAGGTTTGCATAATATGGTTTAGATAGGAATGATCCTGCCTCTGGTGGAGGAGTTGGACTAGGTGACATCTGGAGGTCCTTTACAGTTGTACTTGTCTGTGATTCAGAGTATTGATTGTGACACCTTGATTGGTTTGAAATACTTTACGTAGTCTTGAGACTTAAACATTGGAAGACCACTGGGCAAATTTATTGATACAGAGTGATAACAAAAAAGAAAAAATACAATCAAGCAATTCTGTACATTTACCAAATCCTAGGGCTGTCATCAGAGTCAAAGTACATCGGGCCAGGATGCAGGCTTCACTCTGAGGCTTTCTCTTAATGTCAGCATGTCAGCAGCCTGGAAGTGGGATGCCGAAACCCATACTCTCCTGGTAGGGTGAATGAAGCAGGCTGGTGGTGTGCCCTCTGTCCGTGGTGACATTGGGAATCCTTTCCGGGTGACAGGGACCCCTCTCAGGAAGGAGGAGGGACGACGAGGTTGGGGAGGGACCCTTTGTTACTCCCAAGTTTTTGCTTTTGTATTCTCCTTACCTCCTGATGACTCTTGATGACTCTTCATTCATGGCTGTTGCTGGTTGTTTTCTCTCTCTGGTTGCCATATGTCCAGGTAGCTCATCACATTTGCACATGCTAATTTGGTTTTTCCGGCTCTCCTCCTAATTTGGTCTGTTCCCCAAAAACCGGAGCTTGGACCCCTCTCCCTCTGGGGCCTTGCTAGCTGGTGCCACCTTTATCTTGTGTTATGCAACAGTATGGTACATGGTATCTTTACACTTGGAAGAGGTACTTGACACCCAAATGGATTAGTCTGCCTTTCCACTACAGGAAGTCATCGGACTTGCAACACAATTGGTTTCTGAAAACCACATCTTAAGTCAAAATGTTGCAACTCGGAACCAATTTTCCCATAGGAAACAAGGTTATAAAAGGGAGATTGGTTGAACCAAGGCCCGGTACCCTAATTTCACCAAAAATAACCCAGAATTTTATACTCAATCAATTATAGACAAGTAGTATAGCTACATTAATGTATTTATAATGTAAATAGCAATCATATTGATTTGGAAGAATTTTTTTGAGGTGACTTTGCTGGACTTTTTGAAGGGCTCTTGGTTGGACTTTTTGAAGGGTTCTTGGCTGGAGTCTTCTCAGGAGTATTGGCTGCTTTGTTAAAGAAAGTGTCCCAGGAAGTCTGGACAGATGTTCTGTTTTGCTTGTTAATTTCTCTGTAGCAGCTGCACTCTGGGGACTATGGATGGCCATGGGAGAAGCCGTGACTCATCCGGGTGCTCCCCCTGTGGCAAAGCGGGCAGTGCTGGGCTATGCTGTGGTGGTGCTGGGAGTGGGGGCTATGGGCAGCTGCGGAAGAATTCACAGCTTGTCTGGTTGCTCTCCCGCTGCTCCCCCTGTGGCGAGGCGAAAGGTACTGGAAGCTGGGACTCTGCCCTGTTGCCACTTGTCCAGCTGGGCTGGAGGCTGTGGGGCGGAGGCACTGTGCTGCCTCGGATAAGCGGCATGCAGCAGTGGAGTTGCTTTAGACTCCCTGCATCTCCCGGATGAGCCACGGTTTTGCTCTGCCCCGGCAAGTGGCAGCAGGGCATGGCGAGGGGGTGTGCCCTGGATCTGCTTGGAACAGCCTGGGCTGGGGCTGCTCCAGGTGGGTGGTGGGGGAAATGGGGAATTTTAGGGTAGCTGCTGTGCTCTGGTTGTCCAAGGCAGTTCAGGACCTCTGACCCAGGCCCCTCTGCCCCGGCTGGACAAATGGTGGCAGGGCAAAGTCCCTGCTTGCAGTGCCTTCCACCTGGCGTGCAGCCCTGGCCCCAGCCCCCCCGCCATGTGAATCTGGGGCACACACTCCCCATGCCTTCCCGGACCTGCAACGTGCAGGAGCCGCCCCACCCCCTCTTAGTGTTCCCCGCCCCTGCTGGGCAGCACTTGCCCCAGCCCCAGCTGCAGTCCCTCACTGCAGGGGCGTTGATCTGCCTCCCCATGCCTCTTCCCTCCTCTCCCCACCTCCCCCTAAAACAGACTTACCAGCTAGACACAGCTGTGTCCAGCATCATAAAGATGAACATCAAAACAGGGTGTCAATTTACAAATGTCTTAAGTGCCGTTCGATGTAACTCGAAACATTGTAAGTCAAGGACTGCCTGTATCCTAAAAATGAGATTAAAAACTTCATCTACCCCAAAGTTCTAGGCCATCCTATGAGCAAAACCTGTCAAAATGGAAAGATACTCACTTCCTCCGATTAATTTTGGTAAGACTCAGATGATAACAGCAGGAAGGGTTGGGGACAGCCACTATTTATATTTTACAGTCATATAGTCTTGGTGTAGAATTGGCCTCAGTCTGCTTACACTTGCAGAAATAATCAGCTAGAACCCTTCTAAAATAAGGTTTGCTTCAGAATTATGGTAAGTGGCCTTAGTTTTTTTCTTGCCAGTGTTGGTCACACTTAATGATTGTTTAAAGCAGAGATGTCAAATTAACCCCTCTTCATTGTCCGGATCCAAGGCTCGGTGTGGCAATAGGGCAAACAGTGCTGGTTAATGGAGTTGTTGCTCACCCCACACCACTGACATGCTTACCCAGCAGGTATCCATATACTGTATTCTGGCAGCTGGTTCCACCCCCAACCCCTACTTGCTTTGCCCTGAATTCTTGGTCCCCCTGGGAGTCCTGTGGACCAAATCCAGCCTTCAGGCTGGGGCGTACAATTATTTTGGGCGGAGGGCCGCTTACCCAGTTTTGGCAAGCTGTCGAGGGCTGCGTGGGTAGCCCTGCCCCTTGACAGGTGCCCCGCTGCCTGATCACCATCTTGGGACCAGTGTCTCAGGGCCAGGGCTGGTGGGGCCCAGAGCAGGGCACAGGCTGGCAGGGGTCTGGGGAGCCGGGCTGGGCTGCACCAGCAGGGAAAGGGAGGAGCTGGCCTGGCTCCATAGACCCCTGCTGGCCGGGACCCTGTACTGCTGCTGTCCTGCTCTAGGCCCCGCTGGCGCTGGCTCCAGGACGCTGGTGTGGACCCTGTGGCACCCGATCACTCCCAGTGCCCGTCCAGCCCCACGGTACAGGCAGGGGGCAGTGTGCAGCCCTGACACCCTGTTCCATGACAGGAAATGAGCTGGTGCTGAGCACAGGGAAAAGCAGCTCTTCCCCTGCCCTGTGGCTGACGTTCTCTGCTGCAGCCGCTCACAGCCTGCAAGGGGCTGTCCTGAGCAGGCACAGGTGGGGGCCGGGCCGGAGAGGCAGCAGATGTTTGCAGCTGGCCCAGGTTCTGGGTAGCTGCTGACAGCCACAGAGTATGGGCTGGGGGGCAGGTGGGGCCGCTTTTCCTGCACTCAGCACCAGCTTGTAACCTGCCCCCGCAGCCAGCTTGGGCCCCATGCTGGCTCCAGGTGTTGGGGCTGCACCGTGGCACCAGTTGCAGCCCCACTGCTTGCTGGTGGCAAACATTGCCTGGCACAGCAAGCAGCTGGACTGCAGCTGCCACCGCCGTGCACAGCTCTGATGGGCGAGCCCAGAGCCGGTGCGGGGCCCAGGCTGGCTGCGGGGACGGGTTACAAGCTGGTGCTGAGTGCGAGGGAAAAGCGGCCCCTCGCCCGCTCCGTGCCCGGTGCCCTGCGCTGCAGCTGCTCACAGCCCGCCTGGGGCTGCCTGTGCCTGCTCTGGACAGCCCTGCATAGGCCAACCACGGAGTGCCAACCACAGGGCAGGGGAGGGGCCGCTTTTCCCCGGGCGCCTTCTCCCCCCCTTACCTGAGTTTCTGGCATGATGCAGCCATATGGTCCCTGCTGGGGCTTCCGGCTGGGGGTGGGGCTCGGCAGGTCCTGCTGTTGCGGGAGCCTTCTGGGCTTCCCCTGGGTCCTACTGCCTTTTGTTCCTGTCATTTTTGACAGGAGCCAAAGACAGAGAAATTATTAATTTTCTAAATTTTTTAGGGGCCCTGTGGGCCGGATAGAATGGCCTCACAGGCCAGATCCGGCCCGTGGGCCTTATTTTGCCCACCCCTGCTTCAGGCCACGTGTTTTTATGGCTCTTGTTTAAACTCATTCTTGACTATGGTTTGTAAACTAGTTGATAACTTGGCTGAGTGTCTGACTCTAGCATTTCCACTTCCTTGCTGCCTTCTCACTTAACTACGTGTGTTTTCATGTAACTTACGTTGTTTCTAGACAATTTTAAAGTTCCAGGTTCCTTCCTATTCTCTCTCAACTCCACCTCTTTCTCCAGCTCTCATTTCAGTGTTCTGACTTGCCATTCCTGCCTCCATCTCTAACCTCAATGTGTATATAATATTTACTCTTCCAAAAGAAGAAAACATACCCCATCTTTTGTCTGACTCCTAAAAGTTCATCCTTCTCCATCTCCTACAAGTTAAGTAAAGAACAGGCTTTCCTCTGTGCTTCATCAACCTCCCGGCTCCTCTGATATACTTCCTGAATGGAGTCCAGGTCTTGAGACTATGTTCAACATTTCTCTGTGGTTGTCTTGTTTGCTTATGAACAAAAACATAAGTATATATGGAGATACTGGTTTTTTTAACTAAAGTATTTCATAAAACTGATGCTCCAGTTACGATGCATATGTCTTTACATAGACCCTTTTACCAGCAGTGTTTGAGTCAAAAACACTAAGTATGTTTTTTTTTTAATTTTAAGTACTGTCAAAAAAAATTGGGAAGTCCATATCTTGATATAACTCTAGCTAATGCTGTCTGAATATACTCTCAAGTATCTTTTTCTAATTGTATATTTACATGGTCTCTGTATATTTTACCACTCAAATATTTGTGCTTTTAATTATTTAGTTCTTGTTCATTCAAATAAACTGTGGCCATATGTTTCTCTTTCTTTGCTGTTGATTCATTGTGTTTAAACATCTAGCCATTCTTTGGGGCTTAATATCTGTAGTTCATGATCATCTTAAAATTATAAAATGGAAAAAGCTGCCTACATTCCCTAAAGCATTATAAACAAAGACTATAATATTTATATTTTACAGTGATTTAATTTTAGATGTAGTTTCAAACCTGTGTTTGAATAGTATCAAGGAATTGATTCTTTTTGTTCCTAACACAAAAATATTTACAGTGACCTCCTACAGATTATTCCTGATTTGCATGATATTTGGATTTCAAGTCATTAATTTTATTTTTCCAGTTATGACAGCTGTACAAGCTGTTTCTGGCTCTAAAACTACCATTAAGTTTCTCTTGGATAGGGTTTAGTTTAATCTAAGGGTGCTTAAACAAGTTACATTTTCCACATGATTGGGAAATGAAAGTGATCTACAGCCATGACATAACACATTTGCATGGCTGCAGTGCAGTTTTAAAATGGCCAGTCTTACAAAAAATTAACTCTTGTTAAATGAGGTATTAGGTGAAGGTGCTAGAGCACCTTGGGGAACTTATGTTCCCTCAAGGGTTAATTTTGTGGGGAGGGAGGGGTGGGGAGCAGCACAGAGCTGCTGCCTGGGTTGGCCTGACCAGAGCTGGGAAGGGGAAGTGGGGTAGAATGGAGCTCCCTCGCCTTGCGGGGTCCCTCCCCCAGCTACCCTGTCTGGAGTACAGGGGGAGCCGAGCCAAGCCGGGCCGTCCTACGAGGCAAGGGGGCTCCGTTTCACCCCCCTTCCCCCCTCCTGCTGGTCCAGCTCCAGCCAGGCCAAGCTGACCCGGCCACTGGTGCCACTCCTGCTAAGAGGCCCGGGAAAAGAGCCCCACTTGCTTCACAGGACTGGCCCGGCTTGGCTCAGCTCCCCCCCAATATCCCAACCAAGGTAGGTGAGGGAGACTCATGAGGCAAAGGGCCTCATTCCACCTCATCTCTCCAGATCTGGCCAGGCCAAGCCCAGCCGGCAGCTCTGTACTGCTCCCCGTCCCTCCCCTGCTGGCAGCCCCGGAGCTGAGTGGGGATGGGGGCAGGGGCGGTTTGCCAGTCTCGGAGGCTGCTGGAGCACTCCCTCCTGCTGTCCAGGGCGAACATGTGCGGGGTTGGGTGGGCTCTAACTCACGTAAAGCACTGTGAATTTGAATGGGGCCCTACACATCTATAGGCACCCTAAATTTCATTTTAAACTTGCCGTGCATGTTGGGTGTTTGGGTGTCCTCATAAATTCTTAAGGGCCAAGTGCTGTGTTTAATTATGTAGAAGGTAATTGCTTCTCTGTGGTGTTGGAGAAAAACAGAGAAAAAACACTTTCCTACTGTTGTGCCGCACACTTTTCAATACTGAGGTCCTTAACCCTCCTTTTCAGTTTCTTAAACAACGATTATTTTGCCAAGTAGATTTTTTTAGAACACCTCTCTCAATGGTAGCTGCACATATGCCAGATAATTAACATCAATTTATTAATGCCATGTTCCCACATTGTCCTGCTTTTTGGATTGAGAAAGATATGGCCAAGTAGCTAACTTTAAAAAACAAACAAACTTTTTTAATGATGAATATACCTTGCAATTCTTTGTAAGCATGCTTATGTTCACATTTAAGAATATCCAAAAAAAATTTTTTGTGCTTTGCAACACAACGTAAACAGTAATACATAATAATATAGACCTATCAGTATGGTGAATCTGCACTGATTCACCCTGAGCAGGAAACCTCAAGTGTGAATATGACTGTGTTTATGTGAGGGAGATGTTGTTGCTGTCTGGTAAGACAAGAAACTTGATGCGCCTTATTGCACAGTACAGTGACCTCCAGAGTTCCTGTTCATCTTCCCTGCTCCTCTTCTCATCTCTGCAAGTTGTATACCAGTGCTCCTTGAGTTCTGGTGTGAAGGAAATTGCTGCAAAGGCAGCCTGAGTAGAGGAAAGGGTTCTAGTTAGGAAGGTCCTTAGAAAAAGGTGCTGGCTTTTTTGTTTCTTTATCAGTTGTTTCCTATGAATATCAGTGTTGCCTTAGTTCTCTCATACCTTGCTATGTTGCAAGCATAGATTTAATTGTTGAGCGGCCAGCATTGAAGTTCTGCTGTTGGTGTGGCAGTCCCTGTATTGTTGTCTCCCTTTCTTTTTTAATTATAAAGGGGGCGGGTGGTGTAGAGTAGATATTGGAGTTGTCATGACAGCTAGCTTAGCAGAAGGTATCCATTGAAGGTGCTGTTGATGGAAAAAATAGTAATAGCATAATGGTCTTTCTAGCATACAACTGTTCTAGTTTCCATCATTAGGAGACCAGCCCAATATAGCTATAAGCAAGTTGGATAACTACAGGTAAACAGCAAATAAAATGTTAATGTGAACTACTGGCTTTCCAGGTTCCTGAGGTACACACCACACTAATTAAATTCTGCTGGGTTGTCTAATTGTATTTCTCTGCTGGATACAGTAACTTACAGGATGGGCTTCCTTAAATACTATATAAAAAATCTGGAAATATACTATCCTGTGGCACAATTTTAAGATTGCAGATTATGCTGACTACAGAAGTGTTTAATTCTTTAGTATTTGAACTTGGATCAAAAGGTATCCTCCGCATGTTTAATGTATTGAGAACATTCTGTGATCCATAATATCAGTGTTTTAAAATAAGTCTTAAAATGCAGTGTTGTGTGGTATCATCTGAAAACATATACTTGTCTATTGACTGCTACATTTCAAATGATTATGTGGAGAAACCAATGAAGAGTAGTTTTTTTTTTTCTTTTTAGCGTAGTGCTGATAAAACTGTGGCTTTAGGTAGGTCTTTCAAAAGTTTCATATACAGTACAATTGCTACTTTTATTGTCATTTATGTCTCTATATCTTGCTTGCCACCAAACAACTTTGAGGTAAACAGGCTATTTCAACTTTTCTCTGAGCCTAATCTGCATAGAATGAACTGTTCCAACCAAGAGATTTTACCACACCTTCAACTCTCCTATGAAATATGAACTTTAATTTCTACCTAGGAGAACTTTTCTAATATTTTCTCCTATGCCTCAAGAAGGGTGCTTGTGCTCAAAAGCTTGCAGTGAAAGAATTTTTTTGGCAAATATCTAGTTGGTCTAATAAGAGATCACCTCTACCACAAGTTCTGATTTCCACATGCGCTTTGCCTTTATCCTGGTGATGTGAATGCTGCTTTAGAAGGGAAGAAGTGCATTTGAATCCCTTCTGGCTGAGCTTGTAGGCATCTACCCTCAAGGGAGGATTCTGGCTCTGTATTTTAAGGAGGTTTAAGACCTTGGAAGCTTAGGTGCCTAACTCTGGGTTTTATATTTCACTCCAGGGCTTAGATGCCCAAGTGACCTTCCCATGATTAAATATTAAATGGATAAAAACACAAAGATTATTCTTATCAGAAACTCCCTCCTTGGTTTACACTTATGCCTGCTCCACCAAGCTTTGAGGAATAATCAGGTGATTTAAGATTAAAAGAGAAAAATTTGAGCTCTTCTTCAATGTACTCCTTATGCAATGTCCTTTGGAGTTTTTATCATTTTAGGCAGACTTTTTCTGTGTTTGAATAGCCAGACATTCAAAGGCCTAACCTATTCAGTGCTAATTACATGCTAATAGCAGCTTTGCTAATATTAAGCAATACTTGACAGAACCCATATATTCAGAAATGCAGAAAAATAGCAGGTACCAAATAGAATCATTCTGACTTCCCTAAAGTTTCAAGGGGAACTGGTTCCAGATAGAGTGCGAGTTTAAAGGTTTTGGAAGTTCTTGGTATAACTATTTTGTCTGAACTATTTCCCTTGTTTTCAATTCTTTTGCGTTACCAAGTATATTACTAAGCAAGAGATGTTGTAGTAAGTCAAACATAACTGCCTCAGTTATTAATTTTTATATAGGGAAAGTATGACCAATAACACATAGTCTTTGATAACCAGGAGGAGGATATTAAAAAAAATATTTATAGGTAATATAGGTCCTGTCTTATAATTTTTCTCCTTTTAATTCACCATTTATTTTACTTCAGACCGAAGAGGATTTTTTTTTCTGTTTTAGGATATTTTGTATTATGAGCAGCTTAAGTCAAATGTGATTCAGCATGACCTTTTAGTGGACAGCCTGATTTACAAGGTGAGTAATTTATTAAATAGTGTGTATTTGCTGATCAAAGCAACACCTGCTTCAAAAAACTTTGGCTACCTAGAGTGTGGGAATACTAGTTAATGTGAATTCTTATTTTGGACCCTAGTCCTATATGCAAAAATCCCCCCTCCTTCCTCTCTACCAAAGAAAAAACCACAGAGGGCTTTTTGAATACAGGGTTGAGCCTTAAACTGCTACTACACATTTTGTGAGCTGGTGATAATTTGAAGGTGTTTATTACAATAACTGGTCTTGAGATTAAAAAAAATTGTCAAAGTTAGAACTTTGGGTTTCTAAATTCTAGTCCAGAATATATAATTAAGCTGATGTTGTTTTGGAATTAGAAGTATGACGTCTGAGTCTGACTTTATCTGATAAATGAAAGGAAACTATATTAATGTTGAAACCATGTTCTTAACCATCGTGCTGTGCTTAGATTCTACAGGAGTCTCCCTGCAGGAGTCTCCCGAGTGGAAATGCTGTCTTTCAGCTTTAAATTGCAGTAATTTCTAATTGTAGGATGTAAAGCTGACAGCAAGCAATGATGACTACTACTTTGTATTTGAGGATTATCTATATCAGGTATGTAACTAGCCCTTGGAAATTATACTTTTCTTACGCTTTAAATCTTTGAAGTAAATGTTGCTTTTTTGTTTTACGTTTGTACAGTGTCTAGCATTATCAGGCCACTGGTTAAGGCCCCTACATCCTACTGCATTACACATAATACTGATTTTTTTTTTTCTTTCTGAAAGTAAATAATGTTAATTAATTCTGATCTTGTAGAAAGAGCAAGCAGACTTTCTCACCTGTGGAAATCTCCTTTCCTGGTTGAAGTTCATTGTGTTACTATCAAATACAATTTATATTTGAATCTGAACAAGATAAAATGAGAAGCTGATTGTGAATCTAGGATGGGTGTATGCAAGGAAGTTTTGACTTGTTTGGAGTCTCCGAACTGCAAAAGACACTAGCTGGTTTTTTAGGGCAGTAACACAAATGGATGAAGCTACTCTGCTAACCTTTTCAAGTTTTTAGTCATAAATTGTCACACAATAATACTAATTCTTGAGGAGAATATTTAAAATTTTAATTTAGATACCAAATTTGTTGTTTGGTCATGGTCTACTGGAGTCGATAATGGAGTAGTATTTTAAAATTAAAAACCAAGAATTGATCATTTAATATGAGGGTAGTATTATGGTTGCTGTGATATTTTTGTTGGAGTGATCAAACTAGCATTTTTACTAGCAAATGGGAAGCAGGCTAATTTAGATAGAATAATCTACATTACTTATCTTTTAAATCTGTCTAAATGGATGGCGATTATATTTGTGAATTTCTTAATGTGTATTTGATTGCAATGTCAACATAAATGTCATGGGGGAAACTTATCTTTTTCACAGTGCTTTCAGCTTGATTAGTCACAGCTGTTAGGGTGGGCTTGTTTAATTTTGCTCCTCAAAGCTGCATGAAACTAGAGTTTCTTTTAAAAGGCAGTATGACCTAGGTAAGGTTGTTTGTAGTCTGGAGAAAAATAAACAAGAAGCAGTTCATAATGTTACCATGTGTAGATTATATGTATTTAAATATAGTTATTCAACCATTTCTACATAATTATAAAAACACATTTTAATTATAATGAAATATACATTTAATATTAACAAGAATATGCAATGTAACGTGTATAAACTATTCAGTGTAAACTATGTACTTATTTCACCTCAGAAGTATGATTCCAATTTTAAATTAAAAGTATATCTTAAGGAAAGTATTATCTTAGTTTGGGATCTGAAAATCAAGTTAGGTTTGATCCATCATAAACATCTGTAAATATTTAGTAATAGTTATTATATATGTAATCATAAACAGGGACCTAGTTAATTCATGGTGGGACAAAAGGAATTTTCATGGCTTGGTCACAGCACAGAAAGCCAGTTTTGCAGGTATTTCCTGGTGGCCCTTCCCCTTGCTGCTGATTGGTGGAGAGCTCCTGGAGGGGAGGGAGGAATGAGGGGCTGGCTGCCATCTTGGCTGCTGGCTACCCTTCGTGCAACCCTGCTCCTCACTGCTGATTGGCGGAGAGGCCCCAGAGAGAGGGAGGGATGAAGAACTAGCTGCTGTCTTGGCTGCTGGTAGCCCTTTATGCTGCCCGGTCAGCCAGTGCCTTCCTGCCCTGGGCTGGCTGTGAGGCAGTGAGGACTGCCGGCTCTCACTGGGGAGCCAGCATTTTACTTTTATTAAATTTCTTTTAAGTTTATTTTGTGGACAGTCGCAGATTTTGTGCTTTTTGCAAAATCACGTATTGAATCGGTCCCTAATCATACATGAAAGGAAATGATCCTGTCTGCTCTTAGTGTTTCTTATTGGTTTTTGCAAAAATGTTTCCATGTCTGTCATTGCAATCACTTCTCAATACATAGTCACGCTTAAAGGTATATCCTTTTCAGCATGTAGATATTGAATAATACAAACTAACCTGATTGTTGGCATTCTGTGAAAAATATATTAACAAGTGGTTGTGCATTAGCCACACATTCCTCACAAGCTTCATGGAGACTCACCTACTTATTTCAGTGCAACACTCTAAAAAAAAATATAGGAGTACATTTTATTCAAGTGTTAAAAGACCAAACCTTTAGTCACTAATTGATCCTTTACATTTCATTTAATTCTTTATTGCAGTTTGCAACCTGCTTTGTAACCCTCATCATCATCTTTCCTAGCCTACCATATTTACTTGAATATAAGATGAAAGTAAAACAGCCCCCCAATAATTTGATTTTATATGTGAAAAATGTATAAATTTATTATAATTTTCCAGGTATAGAATCTAAGTATTGGAGGGTTGTTTTGAATCCCCTCCCCTCTGCCGCATTACCACAGGGAAATCAGTGACTGGGGGAGGAGTCAGGTGGCCCCCTTGCCCTCTGCCCCACCCACTTCTTCCCCATGCTGCTCTTCATGGAGCACAGGACTTAGAAGCCCAGTCCTTGCCTGGCTGTGCAGCAATGTCAGCGGTGCTGATTGGCCAGGCAGAGGAAGGAGTTTCCATGTGTTCCATGCTCGGAGAGACTGCAGCCCCAGCTGGAGCCAAGCTGTACCTGACAGTAAGGGGTGGGTGGGAGGGGCAGAAGCTGCAGAAAGAAAGCAGAGGGCAGAGCAGGAGGCTTCTGTGGGTCTAACTCTGGCTCCGACCTGGGATCTATAGTCAGTGAAACCACCGCCTGCCCCCTGCCCCCTGCGTCGTATGCGGATACAAGAGGAGGGGCTTCCCCCCTCCCCTCCCACTACTGTCTGGAAAAAAACCTCATCTTATATTCTACTAAATACAGTGATTTGCAACTGCATAATTTATGCATCATTTTGTTATATGGGCTGCAGAATTAGTCTGCTACAACATTGTTCCTTGATTCCATATAATAAGTGAGGAACAATGATGTTCAAGGAAAAGAATTTTCTAAAATTTAAATAATGATACTTAAAGTTAAAAAGTAAATGTAAAAACTTCACTGTCTTTACAAAACTGTTTATTACTGAGATGACAACCTTTCTGAGGATAGCTCTTGACTACTGGTGCTTTTACAGTACCTCTGTACTTGACCAGGACATCTGGGCCTAAAAGGATATGAAGATTAAATAATAATAGAAGTGAGCTGTACTATTGGGACCTCATTTAGGAATAAGTAATCCTTTTGGAAATGATGCTGCGAGATGAAATTGCTAGTCATTTGCTTTAATGTGATTTCTAAGTTGTATAATCATCCATTTATAAGACTCTGCTAGCTGAGTCTCTCTTCTGTGCAGCCATCACATCCTAATTTAGCTCCCCTAAAATGTATTCTAAAATACCTCTTTCTGATGTATGCTGTGATTTTTATTGCATCAGTTTGGCTTTTGAAAATAGTGGTTTTACAATTAATCTAAAATTAAATGGCCTATTAGTTTGTAAAATATTTAGCCATTTCCAAATAGCTTGTGTATCATGGACTTTTTGTGGTGTTACTTTTGTATACGAGGTATAGAATTTATAGCCCAGAAGAGGCAGTTTTAATAATTAGGCTGACCACCTGCATAAAATATACCATGCATCCTAACCTAGTAATTTCTGTATCAAGCCATAATTTCTGCTTGAGCTATAGCAAAGGTTTTAGAAAGATGGGCATTCTGGATTTAAAGACTTCCAGACATAAGCACTAGACATAATATTCCTAAAAAAGGGGCTGCAGATTAAGGTTACATTCCTTCTCCTACTGGAGAACATAGTTATTTCCTTTTTAGATTAGTCTTCCTTTCTCTCAGCTCAGTTAACATATACATAATATTAACTTTGCCTGTGTATTGTTACTGTATCTTGTGTATTGTATTTTGGCAGTTTGAAGTTGATTGTGAGTTGTTTAAAAATAATATTTAATTTAGATAGCGTTTAAGCACAGGCAGCACCTACTTATAGTTTTTAGATATAGTTTGAGATTCAATCAGATTGTAGCACAAAAAAATAATATTATGTTTCCAAAAGGAAGTACAAGCGGTTTCCAAAAGTAAGATTTTTACATGTTTACTTTGACAAATGATGTTCTCTAAAAATGGTTTACAGTTCAAATCTGGAAATAACAAATTGAATATTCAACCTTAACTCTGCCACCTTGTGTACATTCATAATAGTGCAATCTTTCATTGAAGGAATTTTTATTTTTAATACAGCACAGCTTAGCATAAAATGCTTTTTTCTGACAACTTTAGATATGTGCATAGCATCTTTTACTATTGTTTACTTTTCAAGGCCCGCTTGCAGTATACTTTTACACAATTATGCTCTATTTTCTTTATTATAAACTATTAAACTCTAAATATGCATTTAGCACAGGCTGAAGCAACATGATCTTCCCGTTCTGTTTTTTCCAGTTGTATTGCTTCAGTATGAATGGAATGTTGAGACTATAACAGGAGGATCTTCTAAAGGTTCTCTGACTGAGAAAGAATATGAGGGACAAGCATTTTGCACATGCAAAAATGCAGATAATTTTATTTATTTATTTTACTTGGTACAGTTGCCATTGGTCATTGTAACTGCATATGTAAATGGCCTGTTACAGGGCTATCTAACTTTAGTGCCTGGGGACTGGATCAGTGGCAATAATGGGTTTCTTGGGTGCTCCGCACATGGGCACTCTCTACCCCACTCTGCACCAGGCATGCAACCACTTCCCTCCCCTCCTCAGCACTGTGTGGGGGTTCAGGTGCCCCAGTCCCACCTTCATCTCCCTGGGCACAGGCTCCTCCACTGCTCTTCCATGCCATGGGCTTCCCAGGCAGCATGGGCTGTGTTGTGCTGTTCCACCTTGCCCCCTGGAGTGAGGCAGACACAGAAACCAGAGGGAAAAGGAGTCTGGACACTGCTGCTGCAGCCAGTGATGTGGGGAGTGGTGGTTAGGTGGGATCCCAAGGGCTGCAAACTAAATGCCCTCGCCTGTTAGATATCTGTGTGGTCCATTGTGTGCAGTTACCATAACTACTTGTACAGATGGTTTATGTGCATACAAAGGTCTAAAAATATAAACCCCGAAGTCTGGTAACTAATGCCTAAGAATGTCTTGCATTCAAAAACTTGTCTTACTCTATCCCAACTGCTCAGTTGCTCCAATAAAAGATATCACTCTAAGAAATCCTTACCTCTCTCAAAAAAAATTAAAATAATTTCAAGGTGCCAACCCTTCTGTTGACCATGGGAGATCAGTGTGATACCACATGATGATACAGACCACCACTAGAGGAGAACAGGTTACTTTGCCATTGTGTTCCACCGGTATTTGCTGACAGCAGAGAATGGAGGGATGCAAGAAGCATAAGTTATATGCCTAGGTCTGAAGGAGGGTTGAATGAGCTTTGTAAAGATGTTTCTGCCCTGTTACCATGTTTATTTAATTCTAAGATGAGGTCCCCTGCTTAACATATCTTAGAATTGAGTATGAGGGCAGGTGACCTGGAATCCAGCCATAGCCACAGCCACTGCCTGTCCTACCCTTTTTGCCTCTGTACCCCACCATCTTCCTACAGCAGCCTCTTCTTCCTGTCTCCCCCTACACCCACAGGCTCTACTTCCTCACCTGCCTCTCTCCTGCTTCCCCCCGCACTTTGCCTTGCTCCCTGTTCCACCACAGCCTGGGGCAATGAGTATGGTCCCAGCTCAGCCCCATAAATAGATAAATATCCAAGTCTTGTCAAGTAAATATGGTAGTTATGTTGTATAGGTGCAGAAATTTTTTTAATGAATCAGTTGCCAATTGTATACTTCTGCATATGACATTGCTGTGTTGATGTAGCAGTTCTCTGATGGTTTGTCTTGTTTTCTTCAGGTATTATTCTGCTTTTCTCGTGATACATCAGTACTGGAGCACTTTACTTACAGCAGTGCTACCCCACCCAAGTCATACATACGAGGTAAAGGAAAAACATTTTAAGTGAAGATTTCTAGTCATTCTTCCATAGACTGTGTCATATTAACAGATATACATATTGCATATTTCTTAAAATACCCTACAAAGAACATTATTACAAAGTACATTATTACAGTTGTGTTCTTTTACTGTAGTTTTGTATGTATATTTACCTGTTTTTGAAAAAGGAGACTAAAAAATAGAAAACCCATGATGTGACATCAGACTGACTCATATAATCATTAGCAGAATTGGAAACTTTAGATCCACTGCAAAGGTCTCTGTCTCTTGTGCAGTTTGAATAACTGAAAGCAGTAGTAAATTGTCATCCTTTCTATAACGGCGCTGAGAAGGATATCTGACCCTTTGAGTTTCAAAGATATTTGTTAACAGCAGAGGCGAGCAGAGATTTGAGAATCTTGGGTTGCATTCTGGGCTTTAGAGAGGAGTTCGCTTTGTTTCCTGCAGGCTTGGCCTTTTTTTGTTCCTTTCATTCATTTCTGTTCCTCCCCACTCTGTCAGTCCTTACCTTGCTCCCGCTTTCCTCACCTCATCGCTTTCTTCCTCTTTCTCAGTTCGCTCCCTGACTCGTGGTCCAGTCACTACCCAACCCGTCACAATCCGGTTGCATCTCCCACTTCAACTCCCATCTCAGTTTCTGTCTTTCCTCCAGCCCATCCTCCACTCCCAGTCCCTCCTACCCCAAGGATCTTTTTCCTAATTTGCTCCTTCCTTTTCATCCCCTACTACAGCATTGTTGATCCGGCTCTCAGTTCCTTCTGCATTTGAATCAAGCGGCTTCCTTATCTACCCTGTTTCATACTTTGTGGTCTTTATTGTCTAGCCACCTACTCACAAACTGCTGATCTGTTTTGGTTAAAGTTTTCTGAAAACGTCAATGTCAGGAAGACAATGAGAGTGGAAAAGTTATGCCCGAAACGGTTAAAAAAAAAGGTTGGCAATATTTTAGGAATGTTTTAGCTTATATGGTGTTTCATATGCCTTTGTGGGTTTTTGTTTTTGTTTTGTTGTTGTTGTTTCTAAGTCAAGCAGCAAAATCATGATTGGTGAAGACATGCATCCACTGCAGTCACTATTAAAATTGCCATTGACTTCAGTGAAGCCAGGATTTCTAAACTAGGAATCCAGCTGTACAGTCCTTGAAAGAAGGAAAAATCTAATGCATTTTTAGAACATATACCTGTGTCATTTTAGCCCAGTGTTTTGGGATCACCAAGTCATATATATATATGCATATGTATGTACGTGTGTGTGTGTGTGTCTGTGTACAAGTTTCCCTCGCTTTATGCTGTACATTCATTCCTGGAAAATGGCGCATAACTTGAAAGGGAACCCGCTTTACAATGTAGCAAATAGGGATAGGTTCCAAGACCTCAACTGTACTGACCCCCAGACCCATTTCTACCACTTTTACAAGAGAATTTTGGTACTCACCAACAGCAGACAATATACACAAGCACAAGTTGCTATAATAACAGGGATGGCAACTACAGAAACACATGTTGCAGACAACAAGTGAAGAGACAGATCCACACAGGAAACTATATTTTGGTGTGCGTCACTCCCACAATGCACCGCACAAAGCAGCTGACTGCAGGCTTCCACTACACCGATTGCGTAAGAGTGAATTTACCTTGCGTATAATGACTTTTTGGTATAAAAACAGTCATCGCATAAGAGCAAATTCAGACATACAGAACCTGCATAAAGCAAGGGAAACCTGTGTGTGTGTGTGTGTGTGTGTGTGTAATATAATCTGCTAGAATGCTAGAATCTCCCATTGCAAGGCTGATCATGAAATAATATATTTTAGTACTGCCATTGGTATGAGACCAAATGAACATCCAGTGTAATTTTAATGGGAAATTCCAGAATGTCACAGAGAAGGAAACATCTCTAGTTTAGATAAGAGTTTTAAAAAATGAGATCTTTTTAAACCTACTTAGAAATCTGAGACAAACTGTGGTTCAAATGAATTAGTGGGCAGAAAATACAAGGTAATACATGTTCAACCTTTGTTTATTACTATTTTAGAGGTTGTATTTTTGCTTGAAAACCATTGCATTCACACTGAATTCCACTGAATTCAAATAATGAGATTTAAATCTAGTTATAGTGAGATATATATATATATATATATAGGCAACAAATAAAAATTGATTAGTGGTCTTAGCCATTTAATTCTATTGATTCCTTAGTACAATAAATGTATATACTTTAAGTCTAGGTATTTTAAATTTCCTTCTGAGTTTGACAAAAATTTTTTTCCTCTTTTTGCAGGAGATTCTGTTGTATAGAATTTACACAATACAATGATCAATTGATAAAAAGTTCTGTGATTCACAGATCCTTGTCTTATCACAAATGGTAATTTTTTGAGGCTTTAAAAAACATTGCTGTTAATAACTAGCAACAGTCGTCCCTGTTCTAGTTTAATATTCTTGCTTATCCTAAAACTATAGAAAGAAATTGAGAACATCTTTTAAAATCAGTTCAGTTGTGTTTAAAAACGTGTATATAAAGTAAATAAATTGTAAGACTTGAAATCATGGAGATCATTTAAAATTCCAATTGGGTCGTGCTTCTATTTTCACTTTGTCCACTGTTTCAATAATGCCAGCCTTAATGCATCATCTGTCTGTTTCTCCCTCTAACATTTTTGCATTTTCTTAAGCGCTACTTCTATCTTAGAACACTCTTCTGCATCTGGCCTACTTCAGCATGCCCATCTTCATGATTTATCCCTTGAAGATGTCAACTGTGTTTGCAGTGTCCACACAGAGAGTGGATCAATAATACACTTGTTATCTAAAAATCCCCAAACTACAGAATCACTTAAGATGTATGCCTGCATGTGTCCACTGTCTATGTTCAGTGGTGTTATTGCTGAAGTACTATTGCTTCCGATCCTCTGTGCTGTTTATTACTTTTCCTTGCTGTGTAACATTTTCATTTTATGCTGGAGGAAAACAAATATCAGTTTTCTGTTTCTTATGAAATGCCTTGCACATTTTGGGGTGAAATAAAATGAAAAGATATTCCATTATTTATGAAGTTTGTGGTTATGTTCCTGAAAAACAAAGTTCACATTTTGAAAGAGAGGTTTTTTTACCATTAAATCATATTTAAACACTTCTCTGCTTATTTACAGGAAAACTTGGAATGGAAGAATATGCTGTTTTTTACCCACCAAGTGGTAAGTGTTATACTGTAGCCTCCTCCAGTGGGAGATCAGGAGTATTGCAGCTTCTTACAACAATAAAATATTGGTACTGTTTTCTTTTTTAAATTATGTTTGACTGGTTCTGACAGCTTTGTTAATTTAAGACTGTACTATAACGAGCTCGGGCATTGGGCTGCATCTTCAGAAAGGCTAAAGCACATGTACATTAAATCTGGCTTCAGTACCTACATGAGGACTGGGGAATCTTATGGTGGCCTAAAGCATGTGTGGATGCTCATATTCCACTTCTTGATCCTGGTTTCAATTAAGTAAGAAACGAGATGGGTTCCCTCTCTGATCACCAGCTGTCTTGCACTTTTAGAAACTATGGCATAAAGGTACCAAACTGTATACTAACCAAGGATTTTTTGTAATGTCTTTAATTGGACCAACTGTATAGTTAGGATAGAAGTTTGACAAGCTTTCACAGCAGTATGTGCCTGAAAGCTAATCAAACTTGTATACCAGTTGGTCTAGTAAAAGATGTTACAAAAACCTCTTGCCTGCCATATATTTTCTGGACCATCATGACTACAACACTCCAAGTCTCTCACTAAGCATGTTATTACTTTATTTTTATTTAGAGGTAAATCTATGCATATAATTTTCAACTTAATGGTATTGATGTTGCTGTTACTGCAGTGGTTGATCTATCTTCTTAGCAGGAAAGTTCCTCACCACTTTGAGTCCTTTTATTGTCTGTTTACTGAATTGTATATCATGTTTAAGCTCCTTAGTCCTTGATTTCAAGATCCTACGTCATTGATCTTTTGTCTGTATCTCTGACCTTGTCTTCTTCTGTGTCTTCTCTGTTCTGGCAATGTTGCCAGTCCCAGCACATACTCTTGGTCCTCTTCTTCCACTTCTGTATTGTTCCATGCAGCCATCTAAGCATGAAGCATCCTCCTTAATCTCATTTGCTAAAACAGCTATTTCTCTTCGTTAAAATCCCTTAAATCATTCCTCTGTCATCTAGGGGAACTAAGATGATTTGGAAAGGAGTGGAAAACTGACATGATGCAACTACAAAGGTGTCCATGAACTCATTATTGAAAATTGTGTCTCTTTCTCCTACTGCTGCCTCATTGTTAGTGTGTGACCTCATCCTGATTTATGTTAGACGTGATTGCTAGAAAGTATGTGCTTAAGAACTTTGAATCAGGCCATTACTCTGATCTTGGAGTGTTGGAATGTTAAGTATAGCCTTAACATTTAAGCAAATAAGTAATTTCACTGAAGCAACTAGGACTGCTCCCATGCTCAAATAAAGCATGTGAGTTTTAAATTAGTTGCATAGATAACTAAATGTGTCTAAATGGGACCTAGAATAATTAATTGTTTACATTTTGGACTGCAGAGTCCACTAGGTGTCTACCATAGGAAATCTGAGCATGTTCAAAAGAAATCTAGTTGCAGCACTTAAAACCACCTAAGCTCTGTTGAAGTTCATATTCTTGCTGGGGTGTACCTAAACTCTGCCCAAGTCCCTGGAGAGGTACAGTATAGTAGGTGTACATGCAGCACATCTAACATACATCAATAGCATTGACTTCAGCTAAAAAAATAAGGAGCCTGCCCAGTGGTCAGGTTCAAGAGGAGAAGATAAAGGTGGTCATGTCCACCTTTTTATCTGTTATAAGTTATAGTAGTAGTTATATATCACTCACCTAGGGAGTGAGAAATCTGGATTCTAGGCCCTCCTCACCCTGAGTGAATTTTAACCCAGTTTAATAGAATAGATTCTCCACCCCTCCTGGCAAGCCTAGCTGTTAGTCACCTAAGAGCAACAGGCCAGAAGGAGAGCAAACAAGAGAGTACATGCCTGTTTAATTTAGTGCTTACATCATTGCTCTGGGAGAAGAAATCCTAGGGTCCTGTACTTGCTGCCAAGGCTCTGTGCATTGTATATTTAAATGGCAGTCTGGTCATTGTTTAAAAAACACACAATTCTATGACCAGTGTCCAGAACCCATGTTGCTGCCACTCAGTCTGTTAGGTGCTTGTCCACCGAAGTTGAGCTAGGTATTAAGTGCCTAATGGCAGCAAGTCATGCATCTAAGCTCTTAAGAGGATGGGAATTCAAATGCATCCCTGTATGGTAATGTTTTCCCTGAGTTACCCTTTGCAGATGCCTCCTTATCCCCATTCTTGGTTCAAAGCACCTAGTCATGTAACCATGGGTGCATCTGCCCATACTATTAGCACAGAGCAATAAACTCTGGCACTGGCACATATCACACCAAAGTTTATTGCTCCCAGGTGCAGTGTCTTCATGTGATCTTGGGACTAGCACATAGAGCTGGGTCGGAGCAGCCCTGGCTGGCAGGAGGCCCAGCTGCCAGCATGGGGCTGCTCCAATGTGGCTTAACATGCTGCAGAGGGGCTGGCTGGGGTATGAGGGTGCTCTAGTGCAGGGCTAGCCAGCATGCAGCTCTACACTGAAGCAGCCTCGTGCCTCAGCCAGTCCTGTTAGCGTCTACACATACATTGCTGCACATTTAAAAAACGCTGCCGCAGGGTAGTACTTGTATGGCGAAGTTAATTCATTTCCTATGGCCTAATAGAGTCGCATATTTAGATGCTGAGACTTTACTGCAGAGCTAATTAGACCATGAAATAAACCCGCGAGTTGGCTTTTTGGAGGTGCTTGTGTCTTCCCATTTACTGTCTAGGTAGGAATCCTAAGTGCCACTACCTGGCCAAGTTGAATAACCTTCTGGCAGTGTAAGTGCAGGTGCATGTTAGATTCAGTTTAAATTTTGTCTGCAATATTTAGAGAAGGCAACATGCCTTGAGTTGTTCCCATTAAACACCAAGTACACGTTGGGAACTGGAAAAAACTGTTTTATGGATGAATAGAGATAAGAAAATAAAAGATAAAATAAGATTCCTTGTTTTGTAGGTGTAATTCCTTTTCATGGCTTTTCAATGTATGGTAAGTGTGATTTCAATATTAATACTTTAAGTATCCCCAGCCCAGCCCCTGGCTTCTTTACTTTTCATTCCATCCAGGAAGAGCACACACCAACTGCTGAAACTTTCTTAGCCTGACGAAGGGTTTTTGAACTCGAAAGCTTGCTTAATAACTATTCTTCAACTATTTGGGTTGGTCTAATAAAAGATATCAAATTCACCCAAGGAACCTTGTCTGTTAATACTTTAAGTAGTTATTCAGGATGTTTTTTCCATAAATAGCAGTGTATTTTGTGTCTTTATACATATATTGTATAAACTACTCTATCAATTTTTAAACATTTGACTATTTAGTTCAAGTAACTCTGTGTGTGTGCGTGCGCGCGCGCACACATGTGTGATTATGAAAATTCCAAGACTGATCTCTTTTCTAATATTATAACTCATTGGTATGTAGGGGATCTCTTTTCAGGAACAATTATCTGAGCGTTGGTCTCCAGCTTCACTCATAGCAATTGAGGTTCAAGATACATGAATGGAGGGAGAAGGTTTCATAAGAGAATGTGATCTCACTGTGCATTGTTCCTTCTGGGCAAACAAGAACAATGTGAAGAATGTTTTCTCATAAAAGTGTCTTGTGCAAAAAGTGGCATACATATATGGCTGGTGAGGGGCATCATATTGAGGAATACTTAGGACTAAATTGCAAAGAGGAAAATTAAAAGAATTAATTTTGTGAATGTAATGAGTAATTAATGTACTTTTAAGAGCCTCTTCATACTAGCTGTTTTGAGTTCTCTCCCATTACCGCATTAGTGCATCTTGTGTGGAAATCCAGATTATCAAAAGCATTAAGATTAAAAGAATGTGTTCTATATACAAGTATTCTAGAAAAGAAGGATTTTTATATTTTTGTGGAAAAAAGCCATCACTGTTCAGTCATGGCAAGGCAGTTGGTATATGTGTGTTCAAATGACAGGGGCCTTTATTTCTGATCTAGTGAAGTTTCTGGAGGTTTTCTTACTGATGAGTAAATAATGTTTTTGTTTCAAAGAGGATAAGTAAATTGGGTTATTGTATGGCAAGACAACTTCAAGGGGTACTACTGCTGTTTAGTAAATTGTATTTCCGTACCCTTAATAAAACCCTTTGTAAATTCCTTAATAAAACCCTTTGTAAATTCACTGTTTGATCAGCAAAATAGGGAATCCGAAGTTGGATGTGAGGATCTGGGTCTTTTAATTAAAGTACTGCTTGGATGATTTTCTTCCTAGCATCCTCATAGTGACAATGTGTTTCTGAGTAATTCAGTCTTCAATATATATATTAATCCTCGCTATGTCCCTTTCCAGTAGGTAAGTACTATAGACTCCAGCTTACAGAGAAACTGAGACAGAGTGTGTGACTTGCCAAAGATTACATAGTTAGTTGGATCCAGACTTCTTGAGTCTGAAGCTAATGTCCTCGCTGCTAGAAAATCATATTTTTGATGCTCATGAATCCAGAGCTGTAGAATAAGCAGGCTCCAGTTATTTTTACCTATATGGCATATATGGAGTTGTCTTATGGTATACAAATCCACCTCTTCTTATTTTTTTTAAATGATAGAATCAAATATAAAAATAAACATGCCTTTCTAAATAATTCAGAACTAATGTACATATTATACTGTTATAAATATTATTGACTTATTTTCCTCATACTTCATGCACTTATCATTGAATATTTTAGCAGTTTGCCATGTTGAGTCAATTAATTTTTTTTTATCCTTTCAGTTGCTCCACTTTGTTTTCTGTACCATGAACCTTCCAAATTGTATCAGATATTCCGTGAGATGTATGTGCGTTTTTTCTTCAGACTCCATTCCATCTCTTCTCATCCCTCTGTAAGTTCATTAGGAAATAAGATCAAATCAGACTTTATTTTTAGTTGCTATGGAATAATGTATGTTAACATGATCTGTTTTTCTTAAGCATGCATTAATGAGAAATATCCTATTTTAAATGTGATAAAAAAAATTTAAGCAAGCCTCAAGTACATTCTGTAGCTTTATTCAGATGTCTCTATAATAAATTCTCTGACAGATATAACTTAATAATGCTAATGCTTTAAGATTTTGGGGGAGCTGTTTCTTTTATGTAATAAAGTCCTGAACTCAGGACACATTCTTAAGATTCATATAGAAGTCAGAGACTTATTTACTACTGAAGTGCTTTCTGATCCATTTAGGTGCATGAGATATAGAGAGGTAGTGAAAGATCGACTTCAGTTTCAGTTATTTTGTGTTTGTGATTACAATACTTTAATAATGAAGAGCCTTCTAGGAATTGACCACAGTAGTTTACATATCAGATTTTCAATGATGCCTCAATTTAGCCTCTTCTTTAACCAGTGCATCTTTGTGTGCTTGCATACACTTCTTTTTAGTGCTTCTACATGAAGGGAAATGTATGTAGATTTCGTTACTGACCTGTGTGTTTTGTGTTCAGACATTCAGAAGCAACTTGTGAAAGTTTTTTAGTTGCTGCATACTTAATAGTTAATATTATACACACTACAGAAAGTATAATAGTTTTCTTTTCCCTTTCACAAAAAAGCTTTCTTAGTTTTTGATAACATATCTTCACCTTAAAAACGTTAAATTTTTTAAGCATTGAAGTTTGAAAAGACTGCTGATAATGGGTTGTTCTTACCTGTATAAACTGTCAAGCAAAGCGTTTAAGACCAACAAGCTTCTCCAGATCATGACATGTGGTATGCAAATGAATATGGTAATTAATAAAGTTAATCATTAATAGATAGTTAATAAACATAGTTAGATAGATAGTACATAATTTGCTGAAAAGTCAGTTAGGACTTAAACCTGCAAACTTACACTTGGGCCTAAAAGTGAAGGCAAAGTATATTGAGAGACAAACGATAGCTAACTTATCCTATCCTAGTGATAGCTATTCTGCCTAATGGAAAGTTTTGCCAGATTGGGCCTCTATTTTGGGACTTTATAGTATTCCCGTATTCATGCTAATAAGGAAATTTTCATAATAGAAAATAATGACCTATTTTCTCTTTTAAAAATGTCTCTTGCCTGTTTTGCTGATTATCAAAGATAATGCACAGAATTCCTATTTTTGTCAATGTCTTTCTGAATAAGATCAAGTGTAGCAACTAGCACAAGTATTTTATCAAAATAAAAATACTTCATTGTAGGCCATTACTACACTTAGACCATGACCATATAAACCTTCTATGCAAGTAACTCGGAGAGAAATGGAACGGTTTATGTATATGATAAAGTTATTCACATATGGAACTGCTTTTATAGGATCAAGGCCTCAACAATTGAACATATCATGATCTGTCTACTTTAGTTGTGAAATTATGACATTAATATTGTGTCTTGCTGCTTAAATTAATACGCATTTGTATTTATACTCAGATATACTTTTATCAAATTTTACAATGGAAAAACTATTAGTGAAAAATGTGTTTTCAGGATGTGATGGTGTTGTTTTGCTAGGGAATTGTGTCGTTATGTTTGCTGTTTGAGACCCTTCTTCAAACCCATCTACCACAACTCTTTTATCATCTTCGAGAAATTGGGGCACAACCGTAAGTACTTGCTTCTAATGTGAACCTTGGCTCATGACATTCAGTGCAACTTGTATTGTTCTGGAAATGAGGTTCTTTGGTATTTTAATCTAATAGTTATGGTTACAGTAAAAGCACAAATATCAGGTAGGTTTCCCAGTTTCCACTGAAAATCAGTTGGAGTTGGGTGTTTAACTTTATTACGTGCTTTCAAGTCTCCCCCTTGATATATATCTATACATTATAAAATAAAACAGAAAGCTATTCTTCAAGTCTGCAGGAATTACTGTATTTTCCAGCCATTCATTACTTAGTAATTCTGCCAGATCTGCTAGAGAAAACTAGATGTATTTCCTGGGATTCAGATGATTTCTTTACATTGCAATGTGGGATTTGTCCTACAATGTTTAGGTTGATAAAGACTATCAGTTCTTACAATAGTTAGACAGCACCTAGCATAATCAGATCCCAGTATAGTTGATCTTTAGATGCCACTGTAATATTGATGATGATGATCTGTTTGCTAGAAACTTAAGGGAATAGGCAAAGTTTAAAAAAAATGATACAGTGCCCTATAATGCAAGATGATGAGCATCTACAGACCTTGATTAGAGCCGGTGAGAAATACTGCAGCAGAAATCTTAAAAAACAAACAAACATGAAGAACCTTGCAGCTTATAGAATTTTAAAATAGTCTACTTTAAATTATTGTATTATGAGAGGGTATTGGATGAAGTATTCTGAGATTGTGGTGTTTATCTTTAAGAATTCATGGCTTATGGGTGAGGTTCCAAGGACTGGGAAAGCAAATATAGCTCCTGCTGTTAGAGGGGGAAGGAGGAGGACCAACAGGAACATACACACCCAAAAGGCTTACTTCAGTTTCTGGAAAGATACTGGGAGAAATAATCATACAACATAGACTGGTTTAAAGCAAATAGGGTTAAACCAGCTTGATATCTTTTTATGACCTAATATCTGCCATTATGGATAAAGAAGGATCAGATGATGCACTGTATTTCACCTTTTAGTGATTTTTTGGCATGGTCTCCCATAACTTTCTTATCAGAACTATGGTCTATAGCAATGGTGGTCAAACCGCAGCTCATGAGCCACATGCAGCTTGCCAGCATGGTTCTTGTGGCTCTCCGGGGCTTCTCCCCCAAAGTCCCACCCACTTCTCCCCAAGGCAGCCCCTGCAGCCTTGCTAGGTTGTTCAGCACCTCTCCCCGCACTCTCCGGCTTTGGAGATGTGGCTCCCAGGGTGAGTAACTTAAGTCTGGCCACCCCTGGTCTAGAGGAAGCTATGTTAAGGTGGGTACACAACTGGATTGTGGAATCTTTCCCACTGAGGGATTTTAAGAATAGGTTGGACAAATCTCTCTCAAGAATCGTTTTGATATAATTGGTCCTGCCTTGGGATCAAGAGATATACTAAATGACCTCTTGAGGTCCATTCCAACTCTGTTTTCTAAGATTGTGTAATTTTTACTTGTCTTCCAATTACAGACTACGAATATCATTTAAATGGATGGTACGAGCATTTTCTGGTTATTTAGCAACAGACCAACTCCTGCTTTTATGGGACAGAATCCTAGGATACAACTCACTAGAAATTCTTGCTGGTAATGAAAATCTTATTTATAAATAGTGTTAATTTGTATGTAGAATTTAAAAATAATTAAAACTTATCTTACCAAGAGTGGGAAATTCTTTTCCTCTCATGATTATTGAGAACAGAATACAAACTATTATTAAGTCAAAAAAAATATAACTGTTACATAGGGAAAACAGTAATATATAAATATCCCAGTTCTTACAGAAGTTGTCAGTTAATGAAATACTTAACATTAGGGCATCTCTAACAAGTGGGCGTCCTGGGGCCAGTCTAAATGTAAGCCTACCCACCTGCCTCCTGACCTGCCATGCCTTGATGTTACTAATTATCTGATGTTAATCAGGTAGGAGGCTGTCCACTTATCTGCCCTGATGACAAGGGCTTATGTATATGACTCCAACCTCCCCTTATCATATCCTATGCCTCACTGATGGTTTCCTTCAGTGGCCCGAACTGGGACCCAAGCTCCGAAGTCTCACTGGGACTCTCACTCCCCACTGGAGCTCGTGGTTCCAGCACCTTCACCCTGGGTTCTCTCTTTACACATGTACACATACACTGGACCCCAAGTCTGCGCACACTCTCAGGGCTCCAGCCCCAGACCTTGGGAATCAGGGCTCTGAGCCCTGTCCTCAAGCCCTCCCTGGGCTATCCCCTTATCCCTGGCCCTGGGAGTTTCCTTAATAACTCCCTAAGGCTCAAGGCCCCACCTCCCCTGGAGCTTCACCCTGGCTCCTATATGCAGCCTCTGACCTCCACCGAGAGTCTGGGTGCTGCCACAGGTCCCTCCACCGACCTAGGCCCTGCCTCAGTACTCTCAGTGAGTCTGGGCTCCCCCTGCTTGATCTCACCCACCAGGGATGTGTGGGGCTGGGGTTAGGAGGCTCCTCATACTCGCCTTTCACTGGGGCAGTAACTTACCTGGCATTTCTGGTGGACTGTTCCGCCACAGACAGTCCCACCATGCCACCTGTCCATGGCAGGGTGCAGTTTCTGGTCATGCCCAGAGCCATGGGGATTCCTCCTTCCCCATAACCCCAGCCCCTACTTTACCTCCAAGATGTTGCTCTGAGTGGCAGCCCAGCCAGGTGGTGTTCTTCCCTGCTGCTGGCAGCCTACTGCTGCCTCTTTGCAGTTCAGGGCTCAGCTCTTACAGAGTACAGCTGGACCCTGCTGCCCAATCAGGCCACTCTGCCTAATTGGCATTGCAGGCAGCTGCAGGCTGCCTAGCTGCTACTTAAGCCCCTGTTAGTAACAGAGCACTGTGTGTGTGTGCGTGCGTGCGTGCGTGCGTGCGTAGGCACAGGCAGTGTGTGCGTGCGTGCGTGCGTGCGTAGGCACAGGCAGTGTGTGCGTGCGTGCGTGCACGCGTGCGTGCAGGTACAGGAAGTGTGTCAGTGTGCGCGAGCGCGCAGGCACAGGGAGTGTGTGTGTGTGCGCGCGCGTGCGTGCAGGCATGGGAACTGTGTGTGCGCGTGCGTGCAGGCATGGGAACTGTGTGTGTGAGTGTGTGTGTGCACGCGCGCAGGCACGGGAAGTGTATTTGTGTGTGCGCGCGTGCGCGCAGGCATGGGAAGTGTGTGTGTGTGTGCGCGCACGTGCAGGCATGGGCAGCGTGTGTGTGTGTGCACGCGCATGCAGGCACGGGCAGCGCGCGCACGCATGTGCAGGCACGGGCAGCGTGTGTGTGTGTGTTCACGCGCGTACAGGCTTGGGCATGGAAACTGTGTGTGTGCGTGCGCGCATGCAGGCACGGGAAGTGTGTGTGTGTGTGCGTGTGCAGGCATGGGAACTGTACGTGTGTGTGCGCGCACGCACGGGAAGTGTGTGTGTGTGTGTGTGTGTGTGCGCGCGCACGCACGGGAAGTGTGTGTGTGTGTGTGTGTGTGTGCGCGCGCACGCACGGGAAGTGTGTGTGTGTGTGTGTGTGTGTGCGCGCGCACGCACGGGAAGTGTGTGTGTGTGTGTGTGTGTGTGCATGCGCATGCATGGGCAGTGTGTGCGCGCGCGCAGGCACGGGAACTGTGTGTGTGTGCGTGCGCGCGCAGGCACGGGTACTGTGTGCGCGCGTGCATGCGCGCGCAGGCACGGGTACGGTGTGTGCGCGTGCAGGCATGGGAACTGTGTGTGTGCGTGCGCACAGGAACGGGAAGTGTGTGTTTGTGCGTGTGCGCGCGCAGGCACGGGAACTGTGTGTGTGCGCGCACGCAGGCACGGGAACTCTGTGTGTGTGTGTGTGTGCGCGCGCGTGCGCAGGCACGGGAAGTGTGTGTGCGCGTGTGCACGCGCAGGCATGGGAACTGTGTGTGTGTGTGTGTGTGTGTGTGTGCGCGCGCGCAGGCATGGGACCTGTGTGAGTACGCGCGCAGGCATGTGAACTCTGTGTGTGTGCGTGTGTGCGCGCGCAGGCACGGGAACTGTGTGTGTGTGTGTGTGCGCGCGTGTGCAGGCACGGGAACTGTGTGTGTGCACACGCGCAGGCATGGGAACTGTGTGCGCGCGCGCACGGGAACTGTGTGTGTGTGTGTACGCGCACGCGCAGGCACGGGAACTGTGTGTGTGTGTATGTGTGTGTGTGTGTAGTGTGAACGCACACAGTCATGGGAACTGTGCGTGTGTGAGTGCGCGTACGCAGGCACCGGAACTATGTGTGTGCGCGCGCGCAGGCACGGGAACTGTGTGTGTGTGTGTGCACCCGCAGGCACGGGAACTGTGTGCGCGCGCGCGCAGGCACGGGGACTTTGTGTGTGTGTGCGCGCGCGCGCAGGCATGGGAATTGTGTGTGCGCGCACGCGCAGGCACGGGAACTGTGTGCGCGCGCGCGCTCACGCAGGCATGGAAATGTGTGTGCGCGTGTGCGCAGGCATGGGAACTCTGTGTGTGTGTGTGCGTGTGCGCACGCAGGCACAGGAATTGTGTGCGCGCGTGCGCAGGCACGGGAACTGTGTGTGTGCGTGTGTGTGTGTGTGCACGCAGACAAGGGAATTGTGTGTGTGTGTGTGTGCGCGCAGGCACGGGAACTCTGTGTGTGTGCGCACACTGGCACAGGAATTGTGTGCGCGTGCGCAGGCACGGGAACTGTGAGTGTGCGCGCGCGCAGGCACGGGAAGTGTGTGTGTGTGCGTGCGTGCGCGCAGGCATGGGAATGTGTGTGTGTGCGTGCGCGCGCGCAGGCATGGGAACTGTGTGTGTGTGTGTGCGTGCGCGCGCGCAGGCATGGGGACTGT
>NW_005842248.1:275886-285629 GCF_000455745.1 Alligator sinensis
GGCACGGGAACTGTCAGTGTGCGCGCGCACAGGCACGGGAACTCTGTGTGTGTGTGTGTGTGTGCACGCGCGTGCGTGTGCAGGCACAGGCAGTGTGTGCGTGCGTGCACAGGCATTTTGTGTGTGTGTGTGCACACGCGTGCGTGCAGGTATAGGAAGTGTGTCAGTGTGCGCGCGCGCGAAGGCACGGGAACTGTGTGTGTGTGCGTGTGTGCGCACAGGCACGGGAACTGTGTGTGTGAGTGTGTGTGCGCGCTCGTGCGCGCAGGCATGGGAACTGTGTGTGTGTGCGCGCGCAGGCACGGAAAGTGTGTGTGTGTGCGTGTGCGTGCGCAGGCACGGGAAGTGTGTGTGTGTGTGTGTGTGTGTGTGGGTGCGCGCGCGCGCAGGCACGGGAACTGTGTGGGTGCGCGCGCGCGCAGGCATGGAAATGTGTGTGCGCGTGCGCGCAGGCACGGGAACTCTGTGTGTGTGTGTGTGTGTGTGTGTGTGTGTGTGTGTGTGTGTGTGCATGTGCATGCAGGCACGGGAATTGTGTGTGTGTGCTCGCGCGCGCGCGCGCAGGCACAGGAACTGTGTAAGTGTGCGCGTGAGCAGGCACGGGAACTGTGTGAGTGTGCGCGCCCAGGCACGGGAACTGTGTGTGTGTGTGTGCGCGTGCGTGCGCAGGCACAGGAACTGTGTGTGTGCCTGCGCGCGCGGGAAGTGTGTGTGTGTGTGCACATATGCGTGCGTAGGCATGGGAATTCTGTGTGTGCGCGTGCGCGCAGGCACGGAAATTGTGTGCACGTGCGCTCGCAGGCCCGGGAACTGTGTGAGTGTGCGTGTGCGCAGGCATGGGGACTGTGTGAGTGTGCGCGCGCAGGCACGGGAACTGTGTGTGTGTGTGTGTGTGTGTGTGTGCACATGCGTGCAGGCACGGGCACTGTGTGTGTGTGTGTGTGTGTGTTTGCCTGCATGCAGGCATGGGCAGTGTGTGTGCGTGCGTGTGGAGGCATGGGCAGTCTTCGTGTGTGTACACGTAGGGACAGGCAGCGTGTGCGTGTAGCCATGGGCAGCGTGTGTGTGTGCGCGCGCACAGGCACCGGCAGCGTGTGTGCGCATGCGCGTCCAGGCACCGGCAGCGTGTGTGTGTGTGCACGCGCAGGCATGGGTAGTGTGTGTGTGCACGCGTGTAGGCACGGGCTGTGTGTGTGTGTGTGTGTGCGCGCGCGCAGGCACGGGCTGTGTGTGTGTATGCATGCGTGCAGGCATGGGCTGTGCGCACGCAAAGGCACGGGTAGTGTGTGCGCGCCCGTGCGCAGGCACAGACTGTGTGTTTGTGTGTGTGTGTGTGTGTGTGTGTGTGTGTGTGTGTGTGTGTGTTTGCGTGCAGTCACAGGCAGTGTGTGTGTGATTGCGCACGTGCAGGCACAGGCAGTGTGTGTGATTGCGCACGTGCAGGCACAGGCAGTGTGTGTGTGCGCGCACGTGCAGGCACAGGCAGTGTGTGTGTGTGTGTGTGTGTGTGTGTGTGCACGTACGTGTGCAGGCACGGGCAGTGTGCGCGCGCGCGCGCAGGCACGGGCAGTGTGTGGGTGTGTGCGTGCAGGCATGGGCAGTTTGGGAGGGTGTGTGTGTGAGTGTGCAGGCACGGACAGTGTGCTTGTGTATGTGTGTAGAGGCACGGGGAGTGTGTGTGTGTGCGCGCGTGCAGGCACAGGCAGTGTGCCTCTGTGTGTGTGCGTGTGTTCGTGTTCATAGGGTTAGTCCTACAAGTACACCCCACCATACACACGCATGTGTACCTGACTTTGAGCAGTTCAAAATGAGTTCTGGTGTTGTCCTGAAGCTACTTAGCTAGTAGTTAAACAGTTCTGTCCTGTGATGTAGATTATCAGCACACAATTTCTTGATCCAGGGCAGCAACACATAGGCAGGGCCTCTGCATATTAGTGGGAGGATGATGATACCTTTGATATCTGTGTGGGGAAATGGTGCTTATGTTTCCAATTGAGCGATCATTGTCTTATCAAAAAAACAAGGTAGAGTTGTAGATAGCTCTTGCATGCTAGTTACCTTATCCTCCAGCACTGACTTGTGTTGGCCTCCCACAGTTGTCTATAGTGCCTCCAGCACACAGGGAAAAAGGGTTTTTTCCATTGATAGAAGGTTAAAGCATTGAAATGTGGTCCATCAATTGCCCAGATATGGTTGGGGAACCTGTACATACATAACTGTCAGTACCCTGGGGGTCCAAATGTGGAAGGAACTGTGAGATGAGCATCTAATTGGCTCTGCTCAATTAATTCGTGGCAACATGAACAGTAAGTAGATTTGCCCACACCAAATGGGTGCCCTACACAGATGCAACCATTGAAGTGGTCTATGCTTGGAAGTGCTCCAAACAGCAAGTGTTTGGATGTTCATGGCCAAATAATTGCTTCAGAAGTGATCCTCAAAAAACTGTGGAGCAGCTTTAAAACACTTCTTTTTAAAGTGCCTCCTGAAATGTATGTATACTCCATGGAGCACAGTTGTGGGGGATGGGGAGAGGGGGGTTGCTTAGCCCTTTAGCATCACCTCTGTTCTGTTCCACCCAGCTGTGAGGGAAGAGGGCCTAGACCAGGGCAGAGTCAATGGGTGTTCCTGTATGCCTAGCTCTCTTTGAGGCCCTTCAGAAACCAAGAGACATACAAGGAATCTATCTTTACAGCCCCCTGGTTGAACAGGGTTCTGCTCTCTTTTATCTCTTTCAGAGACTGGAGGCCAAGACTCATGCAGGGACTCCAGCTCTTCAGCAAGGGGGCTAGAGAGAAGTTTCCTTGCAGGTCTCTTGCCCTCCTTAGGTCCCTGAGGATAGCCAGGCACACAGAAAAGTGTTCACTGGCTACCCACCCTTGGGGGCATGGGGATAGGGCATAGCATTGAGGGTGCTGGAGAACCAAGCAACCCCTCATCATACACCCTGGCTGGGGAGCATTGCCGTTGCATGACATTGTGGCACTATTGAAGCACTCCAGGGAGGCAGGGAGAAGGAATGCAGTTGGTGGCCACATCCTTATAGCACTGAAGTTCTCACTTGGAGCAGATTTTGGATTGTCAAAGGGTTTCTTATGTTATTTATCTACCTACACAGTTGTGGGGTTGACTCACTGTAGAGTTTGAGGTATGTGACCTTCTGAAAGTTCTCATAGTTTCATAGTTGGTAGGGTCGGAAGGGACCTGAGTAGATCATCAAGTCCGACCCCCTGCCATGGGCAGGAATGAATGGTGGGGTCAATTGACCCCAGTTACGTGATTATCTAGCCTCCTTTTGAAGACCCCCAGGGTAGGAGTGAGCACCACTTCCCTTGGAAGTTGGTTCCAGCTCCTAGCCACCCTGGCTGTGAAGTAGTGCCTCCTGGTATCTAGCCTAAATCTACTCTCAGTCAACTTATGGCCGTTATTCCTCGTTACTCCCGGTAGTGCTTGGGGGAACAGGGACTCTCCCATTGCCTGCTGGTCCCCCTTGGCCAGTTTATAGACAGCCACCAGATCCCCTCTCAGCCTTCTCTTGTGGAGGCTGAACAGGTTCAGGTCCTGTAGCCTCTCTTTATAGCGCCTGCCCTGCTGCTGCCTGATCCCTCTCTTCATGCTCAGCCATTTACCAGGACCTATCACCCTGGCAGGCCCCCACCCATGCACACATGCCCCCCACAGTACAGGGGAAACCCCACAACCCTCCCTGAGATCCTGGCGTTGCCAGCCTTCGCTTGTGAACACTGCTTCTTGCCTGCCCAAGGGCCCCTCTGACATTGGGAGTTTTGGTGAGATGTTATGGGGATTGGAGGGGTGGGGGCTGACCTGGCCTGAGACAACTGATCAAAACTCTGTGTGGCCCCCGGGCCCAAATAATTGCCCACCCCTGTCTTAAAGCCTACTAATATACATAGGACTGGAAGGGACCTCCTGTGTTGTCATTTCTAGTCCTTTACTAGCGCAGGCAGCTACATTGTGTAATTTTTCATAAACTTATGAAGCTTACTCTTGAAACTAATTAGGTTTTGCCCCTACTGTTCTTTGAAAGCTGTTTCAGAACCGCTTATGTTTAGAAATTTCCTCTTTTGTTAAAATTGTCCTTAGTTTAACTAGGTTTTTTCCCTCCCTAATGTTTACTAGTGTATTTATAGAGAGCAATCACATTTCTCCAGCCTTTCATCATAGTATCATAGTAGCTAGGGTCAGGAGGGACCTGAACAGATCATCTAGCCTGACCCCCTGTCACAGGCAGGAATGGATGCTGGGTTCACAAGACCCCAGACAGGGGATTTCAACCTCCTCTTGAATTTGCCCAAGGTAGGGGCGAAGACCACTTACCTGGGAAGTTGGTTCCAGATTTTGGCCACCCTAACTGTATTGCCTTCTGATCTCTAACCTAAACCTATTCTCCATCAGCTTATTACCATTGTTCCTTATCACCCCAGGTGGTGCTGGGAAGAATAGGGCTCTACCTATTTGCTGTTGATCTCCCCTGATGAGTGACTCATTTTGTCATAATCTAAGTCACAGTTATCCAACTCCTGGCCCATGGGCTGCATGCAACCGAAGGGGTTAATTTGAGGCCCCTGGGCTCCCACACTGATGCTGCTTCCCTGTTGCACTAGCCACAGAAGCAACTGAGAGCTCCAGGCTCCCTTCCACTTCGCTTTCTGTCTCCCCACTCTGCCCCCCAGGTGGTGCAGGCCATGGCAGTGCAGCTGCAGTTCAGGGAACTGGGAGGGGATCAGAAGCCCAGGCAGGCAGCATTGTGCAGAGAGGGAGTACTCACACATGGCACGGTTCGGTGCAGCACAGTGCGGGGAGTGTCTCTGCATAGTTCAGTGCAGCACAGTTGGGAAGGGGGTAATATCCACACGAAGCACTGTGCAGAATAGCGGGGAGAGGCGGGGAGTGCCCGTAGAGGGGGGCAGTGCACCCAAGCAGCATGTGGCCCCAGGGGCACCTGGCCCACACTGGTGCAGCCCCTGTGGTTTGCAACACCCTTACAAATTGGACAGCCCTGATTTAAGTCAGTGTGTCTTTACACTCATCTCTTAGCACCTGAGTGAACACTATTTTATTCCAATTTAAGTATATGGCGAAACCATTGCAGGACACTATCCATATTAGTCCATATCCTTAATCTCAAATGCAGATTTATTCTACTTGTCCAAGGAATATAGTTACATCCTTATGGATCTTTTAGGAAAGAGTAGCCAAATGACAAGAATTAGAATGCTAGAATACATTTTGTATTATGCTTCAAAAACAATATAATGACTGCAAAAAGAAAGTTAATGCTTTAGATCCTGAATTAATTCCAACAACTAATTAGTAGGTCATTACTTTATACGTCATGCATTCTTTTTCAGTCCTGGCAGCTGCTGTGTTTGCTTTCCGAGCAGTGAACCTGATGGAGGTGACATCACTGGCTGCAGCTGAAGTAAGGATATGTTTCACTTACAGGAGATTGAAATAGTTTCTGATGTGTTGCCAGCTGCAGTAATTTAAGCTTCAGATGGATGTGCTATGCAATGCGCAGCTTTATGCTTCAATTCATATGTTCAGGAAAAATGGAAAGGAAATTGAGTAAAATTCCTTTTCTGGAACATGCAAAATATTATCTTTGTTATCAGTAATATAGTATAGCTGAGTTATTTGGTCAGATGTGAATTACCCACCTACTTTTATCTGTTTTATATTCATATCCCCGATTGTATTAAAATATACTTTAAAAATGATACAGTCATCTTTTTAAAAAAAATTAAAAGGGTAGCTGCTTCTATGCCTTTTTGATATTACATGGCTTTTAAAAGGTTGTTTTTTTATCAAATATTGACATAGAAATTTCATCTTTGTATGTGTCATCATGTTGTATATGTGAAAACCCATTAGAATGAAACTTGTTATTTGTACTAACTAGTATTTTGTTAAAAATATTTTTTCCTTTTTCAAAAAAAAAAGCCAATACAAATCATGTTGTTTATCTTATAGAAAGTTTTTGTTAATGACCAAGTTAATTCTTAAAAGCAAACTCCAATCAGAAGAGGATGACTCACTTTAAGTCATCATTAAAGTCATAGACTTGCTTCACAAGTACAACTCAAGACACAGGATAAGGATTCATAATGTGCAATTATTTTTAGAAGCAAGTTGAAATGTTAGATGTCTTATATACCCATGATACCACATATATTTGAAGTAAGTCTAACAACTAAAATAAAGTTACGGTTTATTCTCTGCCTATACTTATGGTCATTTTTATTGAAATGTTAGACTGAAAAATCTGACAAAAAGGAATCTCTACAGACTGATATAAATTAGCATGTTTTTAGGCAAATCTGAAAAAGCTAATTACTGTCAGTATCATTCTTTGCAAGTTTGGTGCAACTTTTTCTGATTTCTTAGAAACTCCATAAGAGAAATGTGATTCAGGTGTCAAGTTTAACAAACCTTTTTTGTTCTTTACTCCAGGCTGTACTTGCTGACCTTTCGACCCTGAAGGTTATGCCTCTTCTTCAAATCTTCCTGTTTGCCACTGTCACTTGATCTACTTCAAGGCCAGTGACACCACATACATCTCCGGTCTTTCACTAGAAACTAATAATGAACTATGCAATGTCTGCATAAAACCAAAATTAACCGTATGTATGAAAGTCATTTTACAGATCATGTTTGTCATACAGATAAATCCAAGGTTTCTCATGGATAAAACCATGACTTTGAACTCCTATCCCGTGCATACTGCTGAGTTTCATCACAACAGCAATAGATGCAAGTGATTTGATGGAGGTGGTTACTTGTTCACATAAATAATACAAACTAGTACGTAAAATGCATGTAATATCAAATGGAAAAATAAAGGTAACATAATTATCAATCTACTGTGGGTGCTGTGACGGTTCCATTAATGCAAGTTCAGAAAAAGTTGTCTTCCTTCTGAAACCCCATACTAGTAAGGTTGCTAACTCAACAGTGCAGTAAGACTTCAAAAAAGGAAGTTTCACTTCTGAGAACTTTTATCTCTTTCCTAGAAGAATATAACAACATGCTTCTTATTAATTTTTTTTCTGTTTTATTTTTTTGCACATAGGAATTATCTCCCTTTAATTTCCCATTTCCCTCCTTTCTGTTTTGTTTATCTACAGCTTTTCTGTATCCATTACAAAGTATGAGAGTTTTAAAAGTGCCTCATTTCCCTTCAACTTTCAGTTTGGTCCTCAACTTTCTTAGGTACCTTTTGAAAGTCCTACCCATCAGAGGTCCCGTGTTGCAGGAACTGTTCCTCTTGTGAAAAAGTTTGGTCTTGGCTTCGTTTAAGACAGTGGTGGCCAGCCTGTGGCATGCATGTGTAGTGGCATGGGTAGCCCCTGTGTGTGGCACATGGCAGGCCGGAGATTGGATAGGCAGATTAGGGCAGGGAGAAGAAAGCAGAGTGGCAGATTTGAGCAGAGGGCAGGAAGTAGGAAACAATGCAGCTGATTGGGCAGGGGAAGGGGATCAGAATGGCACTTGGGAAAAGTGTGGGGTTTACTTGGGGCTTAGCTGCCAAAAAGGGTAGCTTCCACTGCTTTAAAACTTGGGAGTCTGTCACTCTCTCCTCTCACATGGTTTCTTTGGGAGCTTTGTGTAGTGCATTTTCCAGTTTTTCCGCTGTTACTAGTGCAGCAGCTCAAGCTTCAACTCAGGATCAAATCCAAACTCATCCCTGTGTAACCAGGCATTACATTTTTTTGTTAATCTGCCAGATCTGTTATTTCTTTTAATGATGTCCTCTAATTTTTCTACAGGTTCTGTAATTGCAAAGTAAGCCATTAACAGGAATTAAGGCAGGGGTGTTAACATAAAGCCCAACAGCTTGATACAGCCCGCAGAGTCTCTCTCTCTTTCTCTCTCTCTCTCTGTGTCCTGCTAGGTTGCCAGTGGATTATTGGAAGTTGGAGGGCATGGCTTGCTGCAGAACACCGGGCTGAAGCCTTGTTTTACCTCTGGACCAGTCCACTAGATCCATTCTGCAAGGAGCCCCATGGTCTGGATCTGGCCGACCCCTCTTTAGGTTAATGATATCTTAATACATGCAAATGATCACAGTCAAAACTAAGTAATGTGTATAACAATACTGTACATAATATAGCCCTTCCATTTGCTATAACTCTTCATTCAGAGTAAATATTTACCTTCAGATAAAAATAAATATATGCAAATCTCATTGGGCAGGACAGAACTTGGCCTTTCTATTTCAAGAGAGATCCTGTACATGCTTTCGTTAGCACAAGACCTACATTACCTAGCACATTACCTACATTACTCATGAACATCATTAAAAACTTATTTTTTGAGGCTCAGAGGAATCATTCCTATACCTGGCATCTAAATTGGGCATTCTAAATGATGACAGACTTGGATGACACCTAGTTAATTTTGACCATGTTTAGACCACAGACTTACAGCAATAGATATAAAATTTACTGTAACTTGTAGTACTGTTTTTCTTCTGAGGGGAATCAGGGTGGACTAATTAGCCCTGCTGAGTGATAGTGCCAATTAGCCATTTAGCCCACTTGTGCTGTGGCCTCAGCTATGTTGCCTCCAACTGGCAGATAGAATATTATACACTAAGCATCTTGTGTGTATGATTGTTGTGTGTATGAATGTATGATTCACTTCTGTCGACTACCAACCACTCTCTGGCTCTGAGGTTGGACCCAGAGAGTAGTAGTCGATGGAAGTGAATCCTCATAACGCTTCATGACCGGTGGTGTCTCCCAAGGCTCCATTCTTGGACCTGTACTCTTTAATGTCTTTATTAAAGATGCAGACACTGGTGTCAGAGGCAGACTAGCCAAGTTCGCCGATGAACCAAACCAAACTTCGGGGTAGAGTGTCCACACGTGAGGATAGACTGGTGATCCTGGCTGACCTTGATAGGCTTAGAAAGTGGGTGGATAAAATCCTGATGACATTCAATACAGAAAAATGCAAGGTACTCCACCTCAGAGGAAGAAAAACCTGCATCACGCTTATAGGATCAGCAGTGCTATGTTTGCTAGCACCACGGCCGAAAGGGACTTGGGGGTCAGGATTGACCACAAGATGAACATGAGCCACCAATGCGATGTTGCAGCTGGTAAAGCGAACAAAACCCTGGCTTGCATCCAGAGCTGCTTCTCAAGCACATCTCAGGATGTCATCCTCCTGCTGTACTCAGCCTTGGTGAGGCCGCAGCTGGAGTACTGCATCCAATTCTGGGCTCTACAATTCAAGAAGGATGTGGAGAAGCTTGAGAGAGTCCAGAGGAGAGCCATGCACATGATCAGAGGGCAAGTGAAACAGGCTTTATGAAGAGAGGCTGAGAGCCATGGGACTCTTCATCCTGGAAAAGCGTAGGCTTAGGGGTGACCTGGTGGCAGCCTATAAGTATATAAAGGGTGTGCATCAGGATCTGGGGGAGTGCCTGTTCACCAGAGCGCTCCATGGGATGACAAGGTCCAATGGCCACAAACTCCTCCAAGACTGTTTTAGGCTGGACATAAGGAAAAACTTCTTTACTGTCTGAGGCCCCAAGGCCTGGAATAGACTCCCTGCAGAGGTGGTGCAAGCACCTACTCTGGACTCTTAAGAAACGTTTGGACGCTTATCTTGCTGGGATCCTTTGACCCTAGCTGACTTCCTGCTCCTGGGGCAGGGGACTGGACTCGATGATTTTCTGAGGTCTGTTCCAGCCTAATGTCTATGAAATCTAT
>NW_005842248.1:285660-308073 GCF_000455745.1 Alligator sinensis
AAGAGTACTACACCAGTTTTACATATGGCAATTGAAGGCACAGAGAAAGTAAGTGACTGACCAGAGACTATGCTGGACTTCCTTTGAAGAGAAGAGAACTCAGATGGTCATAGTTCCTGTTTGTGTTCAGGATCATACTTCCTCTATTTAGTCATTTTAAAGGACTTCTAAACTCTATGTTCCTTCTAAAAATACAACAGTTTGTATGTTTCTAAATCTGCCAGATCAGGTATGGAAAAGTAATACCATTTTAGGAGTGATTACAATTATAACCTTCTCTTATGGGATTTTAAGAGTTAGGATTCTTTTTTCTCTTCTTCAGAAGATTTCCAAATATATGAAATAGAGCAGAAAATGAGAAGTACAGTGCATAGGCAAAGAACTAAAGATTGTTAACTGAGTTGAATAAAATAACTGCCCTGGACATTGACTTAAATTTCAGTTAAATACAGGTAGAACTTTTCTGAGAATTGAAACACAAAACCATGGCTAACATTTTTCTTATTTGGTGTTTTTAATGTCCCTTTTCACTTGCTCATTTTAGTCTTAATGGGATATCATATTTCAAGGGTCAACCCAAAATCCCTTTTCCTAAAGTACTCTTTCCAATCGTCTTGGTTCCATGATATGTTTCAAACATCTTTTAAAAATAAAATTACTGATTTTTCCTTTTAAGGAACTAACTAGTTTACAAGCTGAAAAATGCACTTGAATTTCTGGGCAGCATCAGATACTTCTAGCAATTGGTCAAATTGTTCCTTCATTAACATTCTTTATGAAGTTCTGCGGCAGGGTATAGTCCAAAACTGTTAAAAACAATAACTTTTGCAGACTTCCAGGTTCCTAATTTTACATTAATTCTGTTTAAAAACAATGGGCCACATTTTTCTGAGATCTTGACTATAGAATAGTAAAAATACATAAACAGCTACATGTGGACTTTTGTTTTTGTCTTCAATGGGAATTATGAGTATAAATTGGAAAGGCCATTTAGTCCAATATAACTTATCCAGTATCAGTTATTTTTCTTGTTCAGTGCTTGTTTGTTTGAAAATAACAGAAACAAATGTTTCAGTTTCTGATTGTTTTCATTTTTTTTTTTGCTGCTGCCTGCTCTGGATGACCAGATATTGACTATTTGTATTATTGTCTACTCCTAAAAATAAAATAATACAATCTGGCAAGTGCATTCTGTGTGTCAAATAGTTTAAGAATGCAAAATAAAACAGTTTTAAAAAAAGAAACCCAACTTATCTGTAGCCAATACTTACAAATATATATAATATTATGTATACATATATTGCTTATGTAATCTACATGGCTAGATAAGGGACCAAAAGAATAACTAGAACAGAATTTCTGTCAACTTAATTTTTAAGGGAAATTTTGGTCACAGTAGCAAATTTCATTTCCAGAAACGGAGAACATGGAGAAAAAGTTTCTTAATATGAAACATCTAAGGAAAGGAAGAGATTGAATTTCAAAGACAATTTTTCACACACCACCAAAAGATGTTCTAAAAAAATTGCAAGGACCTATAACACTTTCAATAAAATTAAGAGCTTAATCTTTTATCTTTTATTCTTTCCTTAGGTTAAATTGATACTGATTTTTAATTTTATTTGATAAGAGGTTACAGACTCAGATTCTAGTGTGTGTGTGTGTGTGTGTGTGTATGTATGTATGTATGTGTATGTATATATAATAAATAAATAAATAAATGTGTGTATGGATGTATGATTCACTTCTGTCGACTACCACCCCGAGGTTGGACCCAGAGAGTGGTAATCGACAGAAATGAATCATCATGGCGCTTCATGTCCAGTGGTGTCCTCCAAGGCTCCGTCCTTGGACCTGTACTCTTTAACGTCTTTATTAACCATGTGGACACTGGTGTCAGAGGTGGACTGGCCAAGTTTGCCGATGACGCCAAACTTTGGGGTACAGTGCCCACACCTGCTCTATAGAGAGCTCCTTATTTAGGCATATTACAAATTTCTAGGACAAATGTTCCCTCTGGGATGTCATGAAAAAGAAATGTTTGCCCTATGTTGTTTCAGTAAGCTAATTACCTATTTCAGAGAATGTGTGTAAAATAGTCTGTTGGGTGAATTTGATATCTTTTATTAGACCAACCCAAATGGTTGGAGAATAGTTATTAAGCAAGCTTTCGGGTTCAAAAAGGAAGAGCACACACCAACTGCTGAAGCTTCCTTAGCCTGACGAAGGGTTTTTGAACCCGAAAGCTTGCTTAATAACTATTCTCCAACCATTTGGGTTGGTCTAATAAAAGATATCAAATTCACCCAAGGAACCTTGTCTGCCTATGTCCTTAGACCAACACGGCTACAACCTAAACCCCTGTAAAATAGTCTGTCACTTTAAAGGAAAACGGTTGCTGTGTTGGAATATTTTATATTAAATGATAAAGTGCATCTTAAAATGCCTAATCAGGGTTTGGTTTTTTTTCTCGCATTTTACCAAAAGTTCTTTAAATTCTTACACACTCATAGGAGTTGTAAAAAGTATCACCTCATTTCTTACTTATCCCAGATGCAATGATTAGGGAACGTACATAAAGTTTATAAATTCTAGTTAATTATATGAAATTACTGTGACATTGTATAATTCATGTGTGTAGTGTGCCATCCATGGCCTGGTAGTATCTTGAACCCCACTCTAAGGAAAGAAGCTACAAATCAACAACAAAAAGGTATTAAACTCCTTGTGACTGGGCTCTCACTGAACCCAACGAGGGCTTTGTTTCACATTGTACTTTGAGCCACACAAATGTTGATTGACTTAGTGCTAGCTTGGAGTTTTGAGCAGTCACATCTTTAGTCTGGAAACCTTCTCTGGCTGTCCCCCACCTGCACAAATATGACTTGCCACTAGAGGTCTGTGAGCAAAGAGGTCCCTTCCAGCCCTATTTTTCTGATTCCCTCTGTTTCGCCCCTCCTTTGCCCGCCACAGCAGCAGCGTTCTAGACTGGGGTGGGGAGGGAGGCACTGGGATCCCTCAACAGCAAGGCTGATAGAATCAACGGGAGGCTGTGCAGAGAGGTTGCTGCCAGCCCAGCTTCTGACCCCCAGCACCCACATGCTGTCTTGCTGTTACACACATCTGAGCACATGTCCCAGTCACACGCATACCTTTGGGCTGTTCCCAGTGCCCAGGCAGCTTCAGCTTCCCTTCCCCCCCCAGCCCCTCCAGAGGCCTGCCCTGCATCCACCCCACCTCTCCTTGGTGCCTCTGGGCTGGGAGTCACAGCTGGAAGTGGCTGTGGGAAGCCAGAGGTGGTGGCAGCGATGGACGTGCAGCTGAAGCCAGGGCTGGGGGTGGCGCTGGCAGCTGGTACAGTTGGATCTTCCCCAAGCTGGCTTCACTCTGCAGATGGGAGTGGAGTCTGCCTGCAGCTGGTTTCTGCATCCATACAGGCAGTGGCAAAGCCCCATGCCTGCAGCTCATATCTACCTGCAGCTGCCCCACTCTGCCCCAAAGCAGTGGTTTCCCTGGCAGCAGGCAGTCCCTCACCCCACAGCAGCTGCTGCCAGCTCTTGCCACACTGCATGTAGATTCAGTGCATAGAGCAAGGCACTGCCAGAGCTGCTGAGCTGGAGCCTGGCTGCTCTCAGGGTTGGCCATACTCTCCTCCACTCCTCAGGGCTTGGTGAGGGGGAGGGGGCACAGGGTCCAGCAGTAGCCACCCACCCGGACAGACTCAGGGTTGGTGAGGAAAGGTGCCCTGGGCTGCTGTTCCTGCACCTGGAGGCTGGGGGAATTAGGAAAGCTGTGGCTTTAGTTCCTGGGCTGCTCCACTAAGCAGTTGGGGGTTTGAAAGCCCACAGAACATGAGGGTGGGGAAGGGGCCACGGCATGCTGGGATACTGGAAGACTTCAGCTTGAGCAGCACGTCTGTGGGGAGTGGCCACACGCTAATGGAAGAGGAGCTGGGTTGTGCGGATCAGAGAGAATCCTGTCCAGGAGTGGTGTAACCTTGGGGCGTGTGCGGATCAGAGATAATCCTGTCCAGGAGTGGTGTAACCTTGGGGCACAAAAAGAGTGCTTTAAGTCACTTAAAGGTGTTAACATGTGGAGAGTCCAGGCGTCAACAGCTCCAGGAGCCACCCAGAATTCACACGTAACAAGGTCCTGAGTTTAAGGAGGATGTCTGAAAACTGGGAGAACCAGTTGTGCCCTGAGGGGGTTTGGAAAACTGAAAATCTAACGTGAAAACAAAGAAACTCAGAGCATTTTTCTTTCAAAACGCAGAAGAGGCAAAGGAAACTTGGGTGGGTTGGGGAAACAGATGGGCATGGTTTAGTAGCAGAGGGTGTCTTTTTTAACTGTGGCAGCAGTGGAAGGGGAAGGAAGCTGAGGGCTAAGAGACTGATTCAAAGAAGTCTTGGTCAGAGAGGCTTATATCAGCCTTATTCTTTGGGCTTATATCAGAGTCTTGCTCTGATATAAGCCCAAAGAATGTCCAACAATTGTGAGGAAATTTAGGGAAATGGTTGTAGGTATTTTATTTGTTCAGTTAGATCCATATATTTCTTGTGCTAGCTAAAGTAACAAGTGATTAGATTTGGATCCCTTTGCAAAGCCTGTGTATCTGTTTACTTCCACTGTTATATATTTCATAAAATGAGACCTGTAGGTCAGAGCATCGGTAAAGCAAAACTCTGGAGTAGATTGTACTTAAGCAAGTGATGAGTTGGAGACAGGGTGGAAGGGGATCAGCACTAGTCTTGCAGGCTTCCAATAGCTGGACTGAGCTTCCACCTCTGTGGTGAGTAACTAACCTCTGTCCAGGAAACGTGCTGGTGAGGCTGAGGGAAGAAATGAATGTAGCCTACTTAGACTAATGAGATTGACAGCTTTGAGAGATGAAGACTCGCAAGTCAAACCAAATTAATCTTTTCTAAGAGAGATCATACTATGCAGGCTTTGTATTCTGCTTTTGAACTTCCCACAGCTGATCTTGTGTGTGCATGTGATAACGATTTATTGAGCAAGGTGATTTGGGCTTTTTGCTGCAAAACTTCTCCCATCTGTTAATTTTCTATACAGCAGCTTAATTCGGCCCCTCCAGCCTCAGTCAGTCCTGTCCCCCAATTGTATCTGTTCTGGCCCCAATGGCCCTGCTCAACCTCCCCACTCCCTCCCCCACCAGCACCATCCTCAATCAACTCTGCTTTTCCCAAGATTCTTCACTAGTTCTTGGCGAGGACCCTTCCTTTTTCTTCGTGACTGGTGTGGGGAAGGGCAATTCAGAAGGATCCCTCTTTTCTCCTTCCAAGTGAAATGTTGCCAGAAGGAAGGAGGGGCTCACAGGAGGGAATGCATAAGAGAGTGGAGTGATATCACAAGCTGAAAGGATGTTTCTGCTTTTCCTCCCCTCCCATCTCAGTAGTTTTATTTGCTAAGGGAAGGTGAGTAGAGTGTCTGCTTGATCAATCCTGATTGGCTTCTTTGGCAGCAGGGTAGGCCGGCAATCAGAAATTCATGAGAAAGAGAGAACTTCTGAGGTCATTGTGAGATTGGTTCCAGCCTGGCAAAATCCCATCACTTGTGAGAAATACATGACAAGTGGCAACAGTGGACTCAGGAAGCTCAGAGCACTTGGGCCCCATTGTGTGAGGCTCCAATCCAACAACCTTGGTGACACCACAGCAGGTGTTTTTTCCAATTGTAATGCCTATGTGAATTACATTGTTGTTTGATATGATACTAACTATAAATGTTCAACTTCAGCCTTAAGACCCCCATGCAACCAGGACAACATTGAAGTTTTTCTTCAAAACTGTTGTGGTCTCCTGCTCAGCTAAATACAAATGAAGAGTCTGAAGTGTTTGCATCAAAAAGACCCTGGCTATCTTTATTCTTTTGCCTACTTCTTCAGTTCTCATCACATCCTCTGAAGCAGAATGAGTTTTTATACTGAGTGTCTCAGGAGGGTTTGAATATTTTCACTGTTACAAAACCTTGGGCTTCCTACCACTGATGTAGTCTGTGACAAATTAGTACATTTGGACGCTTCTTTTGCTGTAAGTAACCTTTCCCCTTCCATATTTGTTCCCTTGCAGCTTCACATATATTGTGGAAGCCAATCGATATCCAAAATGATGGAGAAAGGAGTTCAACCAATGGGCATTGTACACAAGCTTACATGCTTGTATAAAAGGATGCACTTGTCACAAGAGTGAGGCTCTTGAGAAACATTTTACCATGGCAAGCAATAATTTTTTGGCCATGTTGCAAATGGTGCTACCAGTGGAAATAATTGAACCAAATGATCAAATTCTTCTGCCTATTTTATATGCAACTTTCCTGTGCTATAAAAATACATTCATGGAAGTCTTTTATGTGATTGTGAAAAAGTTTTCCCTTTAGTATATCTTTCACCTAAAAAATATACCTTAATTTTAAAATCATAGGATCATAGAAAATATCTAGTATTGTTCTTGATTTTTTTTTAAATGAAGAAATATAGGTAACATATAGGAAACATATAAGACAGAGTGCATGTGGAGCAAATGGAAGCCAAAATTTTAATATTGTGAATGCTTATATTGGCCAAATGGGATTCATCAGGTCCAAATACAGACAAAAAATATATTCTCATATACGATTACACCATGGTTTGTAACTCAGATTCAGTACATTTTTAGCAAACTTCACAGTCTGTATGCTGATTCTTGGTAAACCCAATCAGTGGTTGAGTTGAGGATGCTCAGGATCTTTATCACCAGATCCGGATGCTGTAATTCTTTTATATATATAACATATATTTTTTAAGACCCAGCTAGACAAAGCTTTGGCTGGAATGATCTAGTTTGGAATGGTCCTGCTTTGAGCAGGGGGTTGGACTGAATTACCTCGTCAGGTCCCCTCCAACCCTAATTTTCTATGATTCTATGAATTCTCTTGCAGGTCCAAGGGAGTGATGACCCCGGGATCAGACCCAAAGAAGTAAAACTGATTCTACATAATTTTGGTTATAAAGGGAGACTTTTCGTAGCCATGAAGCTGCTTGAGGTTTACAGAATCAGGTCCTTAATTGTTGAACTTAAACACCCCCCCCCCCAAAAAAAAAACAAAACAAACCAACCCCCAAACAAATGGACCCCTTAACATTGTTACTACATTTCAGTCATCTAATGCTTGCCCCTAGACAGTAATTTTATGGTGACCCTGGTCCTTTGCCAACTTAAATTGCTTTTTGCTGATGTCAGTCTGTGAGTAAATTGACATTTAGGCCAACCAGTTATAATAATCTCAAAACAAACAGAAGACTTAACAAAAGACTTAATTACATACCATTTAAAATAGCATTAGCAGAGGAGACTGGGACTTGGCATGAGAATTGGGGGCTGACCATATTTTTCACTGAAAAGGAAGTTTGTGCAAGGCAAAGAGTATAACTAATATTATGCTTCACTTTTTTGGAAAAAAAAGTTACAGGTCTTTTATATACCTAGTTCTGAAGAGACAAATTGGAGTTTGGGTAAAAAAAGGCAAAATAATAAATTAGTATCTCTTACTCTGGTTTCTATAATTACTCTTAATTAGGCAGCATGGGTGCTTCATATATAACAGCATTCCACACTTATATAGTGCTTTTCCCTGAAGATCTGAAACTGGTATTTTTTACTTTTCCTCAGTCCACTTGCTAATGTTAATCATGAACTGTAATCAGCAAAGGGCCTTTGTTTTCTATACAGAATTACTTGTCTCAACTATTTGATTCTTTCTCTAAGTACATAAGATTTTCCTTTTTCTATTTTTCAGTACTTCTAGGTTACAAAAATATAAACATTGGTTTAAGGGCCAATTCTGGCTCATTGATGTTGACACGAAGGTCTAACTGGGAAAACTGGCATTATTACAGATTACAAAGGAAGTTCCAGCTGTTTTCTACATTCACATTATTAGCAAAGAATTTCACTTCATGGTTCCCAACTTGAAAGACAAGATGATTTAATTTCAGTTCATGATATTTGGAAATTACTAGACAAACAAGAGGAGTCTTTAAGTTTAAATGTATTCTAAGCACTATGATTTATCAACCAAGTGCTAAAGCCAAAGTTAAAAATGAGTTGTTTAGGAGAATTATATTGTCAAACTTAACATGCCACCTTCTGTACACAGGAAGAAAACCTTGCCTTATGGCCTTGTGCTGTTATCGCTGAAAAACACATCAAGAATCATGTTGGAAATTGCTTCCCAAGTAGCATGAGCAAGATGGAAAAATCCTCTAGTACTAGGCAATACCTTTCTCCTATTTGGCAATCTAACAGGAGAGCAGGCTAAAATCAGTGCTTCTCTACCTTTTTTGGACCAGGACCCATTTGGAAACATCAATGGCCAGTCCCAAACCAGTGCCCCTCACTCCCAACCCACTGCCCCAAGCCCCCTAGTGTGTGGGGCAAGGGGGCCCCCAGCAGCCCCTTGCAGGCTGGAACTCTTCCAGCCTGCAAGGGAAAATCCACGGTTTCCCACATTTTTCTCCTTTAAAGGAGAGTTCATTTTTGGAGTTTGTTGATCCATTTTTTTAAAGTTTGTTCATGACCCTTTCATATATTTTTGTGTGACCCACTTTTGGGTCACAACCCACAGGTTGAGAAACACTGGGCTAAATGATGTACACATTGATGGTTTATATGATGTACAGCTGTTTTTATAGTCTTAAAGTACTTTTATTTTGCTGTTATGGCAGGTACCTCAGTGAAAGCAAAATGCATCTTTCCAGACAATCAATTTGTATTTAACGAGTTTTAGCTTAAACACTCGACCCAGTTTTGATCAAATACTGGAAATACATGGTGACATTTTGATGTGTTTGCATAAACTTTGAACTATTGTATGATGCTTCTCTTCCCATGACTTCTTCCCCTGACTTCTTCCCCCCTTTGTATATTTACCATTCTTACATAGTTTTATTCTATCTGTTTTGATTTTATAAATCTAATTTTGCATGTTTGGGCTTAAAGGAAAGCATAAACATTTGTTTTGTTTTTTGTTTTATTTTTTTAGGAACAGTCTTGCCTTCAAGGGAATGCCACCTTTTCATATGTCCTGAAAAACACTCAGAGGCTATAACAATGACTCTGTTTGGTAAATCCTAGATGTAATTGCTTGGGCTCAAATCGATCCACCACTGCATTAGACAGCAGTGCAAGAGGCAGTATTAGGACATGTTACTGATGGGAACATTTGACTTAAAAGACGCTATTCAGGAAAGAACATAAGAACTCGGGGAGAAAAGATAGAACTACTTAAGGCTTGCATTCTGCTGTACGTTGGTTAATGAAGCTCTGACTAGAGGACTGAAATCTTGGAAAACCTTTTCAGTTAGGAAATACAAGGTTGATAGGGGCTTCTCAAGAGAGCAGAGGTTGATGGCCAGACACATTTTCTTGACAATCACTTGCACAGTTGTGAATATAAATGAAAGATAAGTTTTGCTTTTTAGAAAGGTCAAGATGAACATCTGGCACATCCAGTTAGAAAGGAAGAATGAAATAGGGTGCTGATTGTGTAAACATGAGCAGGATCTATCTCACACTAGGTACTGGCTTATCTATTAGTTTGGCAGAAGTTCAAAAAAACAACAAAAAACAACACCCATATACTGAGCTCACATCACCCAGGGGAACTGCATCCCAATAAACAAAGAATTTGATAATGCTAATTTAACAGAATCACTGTTCTGGGGAGAATAAGCCACTCAAATAGGTAAATTCAAGAATGCTCTAATCGTATCATAAGTAATTAATGTACTGTTAATAACGCTAAACCATATTATTGGGCTTTATCTTGAGGATTAGCTGGAGGAACCTGGGGGCATTCATAATGTTCATAGATTGGTGCTTGTTTGGAAGTTGTGACATTTTAGACATTTATTCATAGTTTTGTAAATATTTTTTGATGTTCTTAAGTATCAGGGTAGATATTTAATAGTTGTAGGATGACAGTGAAATACATTGCATTATTTTAACTGGAATAAGACAAAGTGAGGGAAGTTAGGCACAAGATGAAATTAAAATAATTTTTGTATGGCAATGGTACCAAAAGTGAAAGTGCTTTTAGAGTGCATCTACATTGCCTCTGCAGTGCTCTCAGGATTTCTGTTGCTGGTGTGTATGGCAGTGGGCCATCTTGATAGCCTCTTTCCTGCCTCATGTCTCAGTTTGGAATATGCAGAGTGCAAGCAGGTGGTTGGGGCTTATTTTTCAGTGACAGTTGTAAGAGTAGTGTGGAGAAAGTGTATCCAGAGCTTAAATTTTTTTTTTTTTTTTTACTTAAGCCAGATGAGAGTGTAAGTTGTTTCTGCAACCTTTGCCTTGAATTGCATTTGGATTTAGTCTGGGTTTTGTTGTTGTTCTTGTTGTTCTGTAACGGTAAGCTACTGTTAAAGAAAAAGAACATCTTTGAGATTTATCATCCATCTTCAGAGATAGATGCCTCTTCAGAGATGATTTTTCCGTTCCAATTTAATTACGTTGGTGTCTGTTAATGAAATGGCTGGCAAGATCTCTTCATATTTTTCTACTGTAACAGGATTCTCTGAGGATGGCCATGGCACCTCCTGACAGCTGTTTTAATCCTTTCCCTTCCTTTGTCTCCCCAGACTACCCTGTTCTTTCCTGCCATGCCTTGACAGAAAATAAAATATATATTTTGAGAGGCTGCCCTCAGAATACCAGAGTGAGCCTTGGGGTGCCACACTCTACCCTGCTCCTCATTGGACTGACAGTCAGCCTAATCAATCAACCCTAAACCTGAGCAGAGCACTCTAGCCCAGTTACTAGTCCTTAGTCTTGGGCCTACAGTTTCCACTCCTTTACCAGTCTCTCTTGGGCCTAATCAAAAGTAATCAAATGTGCAGTGCTATTCTTTTGGTGAACTTTGGGGGAAGTGTACACAGTACTAATTTTGACTGGACTGGACTAGACAAGGTTAGTTCTTGCAAGGTGTAGAACTTCACGCCTCCAGATTAATTTGTCAATTTGAAACTTGTCAGGTCCGCTGTGACAAAACTTGTGACTTGTCAGTGAGAAATGAGTTTGGTTGTTCCATTCACTTTCCAGCAGATGTAAAAACATTGCCTGAGGGTGGTCTGGGGAAAATGACCAGGTAGAATAACAATGGAAGAATGAATTGCCCTCCATACACCTTGGAATCCCACATCTATGTTCCCCTGCTAGCAAAGACAGTTTCAGAGACAGTGCCTCTACATCAGATGCCTCTAGTTCTGGGTAAAAGTACAGCCTGAAATAAGCTTCACAGTCATGTTCTGCTCCCTCTCCCATTATGGGGAAAAAGAGAAACAATCACATAGTACATTTAGATTTCTCGAGGTCTTTTACTTCTCTTCCAACCTCACCAAGGAGATGCCTTTATTTTTAGTTTTTAAAATACTGAGGTCATTTGTGTCCTCTTATTGCTATACCTCTGAAATCAGATCTTTAATCTGACACTGAATTGCACTGTGGACAGACCTTGCTTCCCAGGACCTAAAAAGTATACCAGGACAAACGCTACAGTGTTCATACAACCACAAACTGTACCCTCATTGAAGTAGACACTATAGTAGGCAATCTGGTACACATTATTGGCAGGTTTGGTAATGTCTTCATTAGACCAGATAGCCCTACTTGGATACTGAATGTTAAATATGCTCATCCTTTTGAGGATTCATCTATAAAGTTCACATACATTGTCTTTGGATATGAAGGGTCCATTTCAACCTCAAGAAGAAGCTGTGTACTTAATGTACTAGAAATGAAGGCACTTCATTAGGGTTTTGAATCTCTCCTTTCTCAACTGCAAGGCAAAACAGTTATTGTTACATACAGTAAAACAATGTACGATGTGAACAACAAAGAAGGAACTCATTTCATTCTTCTCTGCCAGGAATTTAAAGCATTATGGGACTGGTATACCTCTTAAATTTTCCCTATAGATCTGCATCTGGTGGGAAGAATGACAATCTAATAGATCAGAAGTGCAGGAAAAGGAAAGAACTGCATAAACAATATAAAAACATCAGTAACGGATAAGACTTCTGCTCATTGGGATAACCCAGAAATAGATCTGTTTGCAAAAAGGCACAATGCCAAATGCTCAAGGTTCTACGTGAGAGCAGAAGCAGAGTATCTATGTTAAATATACTTCTATTAGACTGGGGAGTAGGTCTCCTGAACATACCTCCCCTCACCCCCAGCTTTCCTCTCATCCAAAGAGTAATAAGATAAAGCAAGAGAAAAATGAAACATTTTTGCTTTCTTTAATATGGATGAGAGCACTGATTTCCAGACCTCTTTCATCTCTACCGATTAATTATGTTCCATAAGGCAAGGACAACCTCTTTGCATACTCCTGCTGACAAAATTTTGTAGAGCTCTCTTCTCCAAACTTTATGTTAGCATCCCAGTCAAATGATCGATGTGGTAGAATGACTGAAGTACTCTTTAATTAAGACTACACATCCCACTTGCCTTAGTTGAACTGCTCCTTATCAAACCATCCCATGAGTGGAAATGTTAGCGTCTACCTGAAGAATAAATGAAGGTTGTAAATGGAATTCTTTTAGATGAACACAGTGCATTTATACATACTTCTGCTCACCTTTGCCTGCTCATGTGTCTTAATTAGAATCTCATAGCAGAAAAAACTAAGGTTAGTGCCCCACAGCCAGAGTTCTTGGGGCTGGACTCTGCCTCTTCATGCTTACAGGAGAGGAGACAGGAGGTGAAGCAGCTCTGACAAGACACTGCTTTGCAACACTTTCCATTGGGGCACTTGTCTCTCCTCCACCTACTTTATCCCTTATAGTTCCTGAATATTCTGAGGACAAGGCTATAAATCCACCTATATGTAGAGGTTCATGCTTGCCTCAGTTCTTTCCTTTAGTAAGAAAAAATCTAAATGCTAGATAAATCTATTCAAAGTTAAACTTCTATTATCTGTAACTTATATTGTAATTTTCCCTTACACTCTGCCAAAGAGCCTGTTCTAAGAACCATTTACATGTAAAGTATGGAGACTCTTGTCAACCATTTCTAAGAGATAGGTAGGCATAAAAAATCTTAAGATACAGTTGTCTGAATTTTTATCCTGAGCCTTCATTAAAGTCCAGCAGAGGAAGAATAGGGATTGATAGACAGAAAGTTCTGGTTCCTTTCCATTTTTGGAAGAGGGAAGTGAAACTTTCATCTCTGCATTGAGATTCATGACTGGAGGTGTGGGAAAGAACATTACACAAACATCTTTTCACTGCAATAAGTTCATTTGAGATCTTTGCCCTGGTGCCTATCTTTTATTGAGAGCATGTATTCCTCTATCGTTGTGCTATACTGATTGAACTCTTAAATTATCAAGAGAGAGGGGGTAAAAAGAAGCAGCTAGGTCATAGGAATTATGTAAACTGAATTTGTTTGAACTAAGCGAACAGTAGATTAGGAGCACTCAAGGCTTCTTCTGAGGTTGCAAAATTGTACCATTCGAGAATCTTTGTAAGATTAAATAAAATGTCCATATACGGATCATCACCTCTCTAGCAGCTTACGCTAAACAGCAGATAATTTTGCAGTGGCGTCATTGACCAGTATCACTCTCACATACACTGCAATTATGTGCTGCATCATTTTGCTAAGTCCTTTTTTCCCTAACCCTGAAAGACTAGATTAGATAAGGAGCAACACTCGGATACCATCACCATCTCCATGGCTACCCCTGAGGAAGTCTGAATTTATCATCATCTAATTCTAGTATATCAATTTCAACCACCTTGCCTTTCTTTGCCAAAACAAAGTTCAGCTAGGACCAATCTAACACAGTAAACCTTTGCTGTAGTCTACATGAAGCATCTGGCCTGCTTGTTTCCAGGTAAATCTTGCTCAGTCCTGAAGTGACTAATCAAGCCATCCTGGTGAAAGGAAAATCAGAGCTTCTAAGTTAAAGAAAATTCAAGATAAGTAAAGTTTGGGATTCAGAAATTGGCTTGTGTCTGTGTGTTTCAGCAACTGAACTGCAGAAGACAAGAGTTGCATTTCTCCCCTTGGCTACTTTCTTAGCTTCTGTGTATTTTGTATTCATCTTATCTCAGGAAGAAATCTCAAAATTCAATATCTGACACCTAAAATGATCTCCCTAGTCCCAGCAAGGATATGTAACACCATCTGCAAAACTTGCAACCAATAGTCTCTTTACAAGAAAGAGAAGAAATAAGGGAAATTGATCAAATGATAATTTAGTTAAACTCTTTAGTTTTCAGTATTTTTTTCTTTTTCTTAATATTTGACATGAATTTAGTACATATTTTAATAGGTCTTCTTTGGTGATGAACAAAAAACCTCTGAACCCATATGATTATTAATATTAGGGCAGCAAAAAAGGTGGGGGAACAAGGTAAAAATTATAGCATCCTAAAAATCTTGTTTAGTTGGTACAACACCCCATCCCTGATCTAAATATCATGGTGTAGGGGACCAGGCTGATGCCAAAGAGCTGTGCTGGTAGCTCCTGGGATTCACAGGTGGCCTTTGGCTGAAAGGACTTGTAAGTCATGTTACCAGTTCCTTGCTACAAGTCTTTGCTGTTGAAGTGAGGGAATATCTAGGTTCCCTTCTGGACAGTTTAAATAAAGGTAGGTTTACTCTTATCAAACAAGAGGAATGCCAAGAATCCTTAATCCATTGCTGCCGCCTTGGTTCTCCTTCTATCTTCATTAAGTCCTTATAAGATTCTTAGCTTTTACTGTCTTGCCACACTACAGGTTAGAAAGAAGACATCACTTTACACCACCATCACCACCACCCCTCTCAGCGTATGCTGTCATAACTCAAAAGTAACTGAATTTTTTTTCCTCAAATCAAGCACTTCCAGGCTGAGATGAATCATGAACAGGAGGGGTCCCAAGACTGGTCCCTGAGGAACACTACTAGTAACCTCCCCCCAATCTGATAACTCCTCTTTCAATATATTCCCAGTCTCATCTTTAGCTACTTCCTTATCCATTGCATGATTATAGTATTAATCCCCATCTCCTCCAGTTTCCTGCAAGGTACAGTATTACCATATTTTTCTCAAATACCCCACACTCCCAAATAAAGCATACACCTTGTTTTGGAAAGGCAGAAAGTTCAGTTGCTTCCTGTTGTTTCTGACACTTGGACCTTTCCCCAGTTCCTGCTCTTAGTCCCATTATGCGGAACAATAAGATTGGTATGAAATTAAACAGCTCAAAGTGCAAAATCATGCTCTTAGAAACTAATTCCAAAAAAAGTATTATATAATGGAAAAGATGTATTGGGTTGATTATAGGATGACTATGAGTCATCTCAGTCTGATACATATGTGAAAAAAGCTAATGCAATGGTAGATTATATTAGGTGGGGTAATTTTAGTTGACACAGGGAAGCATTAGGAAGGCATTGGTAAAATCTTAGTTATAATGCTGTTTATAGTTCTGTAACCAAAAATCGTTGATTAACTTAAACTGAAATAGGTGCAGAAAAGGGCTATTAGCAGAGTTAGGGGAACATATAGTTTATTTTATGAGAAGAGATTTAAAAATGTTTGGCTTTTTTAATTTAGTAAAATAAAGGTTGAGTTGGAATGTGGTTCACCTTTATAAATACATTCTGAAAATGAATGTTACGGAAGGAGAAAACCTATTTAAGTTAAAGGACAATATTGACGTCAAAGAGCTACAAACTAGTTGTGAACAAATTTAGACTGAAAATTTTAGGAAGCCTCTAACCATTGGAAGAGTTCTAGAATGGCTTTTTTGAACAAAGTACTGGGGGCTGGAAACCTGAATACCTTCAACATGAAGCTCTCCTAGGATAAGTGTATTCTTGGAGCAGTAATTGGAGCATGTGGTATGCGGCTCCCACGAGGGCGTTGAAATGAAACTCTTTTGCTCTCAAACCTGTCCAAGTGGGTGTAAATATATTTCTCTTCTGTGTCACAATGTTGCACAGCTCATTGTTATGCAGGTACATATCACCTATGGCCACTAATGGCAACAGTTGATTTGTTTACATTAATTGACATTAATTTGTTTTCACTTTGAATTCTCATTGCGGCCATAAAATCTGTATTGTATTGATTACATAAAACAGATGTTGCTAACTTTATAGCTATGTTTTGAATTGTCTCTATGTTTTATTTGGAGCAGCAAAAAAAGGCAAGTCAGCTCCCAAAGTACCTCTTAACCTTAATTCAGCTATCCTTGGAGGGGCTGTCTAATCCCCTGTCATCAGAAGTCCATTAGTCCATAGGCTATCTTCTGAACAAAAAAGTGACAGGTTCCATAGAAAATGCATACAAAATAACCACCTGAAGTCTTCATGTCTCCTTTACTAAGCTTTTGATAGCAGAATGTAATGTTTCAGCTGAAGGAACTTTCAGCTAACATATTCTACAGATGTAACTCAATAATTAACAGATACCAGAAAATGTCAACTGCCATGTTTTCTCTCCCTCTTGATTGGGCAGTGATACTGTTAATTAGAAGCCATTTGTGGAGCCATTTGCTATAGAAAGGGAATTTCCTTCTCATCTCCTTTTAGCTGTGTAAATGAACGGGTTTCTTTTGAGAGTAGCTTAGGTAATTCTTTTGTTTGCTCTTTCACAGTTGTTTGACATAACCACAAAGGTGAGTATGTTGATTCAAATGAGGTCGCTTAGTATAACTAAACTGCACTGGCAGGAGCCTTTTTCTTTTTTTCTTTTCTTTGTTTGTTTTCCTGACAACCATGAAAAAAGAGGACTTGCTGCTATGGGATTATTAGGACCAAATACATATATGCAAGCCACAAATTCCAAAGTATGCTATGTTGCTATTTTATAACACTAGTCTAAAAAAGGAATTGGAACTAAATACCAAAAAATGTATTGTCTCCTCTAAGTTAGGAACAGAGACTAATATATTCTTTGGCACATAACAGGTGAATAATTTCTTCTCTAAGTGTGGAAATTAAATATATTTAGTTAATTGTTAAGTGCTTTGTTAAAATTATGACTTGGTTAGATAGTAAGCAGTAAGCAAACTTTTTGTAATCTTCACTCATAGTGAGTTTATATTAAATACAGGAATGTGAGAGGAATGAAAGTAAGTTTATAATTATCACTAGGAATCAGAACTCTGGGTAGAGGTGATCACTTTTATTAGGCCAACCAAATATTTGCAAAAAAAAGTCTTTATTTTCAAGTTTTCAGGCACACTACCCTTCTTCAAGCACAGGAGAATGCAAAGATTGTAAAATTTCTCCTATGTGGAAATGGAAATTCATATTACACAGGAGAGCTGAAGGTGTAAGATCTCCGAGCTGGAAAAGTTCCTTTTGTGTAAATTAGGCTCAGATAAAAACTAGAGCAGTCTATTTACCTCTACCACTAGGACATCTATAGTATGTATTGTACTTAGCATGTATTACAGAGAATTGTTTACATGTAAGGCAAATTCAAAGCTGTATTATACGTAAGTCTCCTAGCCATCTTCCCAGGTCCCACAGAATCTTATAAGGAAGGTGCAATGTGAGAAGGGAGTGTTTCCATTATTTATGTTGAGTGTGGAGGGCCACTGGAGAATGGGACCCCATTGTTTTGGGTACTGTGCAAACAAAAGTCCTTTCCTCCAATAAGTTTCACTCTAAATAGACAAGACAGACAGGGTAGGGGTAGGGTAAAGGGGTATAGCGAGTAAGGAGACTAAAAAATGTGCAAGACTGCCAACATTATGGGAGTTCCATGATGCATGTTATACAACCTTTGCTACAGTGACACTAGTTAATTCTAAGAGAATGACATACAACAGAGCTCATATGCTTTTCTTTAAAAAAAAAAAAAAAAGAAGCTTTCTATTGATGTCTTATATTTCCATTTCCTATGAATCGGTGTAACAGTGGATTTCCAAGATAAATTAATCTTGAAGTCATGGGGAGAAAGAAGTTGAAATAATTTTAAAAGAATGAACCCTCAGAATTTACTGGTGAGGAAACTTATGCCTTTGAACATAAAGGCAGAAGACTGGATTATCCAAATGCAAGAGGAACTCCTTGTTTTTTTATGAAGTGCTGAATATACAGCACATTTAAAAAACCGTGCGCTAAGAGGTAGTCTTTTAAATCCATATTTAAATGTATAAATACATAGCCAGATTTAAATGTGCTGAGCCCAAAACATCAACTCCTGCATTCTGCAGGAGACAATAATCTAATATTTGGAATCTAGGTTTTATCTTGGCCTCATTAAGGCTCAATATTTCTAAAAATATTAAATAGCATTTATCAAAAACAAATTGCTTGGGAACCCTGCTAGAAATAGTCCCAGTGATATCTGTCCATTAAAGACTATATTTTGAGATCTCTCTGTGAACCAGTTTTCAATCCACCTAATACATACCATGTTAATTCTACATAATGCAAGTGATGCTAGGTCAGATGCCCAGGAAAAGTCTATTAACATTAAATCAGCAAGGTCATCTTTACCAACCAACTCTCTAAAGAGATCCAAGAATGACATTGCTTCCTCCAGATTACTAAAGAATTTAGCTCGATTCCTCTAATTCCTAGATAATGCTATATAGTGAGGGAGATCTTTCTTTCTCAGTAGTTTTATCTAGAAGTGTTTTGCAAAGGCTCTGATGAGCACTTCCTTCTTGCATTCTTCTGTTGCAGTGATCTTGAAAACCTTTAAAAGGAAATAATCAAGGAGCATGACTAATTAATATCATCCAATTTTTTTGATTCTTCTTGGATCTCAGCAATTTCAGATCTTTACTGATTTTGTCTTTGGCTATAGGATTATAGGAAAGTAGGGCTGGAAGGGATTGCACAAGGTCATCTAGTCTAGCTTCTTGCTCAAGGCAGGATCATCCCTAACTAAACCATCCCAGATAACTGTGTCTGTCTAACCTGCTCTTGAAAACTTTCAAGGATGGAGATGCTACAGTTTCTCTAGGTGGTCTCTTCCAATGCTTGACCACTGTCATAATCAGAAAAATCCTCTATCTTTAGGACCCATTTTTCTTCTATTTGGTGCTGTCTAAATGCTCTTTATGCCTGTTTTAGTATCATCTATTAGTTTCCATCTGGAGAACATCCTGACTACTGATTCTTGTCACTTTTTGTCTAGCTTGGGCAAAAAGATGTTTACAACAAAGACATCTGCTGTGTTCTGAGGTGTCAGTAGGGACTGGAAGTCAACTCTGGTTTCTATGTAAGAAATTAAAAACTGATGATTTATCCCTCTATTCTAAAATGCATTGGTAGGATGGAAGGTGTCACTTAAAAAAGGAACTTGCATTCCCTGCTGCACAGAATTGCTACAGGAGATAGATGTTCAAATTTATCATTAGTGAATAGGACTGAGGTGGCAAAATGTAGCTAAATTAATCTACAGGTAAGCACAGTCTATAAAACAAATATCTATATAGCCATAATCTGAAATGTGTGTGGGGGTGTGTACATATACATATACTTGTACTATAACATATATAATATTATAGTGGCATACTAACCTTAAACACTAGCCAAATTCAGCACTCGCAGGCACCCTGGTTTGTAGTATACCTTTTCACAGGCCTGTGATAATGGAAAGAAATAGACTTAGTACTTGCTTTAGACAGAACTTGCTAGGTTTTTTTTTTTTTTTTTTACTTAGAGTGATCTATATGCCATCCCTACTGTTTTCCTTGCTATACTTGGTAAGTGTTAGGGATTTGGGACTACGCCTTTTAATTGTACTGAACTTCCTTAGCTCACGTCATCTTCTCTGGATCATGGAGTCTCATTCTTGGGTCCCTGCAGTCTGGTGCACAGTTCTGGTGCATCCAGCAGTCAAAGCTGTTCCTCCTCACTTAGACCATCCCTTTCAAGCCATATTGTCTGTCTTGAACTATTAAACCTGACACTGCTCCCTCTTCCTTCCTTGCAAACAAGATGAGTCAAACTATTTTTCCTATGATACACCCATCTTCCTATTCTGTGCTGACAAAGTCTGTTCAGGTTCTGATTATCTTTAAAGATAGTCCTCTTCAGAGATGGACTCTGTCATCTCCCTTTGTCTCTGTAGCTCAAAAATCACGAGACTAGAGCATAGTTAAGGCAGTAGTCAGGGTTTAATCATGCAGATGTCATATTTTCAAAGAATTAATCATATGGGGACAGATTCACAAATCATCATGAGCTGTATCAGTATTATGAGGTTCATTTATTGAACATGTAGTTGAATACTGACTTTAGAGGATCTACAGTGCTTACTTGCTGCTGTCTCTAACATGACTATGCTAGACTCAGTTTTATGGTATCTGTTCTTGATATCCCTCCCTCATAGCAAGCTGTGCAATTCTATTTTGTGCGTATTTTCTCTGGTATACCAAGATGGCAGTAACTTTGCTGCAGAGCTTCCTCAATATCAGGGTTTGAAGGTGCTTTGTTTAAAAAACAATGTTTTTATGCATAAATATAACTGAAAAGTCAAGAATTTCACTCTTTCTCCCATTCGTAAAGACTAATGTGGTCCTATCATCTGGTGTCTTATGCATGTAAATATATTCTTTTGCCAGAAATTACAATGTAAATTTCTCAGTGACAGGACCTCAGGCCTGGTCTATCAACATCCTGGTTCTTTTTGCGTCCAGTTACTTTAATCAGAATGTGAGGACCTGATCTTTGGGCACCCTGTTGGCTTTTTTGTACAGCACCCAACATGATGCGGGTATAGTTCTCATAAGGAGGATGTATGTTTTTTAATCCCCATTTATTTAGCTCATCTGTTACAGTTTGTTCAGTGGAGATTATGATCTTACTCGGGCATTAGATGCTCACAGTAGGCTTTGAGGTCAACACCTGATTAGGGTTCAGATTTGTTTTTACACTCTCGGGTCTGTGAGATCAGGTTTTAAACCCTAGTTACCCCTAGAACTTTCACATACAATATCCACCATATAGTTTTAGAAAGCTGTCCTTGGGTGACTTTTTTGCAGTGACAAATCAGGTCTCAAATTTGACCGTGTGCAAATAGATAACTGTTTTTATACCTAATTGGTTATTTAAAGTTTTCTCCCTTCCTCAGTGGAGCTGATTTGACTTTCACTTTTAAAATCCTCAGCAAATTGATGTAACCTCATATCTAGCCTGAGCTTAGCTTCCTGCTTCAGTTTCATATAAATACCCGTAAAAATGTAGTCTGCATATCTTTTCTTTGGCAAGAGCACATATAGGTTTAACCAAGTATTGCAGAAAAAAGAGGGTAGAGAAAGACGATTTAGTAATTTGTCAGGGCCAAGCAAGCAATTATCTACTTCTGTAATTTGTTGGTATTATCAAGGAAATGATGGCAGGAAGATATTTGCAACTTATGGGTGGATATACAACACGTGATGGTGAGTACATGTGTTTCCTCTGGTTATCATCAGTGACTGCAGAATAGCCCGAGCCTGATTCTTCTGCTTCAGTCTAATTTGAGAATAGTGTTTATGGTTGGGAGGAGAATCTTTATGAATGCTACTAAGCTACTGTTGTTTGGCATTGTTCATAAAAAAAAAAAGAAAGTGTCAAGGATGGCATGGATTTCTCACTAAGTTTCAGTAGGTTTCAGGATGCTTTCAAACAGATCATCGAAGTGATCACTCATGTAACTGATGCAGATAAAACCTGCTGGGTGGAAATGTACCTTTTTTCCTGTTTTCCAGTGCTGCTTTCATCACAGCAATAAAAAAGTGTGTTTTTTAGCCCCTTGGGCCAGATACAGGTTGCTCTTAAAGGAACCTAAACACTAAGTTTAAAAGTGTGATTCAGATTGTCCCTGCTCTGAAAGTTACAAAACTCAATAGGTGCCTAAGCCTGGGCGCTGCTTCCATTTCGGACCACAAAGCTCCTCGACCCTTGGTTCCAAATCCTTTTTTTAAACCCCTTGGAAACTGTCCGTTTTTAGTTTTTCATTCATTTTTTGACCACAAAAAAATATGAAGAGCAATTCTCCTGTTGTAAAGCTCTCCGGGCGCTCACAACAGGTCTTTTAACTTCGTGGATTGCTATGTGCAATGAATTATCGTAGGAGGTAAGCGGTGGCGGCGCGGCTGGGAGTCACCGCTCCACACGCGGAGCCGCAGGCTCCTGAGCGCGCCCAGAGGAACCCCGGCCTGATGCCGGCAGTGCCCGCGGGCGCCCACCGCCCCCCGGAGAGCCTGGAAACACCCAGCTGTGAGGCGGGTTCTCCTTGCACTGACATCCTCTGACAACCCCCAAGGGCTGGTTGCTTTGCTCATCTTCTCCCCAAAAGCTTCGCTGCTGAAGGCGTTCGCCAAAGAAGAGCCAGCCTTACTCTCCGTCCTCTGCAAAACGGGACGGGGTTTGGAGCCGGGGCAGTGGCAGGGCCCTCCTCTGCCCGGCCCCG
>NW_005842248.1:308522-335599 GCF_000455745.1 Alligator sinensis
CCCCCGGGGGCGCCCCGACGCTTCCCCGCGTGGCGAGGAGCCGGGTGCCGCCCTCGGCTGTGTCCGGCCGGCGGGATGGAGCAGGAGGAGGAGGAGGGTGCTCCTTCTGTCTGGGGAACTCGCCGCCGCCGCCGCCTCACGCTTTTCTCTTCTGAGGAAACTCCCCGCCCCTCTCTGCTCTGCTCCGCTCGGCTATTTCAGCCTGGTCTCTGACACGGGCTCTCGGAGCCACCTCATCTGGCCCGTGGGGACCCACCGTTGCGGGTCTGGGAACTTGTTCATACGGCCATCCTTCCCTCTGCCAAATCCTGACACCGAGCCCTGCACTCGTCCCTCATGGGGCTGGTCCACGTCCCCTCACTTCTCTCTAACCTGTTTCTGGGCCGGGCCGTGCCCCTTCCTGCCACGCCGGTCAAGCTCCTTTCCCCTGTGGGGCCACAGTGGGGCTGGCCTGTCACCCCTGCCAGCACCCCTCTGCATGGCCAGACGGTGCCCAGCCTGGGCACCCGATCAGGCTCCTGGCCAGATCCATCCAAGCCACGGGGCAAAAAGGTTGGGCACCACTGATCTCAAATGAGCCAAGACATCTCTAAGCTTGCGCTTGAAAATGCCATGTATGAGGAAGACTTGAAAATGAGCGTTGTACTTAACATACCCTTAGGTTTCAGAATTGATACCCAAATGCTACACAGCAAGTTAATGGTGCGGTCTGAGGTCGAATTCAGAAATGCCCATCTCCCAAAGAGGAGGCCAGAAACTGTGATATTCATATTAACAGACAGGATTTGAGAGGTACTTACCACGTGCATTTGATATGACTCTAGCTGGAAGCAAACTACATAAAGTTTTATAATTGTGAAAATCCTTTGGGTGCATCATTACAGTGAACAGGAGTAATACAGTGATATTTCATGTAAAAGCAGTTAGAAATAATGTAGTTCCTTGGTGCAGGATTGGAAGGTGCTGAAAGACCTCTTGTCAGGAAAGGTAGTGGAAGGGAAGTATGATAAGCATGTTACATTGTACCAATTGCACTACTTACCAGCGTAAAGATTGTTGATGTAATTTAAAAATAATGTTATTGGCCAGAATTAAAATTGCTGAGCTTCTGTGAATGTTGCATGTGAATCTCTCACCAGTAAGAACAAAAATAAAGGTCCTGAAGTCTCAAGTTGGTTCTTGCAGTGTAAGGATTACCATTTTTGGTTTTGGAGATGGGCATTTTGAATACTACTTCTGGCTATACTGTTAACTCTCTGGGCATGTCTACATGAGATGCTCTGTTGCCATAGTGATGAGCTACGGTGATGTAGCGCCTGTGGGCATGAACCGTGATGCTGATGCTACTGCACACTAGTGTCGGAAACAGCCTGTGCTTAAGCAGTAACAACTGCAGTCTGGTTCACGTGTAGTGTTTAGATGGAAGTAATGACTTGCCGTTTATAAAGAGATTGTACATCCCAAGGGTGTAGTGAGATTTGGTGTTAACCACATTTTGAACAAACTGTAATGTAGGTGGTGGCGTTATCAAGTATTTCTGGGATTGGGTATTTGTGGTTTGTAGTGATGATGTTGTTCTAGATTAAAATCCTCACAGACAGGATTAGCTGGTTTTAAAGTGTGGGTCTACAGGAAATGTAGAGATCTGTTCATTATGGCAAATGCCATCTTTAAACATATTATGACATATACTGCCATGCTTTTTTGCAGGCAAGAAATGTCTTACTATGTGACAGTATATACGTGTATATATACTAAACCATTCCAGCTGAGTTTCTGTCTAGCGAGCTCTCAAACTCCTGAGGATGGAGATTCCACAATTTCTCTCAGTAGCCTGTTCAAATGCTTGACCATCCTCATAGTCAGAAACTTCTTTCTCCCCTAGGTAAAGTCCTCTGCTGCAGCTTGAATTCTTTGCTCCTAGTCCTGTCCCCTACAGCCACAGAGAAAAGCCGATCTCTATTCTCTGCGTAATCACCCTGCAGGTACTTGACCATCACCAAATCCCCACCTCCAGTCCTCTCTTCTCAAGCTCTTTAGTTTTTACTTTCAGTCTTTCCTCTTAATCTTTCCAAGCATGTAATATTTTTTGTTGCTCTGCACTGGTCTCTTTTCAAACTGTCCACATTCTTCTGTGGCCTGGACCAGTGCCGAACAGACCAGAAGAATTGCATCACTTAGTTTGCTAGTTACACTGATATTAATATGGTCTACTGTGCCCCCAGGTCCTTCTCTGCAGTTCTGCAGCCAAGCCAGCCATTCCCCACTTTGTATTTGTGCATGCAGTTATGCTGATCAAAGTGCAAGACTCCCCCTCAACTTGGTATTGCCCACAAATTTGCTAAGTGTGCGCTCATTCCCATTGTCCAAATCAATTAAGATATTAAACAGACCCCTGGGGAAGCCTACTTGATACTTTGTCCCAACTAGCCATTGATGACTACTCCCTGAGCATGATTATCCAACCAGTTGCATATCCACCTTATGGTACTTCCATCTACTCTGTATTTCTGTAGCTTTATTAATGAGATGGTTGTGGGAGAAGTTGCCAGAAGCCTTGCTAAAGTCAAGGCATATCCCATTCTCTGCTGTCCCTCACATCCGCAGTCTGTCATCCTTTTTTTTCCTAGTTTCATAGTAGGTAGGGTCAGAAGGGACCTAAGCAGATCGTCAAGTCTGAACCCCTGCCATGGGCAGGAAAGGATGCTGGGGTCAAATATCCCTGGCTAGGTGATTATGTAGCCTCCTTTTGAAGACCCCCAGGGTAGGAGCGAGCACACTTCCCTCAGAGGTTGGTTCCAGATCCTAGCCGCCCTGACTGTGAAGTAGTGCCTCTTGATGTCTAGCCTGAATTTACTCAGTCAACTTATGGCCGTTATTCCTTGTTACTCCCAGTAGTGCTCAGGGGGAACAGGGACTCTCCCATTCCCTGCTGGTCCCCCGCTGGTAAGTTTATAGACAGCCACCAGATCCCCTCTCAGTCTTTTCTTGTGGAGACTGAACAGGTTCAGGTCCCGTAGCCTCTTCTGGTAGGGCCTACCCTGCTGCCCCCTGACCATGAGTGGCCCTCCTTTGGACTCTCTCAATGCTGTCCACATCCCTCTTGAATGTGGCCCCCAGAACTGGACACAGTACTCCAACTGGCACCTGACCAATATTGCATAGAGGGGAAGCATCACCTCCTTGGACCTGCTTGTGATACATCTGTGGATGCATAACAGGGTGCAGTTAGCCCAGCTGACTGCATCCCCACATTGTCAGCCCACATTCATCTTGGAATCAGTAATGACTCTGAGATCCTTTTCTGCCTCTGCTGATGAGAAGGGAGTTCTCCAGCCTATAGGTATGCTGCTAGTTCTTCCAGAACCATTGAATCCCATCCTATTCTCATCTGCCCACCCCTGTAACCTGTCCAGATCTAGTTGTAGCCTGTCCCTCCCTTCTAGCATGCCGACCTCTCCCCACATTTTAGTGTTATCCACAAATTTGAACAAGGTGCTGTCCAAGTCCAAGTTGCTGATGAAAATGTCGAACAGTGCAGGCCCAAGCCCTGGGGAACCCCACTGCCCACATCCCTCCAGGTCAAAAATGACCCATCTGGGCAGGCCGGGAGCGGTCCGGGCCCTTTTTCGCGCCGCGTGGGCTGTGGCCAGCAGCCCGGGCACGCTGGGTCGGAGAGAACAGGCGACACGCTGGAATTAGGCACGGACGCGTAATGGTTGATTCAAGATTGTTTACTTACACCGAAGATGGTTGCGGTGTAGGCTGGACAGTTTCCCAGGCACAGCTCCGCTTAAATCCTCGTTTGAGGACTCAGACAACACTCGGATCACTCCCACGGAGTTGTCGAGGCTCCGTGGATCCTTTTGCGCGCAGGGAGAGGGATACGTCGAGGTTTGCAATCGGCGACGGGGAGAGGCTAGAGGCTGATCAGACCCCTGTTGCCTGCTTGAAATGCATTGGGTCCGATAGGCTCCGCAGCGCTTAGAGATCTTCACACAGCGTGAAGTCTCCTCCTCCTGGTGTTCGTGGAGTCCTCCAACTTGGGCGGAAACCACTCAAGTCTGTTATATGGCTAGCAAGCCAATCGCCAGCCGCCACGTGTGAATAATTTCACGCAAGCCAATAATAGGGCTCGAATTAGAATACAAATGGCGGGAACTCTTTGCAACGAGCATTTCTGTGCTGCAACAAAGAAATGCACCCTGCAAAGAAAGCTACAAATTGGCGGGAATCCTTTTGCACTGGGGCTTTCCTCTGCAGCAGAAAACTCCACCGTGCAAAGAAGCTGCAAATTTAGCGGGAACATAATTCAGTGGTGCCAAAGCGCACACAAAACAAAAATCACAACTTTGGGTTGTGACACCGTCCACCACCACTCTGGGTGCGGCCCTGTAGCCAGTTTGCCACCCATCTGACTGTAGGTATCGACACCACAGTCACCTATTTTTTTAATGAGAACGGGGTGAGAGACGGTGTCAAAGGCCTTCCTAAAGTCCAGAAAGACTATGTTCACTGCAACACTTGCATCTAAGGATTTTGTGACCTGGTTGTAGAAGGCAACCAGGTTGGTCTGACAGGACCTGCCCCTAATGAACCCATGTTGGTTGCCCTGAAGCATAATCTCTCTTGCTGGTCCCTCGCAGATGTGCTCCTGGATAATTTTCTCAAAGAGCTTCCCCAGGAATGAGGTAAGACTAAGAGGCCTATAGTTTCCTGGGTCTTTCTTCCTCCCTTTATTTGAAAATGAGGACCACATTGGCCCTTTTCCAGTCCTCTGGCACCAGGCCAGAGCACCACGAGTGCTCGTAAAGCCGTGCCAGAGGTCCTGCAATGACCTCTGCTAATTCCCTCAGCACCCTGGTGTGGAGATCATCTGGACCTGCTGATTTAAACATGTCCAGCCCCACCAGACATTCCCTAACTAGGTCCTCTCTGACCCTAGGCCTGGCGGTGCCTCTCTTGAGTCCGTCTGGAATCCCTGCTTAGAAAAATGGAGGCAAAGAATTTGTTAAAGAGGTCAGCTTTATCATCTGGTGCAACCACCAGATTGCCAAGCGTGTCCTGCAGGGGCCCCACGTTACCCAGTACCTTCTTTTTACTCCTTATGTATTTAAAAAAGGACTTCTTGTTATCTTTGATCTTTGTTGCTAGTCCTAGTTCTGTCTCTGCCTTAGCCTTCCTACACAGCCTCCCAGAAGTCTTGAGCAATGGAGGTATAATCCTTGTTGGTGATGGCCCGTCCCTTCCAGTGGATGCACACCTCCTTTTTAGCTTTCAGACGTTCCTGAATGCCTTTGGTGAGCCATGGGGGCTTTTGAGCACTCTTGACCCCTTTGATTCGTGTTGGGACTGTCACCCTTTGGGCTCGGAGGATCGTCTCCTTAAGTAACGACCACTAGACTTGGACTCCCAACTCCCCTACCCTCTGGGCCTCTCCGACTAATCTTAACTCATTGAAAGTGGCCCTCCTGAAGTCAAGGGCTGCTTCCTTGCTGCAGGCCTTTGACACCCTGCGCTGGATAGTGAATTCCAGTAGGCAATGATCACTATCGCCCAAGTGATTGAGAACCCGCAGTCCCCTCACCAGGTGCAGCAAGGCATTTCCCTTGGTGGGACTGTGCACCTCTTGGGTTAGGTGGAGGTCCTGTATCTTGGCTAGGAACCTATGTGAGCGGTCAGACTTGGCTGACTGCTTCTCCCAGCAGATGTAGTTTAGGTCACCCATGATGACCACATCCTTTGACTTAACTGCCTCTGCAAGCTGACCTGAGAATTCCTGGTCCAGCTCTTCCCCCTGGTTGGGTGGTTGATAGTAGACACCCACTGTTAAGTCCCTTTCCCCACGATCCCTTGTATTCTCACCCGGAGCACTTCAGTCTGCTCCTCCTCTGACCCAGTGCTCTTTGTTGAAGACACGTATTGCTCTTTCACGTAGAGTGCCACACCCCTGCCTTTCCTCCCCGTTCTGTCCTGCCTGTATAGTCTGTAGCCCTTGATGTTTACCGCCCAATCATGGGTTGAGTAACACCGTGTTTCAGTGAGCCCCACTATGTCCAGGTTTGTGTTGGCTAGTAGGAGGGCAAGTTCCTCCTGCTTGTTTCCCATACTACGAGCATTAGTGTAGAGGCATTTAAGTCCTCCTATGGGTGCATGCACCACCCCCCTGATCCCAGGACTATCTGGACCCCTGTCACTTACCTGGGTACTTCTTGTGCTCATCATGTGTCTTGGCTGGGGAGTATCCTTGTGTCCCCCTGTGGCCCCATCCCCCGGCGAAGCTAGCTTAAAGCATGCCGTACGAGATCAGCCAGCCTGGAAGAGAAGACATGCTTGCCTTTAGGGGAGAGGTGAAGCCCACCCCGCCCAAGCATGCCCCCTGTGTGAAAATGCGGGTCGTTGTCAAGGAACCCGAGGCCTGCCTGGTAGCACCAATTCCGAAGCCGCTGGTTGACCACTCTGATGCAGGCCTCATGGTGCTATCTGCATCTACTTACTGGAAGAATAGAGGAGAATACCACCTGTGCCCCCATCTCCTTGAGCTTGGCCCCCATGGCCTTGTAGTCCTTCATGATGCGGTCTGGAGTGCTCCCCGCTGCATCATTTGTTTCCACGTGGATTAGGACCATGGGGTACTGGTCCTATCATAGAAGAAAATCAGGTTGGTGAGGCTTGACTTGCTCTTGGTGAATCCATGGTCACTCTTCCTGATCACATTGTTTTCCTCTATGTGCTTCCACAGTAGGTTCCTTGTGGACCTGCTCCATGATTTTTCCTGGTATTGATGTCAGGCTGACTGCTTTGTAATTCCCCATATCCTTTTTCTTCCCTTTCTTGAAGATGGGCACTGTATTTGTTCTTTCCCAGTCATCCAGGACCTCACCCAACCTTAGTTTATGCTGATTTATTCATTTGTTTTTAAATTTTTGAAAAACTTTATTGGCGTTCTAATCCCAAATGTTCCAGACTTTTAAAGTGGGAAGGAAAAGAGGATGCAGGGGGGTTATAGAATAGCTAGCTTAATTTCTACAACTGCAATGTTACTGGAACAGTTTATTAACTGGTTTGTTACACCAGAATATCTTGGTGTAATGTTTTATTTCCCTTCTTTGCATAACTGGCCCATTGACTATGGGGAAGCCGTAACTTTATTAAGACTTTTAATGTGATCCATTTTGACATTCACTGTATTTATGTAGATTAGATGAAATTGCTGTAAATTTGCTGTAGAATTAGTTGAAAAATTGTACCTCAGTAGTTTATACAGCTAACCAGGAAGTCCTATCAAATGAGTAATTTGTTGATGTGTCCTGGCTAATATTAGTTTGTAGATATCAAAGAAATAATAGAAAATTAGGGGTGGAAGGGACCTCAGGAAAATTCAGATTCATAGATCTAGTCCAACCCCCTGCTCAAAGTCAGACCATCCCCAACTAGATCATTCCATCCAAAGCTTTGCCTAGCTGGGTCTTGAAAACCTCCAAGGATTCCACCACTGCTCTGGGTAACCTGTTCTGGTGATTTACTACCCTTCTAGTGAGAAATTTCATCCTAATATCTAACCTAAACTTCTCTTGCTGCAACTTGAGACGACTGTTTCTTGTTCTGTTATCTGTCACCACTGAGAACAGTCTAACTTCAGCCTCTTTGGAACCCTTCTTCAGGTAATTGAAGGCTGCTCTTAAATTATCCCTCAGTCTTCTCTTCTTCAGATTAAATAAGACCAGTTCCCTCAGCCTCTCCTCAGAAGCCATGTCCCCCAGCCCTCTCACCATTTTTGTTGCCCTCCACTGAACTTTCTCCAATTTGTCCACATCCTTTCTGTAGTAGGGGGCCCAAAACTGAACACAGTAATCCAGATGTGGCCTCACCAGTGCTGAAGACAGAGGGAGAATCACTTTCCTTGACCTACTGGCAACAGTCCTACCAATGCAGCCCAGTATGCCGTTAGCCTTCTTTGCAACAAGGACACACTGTTGGCTTGTATTCAGCTTATTGTCCACTCTCCAGGTCCTTTTCTGCAGAGCTGCTGCCCAGCAAGTCAGGCCCAAGTCGGTACTGGTGCATGGGATTGTTCTGTCCTAAATGTAGGGCTTTGCCTTTGTTGAATCTCATGAAATTCCTTTTGGCCCAATCCTCCAATTTATCTAATTCACTCTGAATCCTATCCTTACCCTCCAGCGTATCTAACTACTCCCCCCAGCTTGGTATCATCTGCTAACTTGCTGAGGGTGCACTGTAGATTCATAGATTCATATAAGTAGGGTCAGAAGGGACCTGAGCAGATCATCAAGTCCAACCCGCTGCCATGGCAGGAAAGAGTACTGGGGTCAAACAACCCCAGCGAGGTGTTCATCTAACCTCCTCTTAAAGACCCCCAGGGTAGGAGCCATCACCACTTCCCTTGAAAGTTGGTTACAGATCCTAGCTGACCTGACTGTGAAGTAGTGCCTTCAGATATCTAGTCTAAACCTACTCTCTAACAATTTGTGGCCGTTATTCCTTGTTACCCTGGGGGGCGCTAGGGGGAACAGTGTCTCTCCCAAGCCCTGCTCGTCCCCCCTGGTGAGTTTATAGGCCGCCACCAGGTCCCCCCTCAGCCTTCTCTTGCTCAGGCTGAACAGGTTAAGGTCCCGTAGCCTCTCTTCGTAGGGTCTGCCCTGCTGTCCCCGGATCATGCGGGTGGCCCTCCTCTGGACCCTCTCAATGTTATACACATCCCTCCTGAAGTGCAGTACCCAGAACTGAACACAGTACTCCAGCTGCGGCCTGATCAGTATGTCATCTTCCAGGTCGTTGATAAAGACATTGAACAAAACTGGCCCCAGGACCCACCCCTGGGGCACTCCATTTGATCCCAGCTGCCAACCAAACATCAAGCCATTGATTACTACTCTCTTAGCCCAATGCTCCAGCCAGTTTTCTATCCGCCTTCATTCATCCAGCCTTTACTTCCTTAGCCTGTCTGTGAGAATGTTGTGGGAGCCCGTATCAAAAGTCGTGCTAAAATCAAGGTACACCATATCCACCAGTCTCCCTGCATCTACAGAGCCAGTCATCTCGTCATAGGCAGTCAGGTTGGTCAGGCCTGACTTGTCCCTGGTGAACCCATGTTGACTGTTCCTATTCACCTTTTTCTCCTCCAAGTGCTTAGAAATGGATTCCTTGAGGATCTGCTCCGTGATTTTTTTCTGGGGACCAAGGTGAGGCTGACTGGTCTGTGGTTCCCTGGATCCTCCTTTTTCCCTTTCTTAAACATAGGCACTATATTTGCCCTTTTCCAATCATCCAGGACTTCACCTGATCACTATGATGGCCAGTGGCTCTGCAGTCACACCAGCCAACTCCCTGGTACCCTTGGGTGCATCCCATCCTGCCCCATGGACTTCTACACATTTTAGTATGTCATAAACCAAATGAGTAAACAGTCTGGTTCTGTACAAAAATAGCAGTTGTCATCCTCTGAATGCATTACCAGAAACATTGTATGCAAGATAAGCAAAGCGACTTTTCTCCACTCAGTTGGAGAAACATTTCTAGCTTTCGGTACTACACTTTGAGGAAAAGTATAGAGAAATGGGAATACGTCCAGAGGGGAGAAGGAGAAATAAGATGGGGATGCTATAGGAAAATGTGACCTATGACGGATAGTTGAAGGAACTGAATACTTTTAATGTAGAGAAGAGAAGTCAAAGAGAGGTAACATGACTCTTTAAATATGTAAAAGGTTATTTGTATAGAACAGGTGTTGGCAATCTTTTAGGACCAGCAGGCTGAAGTAATGCAGATTGGTGTCAGGTGGGTCTTCACTTCTGCTGCCCTGCATGCAACCCAGCTGCGGCTGGCAAGAGCGGGCTGTAGATTACAGGTAGATTTTTTTTTTTTTCTTTGTGCCTACTGGGGATAGGATGAGAAAAAATCAATTTAATTGCAATGAGGGAAATCTATATATTGGGACATCTTTCCATCTACAAGAGTACTTAAGCACAGTAATAGCATACCTAGGTTAGGGGTGTCAAACGTATGTCTTGTGAAGTCACTTCACCCAGTCAGTTTGGGCTCCCAAAGGGCCCTGGAATTTGGGGGTGAAGCCTGCAACTGAATTCTCAGCGATGGGGCCCCAATGGGTACATGTGATGGTGGGGTGGGGGATGGCAGGGAGTGACAGGTGCCTTAACCATCCCACATGGATTGCCCTACTGCTGCTCCGTCTGCATCCAGCCCTGCAGAGAGCTCTGTCATCCTCCTATTGGCCTACAGGTGCAGGCAAGTTTGACACTTTTCACATAGGGGACTCCACAATTTCTCATCATTGGCAGCTTTTAATAATGGGTTATAACACGTTCTGCTACAGCTGGGCTGTGTTGCTTTTATTCTGCTTCATCGCAGGAAGATGGAATAGATAACTTCTTTAAGGTCTTTTCTGGCCTTATATTTAAGGACCTACCTAAATCAGGGCAAGGTGAAGGGTTTTTTGTGGCCTGCTCTTAGTGTACAGAACTACTTTTGGAGGCCTTTTGTGAGCCCTGGCCCTTGTTGCTGATTACCCAAGGAGCCCTGCTGTGAGGCTGGGCAGCAGCAGCTGTGAGGACTGCTGACTTCTACTGGGGAGCCAGCATTTTACTTTTAGTGAGTTTTTTTGCTGTTGTTTTTCCTGGCAATTCTGCAAGAAAGTTAAGCTATTTTAAAGCTCAAAGATATATGAAATAGGGATTATAACTTCTAATTATATGCTATTTGAGACCATATATTTCTGTAACCTTTCTAGAAAAGTTTTATAAAATAGGTCACAACAGGCCATGGAGTATATTAGGGGCCCAATCTTACGGGTTTCCCAGAGGCTTCTCTATAGATTAGTAAAGATTAAAGAAAACCACTCAACCCAATGGGACTGAGTGCTTAGTCTAGAACAGAGCTTTCCAAACTTTTCATGTTGGTGACACACTTTTTAGACATGCATCATTTCGCGACACAGTAATTCAGTTCCGGGGGAGGGGCCAAGGGAAGCAGACACGAGTAAGGGAGCTCCGCGGTGCCCTTCCGCAAAATTTTCTGCATTTCGCGCGACACACCTACACACTGCCGCCGACACACTAACGTGTCGTGGCACACAGTTTGGAAAGCTCTGGTCTAGAAGATCCCATTAAGCATCTCTGTGATGCTCAGTTTCAGCTCTCAAACTGTGGATTTGTCTCCACAGATTCATCTCCACATACTGCTAACAAGGATGTTGAGATAACAGACCTGATTACCTACCCATCGGCTCTCTTGTCTCTGCAAGTTTGTGTACACAGAGTCAAGCCCTTATCTCTCTCTAAAAGTGCAGAGTTTCAGGAAGTTAAACGAATAAAGGATATCAAACAACAAGAATGCAAGTTTTGTAGAAAGCAATAATTAAATAGAGGCTTCCTGACCAGTGATTTAAATCAAATCCACCCTGTGCATAGACTTTATTGGAATGAAAGCGCTATTATTATAAGGCTGCCTTTTGAAAATTAGAAGTGAATTTTGCTGTACAATTTGCTTGATTTGGTATGCTGTCATGGAGTGCCCTGTGGGTTGGGTGGGAATGCTTGCTCAGGACCAGTGCAACCTTGTCTGGTTCTGAGGGAATCCTTGAAGCCAGCCCAGGCATGGCTTCTAGAGCAAGGGGAAGCCCAGACTCCCTTCCACTCTCAGATCTTTGCCTTTTGTTTTCTCACCTTTGCTGGTACTCTGTAGCCATTTCTTTGTCCCCACAACACCCAGAGCAGCCCCAAAGTTACTCATCTGTTTCCTTTTATAGTCCTTCCAGCCGCTGTCCCACATAGCTCCTCTGATCTCTGACTGTTCTTGGAAGGAGCTGACAACCCCTCTGTTCAAGCATCCCCTCTCTGTTACTGTGTTCATCTTCTCTGCCTCCCTCTCCCCCAGCCTCCTGATTGTGAACCATCTCACCTTTGAATGTCAATAAAGCTACTCAGGACTTTGGAGTGCTAGGTCCATCTTGTCTGGTTCCGCACATCTCACACTTATCATGGTGTCTAATCTTTTTTTCCCTGTGTGCTAGCATTATAGGTAAATCAATTCATATAGTAGTATAAAAACATGAATACAGTTAAGACAGAAATATTACAATACATCCTATAGTCTGTCATATAATCTACCTGCTGCTGCTGTTGTATGTTGCATCTAGTGCTGTTCATCAGTATCAGCTTTCATTTTTCATAGATTTCATAGACATTAGGACTGGAAGGGACCTTGCAAGATCATCAGGTCCAGCCCCCTGCCCAAGGGGCAGGAAGTTGGCTGAGGTCAGATCACCCAAGCGTTTGTTAAAGGTATCCAGAGTAGGTGCTTTTACCACTTCTGGGAGGAGTCTATTCCAGACTATGGAGACTTGGACAGTAAAGAAGTTTTTCCTTATGTCCAGTCTAGAATGGTCTTCCAGCAGTTTGTGATGATTAGACCTTGTCTTCCCTTAGGGTGCCCTGGTGAACAGACATTCTCCCAGTTCCTGATGCCACACCCCTTATATACTTATAGGCTGCCAACAAGTCACCCCTGAGCCTTTACTTTTCCAGGCTGAAGAGTCTCATGCCTATCAGCCTCCCTTCATAAGGCCTGTTGTCTTGACCTCTACTGCTAACAAGGATGTTATCTGTGGAGCACTTTGCATTTCTCAGAGTTGAATGTCATCAGGTTTGATCTGTCCACCTTCTAAGCCTGTCCAAGTTGGCCTGAATTTCCAGCTTGTCCTCTAGAATGACTGCACTTCCCCTTAATTCAGTGTCATCTGCAAACTTAACCCAGTCTGCTTCTGACACCTGAATCCAAATATTTATAATATACATACCAGTGTATTAAAGAATACTGGTCCGAGTACTGAGCCCTGGGACATACCACTGGTCATCATGCTCCATGTTGACTTGGTTCCATTGACTATCACTCTCTGGGTCCAACCACGGAGCCAGTTCCCCAGCCATCGGATCATAAGGTTGTTGAAGCCGCAATTCCCCAATTGTATTATGAGGACATCATGGGAGACCAAGTCAAAGGCTTTTTTGAAATCTAAATATATGATATCAACCTCTTCTCATTTGTTCAGGCCCATGCGTTACCTGGTCATAGAAGGAAATGAGGTTGATCAGGCAAGACCTACCTGCAACGAAGCCATGTTGGCTGTCTCTTAGAATGTTGCTTTCCATTAGCCTGTTGTTCATGGTTTCTCTGATTTTTTTTTTTTTTTTTTTTTTTTTTTTTTTCCCAAGATCTTTCCAGGGATCGAGGTCAAACTGATTGGCTTGTAGTTCCGTGGATCTTCCTTCTTTCCTTTCTTGAAGATCAGCACCACATTTGCCCTCTTCCAATCTTCAGAAACCTCTCCTGAACACCGCGAGTTCTCAAATATCCTCGCCATTGGTCATGTTATGATGTCAGCCAACTCTTTTAGCACTCTTGGATGCATCTCATCTGGGCCAGCTGACTTGTGGATGTCCAGCCGCTCAATGTGTTCCCTCACAAGATCTTCATCAATTATAGGCGTATGATCACCCTTACGCAAAGTAATCGTTGAAGAGATTAGCTTTCTCCTGGGTGTCAGTTGTCAGCTGCCCCATTTGGTTCAACAGGGGTCCAACGTTGCCCCTGTTTTTTTTCTGACTTCCCATGTATTTGAAGAAGGACTTTTTATTGTCCTTGATTCTCGTAGCCAGCTTGAGTTCGGTTTCAGCTTTGGCTTTTCTGGTCCCCTCCCTGCAGGTGTGGGGCCAGTGCTGCATAATCCTCCTTAGTGGTAGTTCTTGACTTCCATCCCTTATAAGCTTCTCTTTTCAGATTCAGGACATCCATGAGTTACTGAGCCAAGGGAGTCTCCCAGTCCTTTTGCTACCTTTCCTACGGGCCAGAATGGACTTCTCTTGTGCTTTCAGGATCATGTCCTTAAGGAGCGACCATTCATCGTGGATTCTCCTCCCTGTCCGATCATGGTCTCTCAGAGACTCAACAACCAATCTCCTGAGCTTGTAAAAGTCAGCTTTCTTGAAGTCAAGGATTTCTGCATTGCTGACTGAAATCCTTGACTGACCCATGAGGTCTGCTGCCTCCCAGGGGCTCATATTGGGGACATGGCAGAGAGGATTCCTAAACTCATCTGGCCCTCCTACTACTCCATGCTTCTCATCCATGTGGGCACGAATGATGCGGCTTCTATTCTAGCCGGGTCGTGAGTAACTACAGGGGGCACAGGTAGTTTTCTCTTTGATCCTTCTGGTTACAGGTCATGAGCACAGGAGGGAGGAACGTATTGAAGAAGTCAAGAAAAGACTGCAGCATTGGTGCTGCTGTGAAGGTTTCGGCTACTTTGATTACAGTCCACACTCCAGAGAGAGGGACAGCGTTTTTTTGGGAAGAAATGGCTTCTACCTCATTCCAGTGTGAAAGAAGCTCTTCTTGGCCAGAATGGCTGACCTGCTTGACAAGGCTTTAAACTAAGATATCCGGGGGATGGACGGACAGTAAGTGCAAGCTCTGGAAGTGACAACCACAGAATCAGCAGTTCAGGTATCACAAAGGAACTCACTCCTACCCCAGCCCAAGAACAGGACTCTTCTAAGAGGACAGGGGAGCCCAGGGCTTCTGATGGCAGGCTTAGCTGCCTGTACACAACTGCCAGGAGCATGGGGAACAAACAGGAGGATGACTCTTCTGATAAGCAATAACAAATATGATCTTATAGGGATAACAGAGACCTGGTGGGACTCCACCTATGACTAGACCACAGGTATTAATGGCTGTATACCTTGTACAGGAGGGATCATGTTGCAAGGAAGGGCAGAGGTGTAGCTCTCTATGTGAAGAAGCAGTACACTTCATTACAAGCAGAGATTGGCACCCAAGGAGGGTGACTTGAGACGGTCTGGGTTAGAGTATGGGGAGAACGTGGTGAAGGGGATATTTTGAAGAGAAGGTTGAAAGATTGTCTTGAGTTTTCATACTTGCTTCAGTTTTTTAACTACAAGATTTTTTTTTGTGAAGTCTGAAAAATGCAGTTTTGGTCTTAAAAGCCTAAATTAAATATAGTTCTTGATTGAAAGATGGAGATTTTTTTCACATTAGAAATTCGTTGAAACATCTTCAAGATTAGCCAATTTAGCCAAATCCTGGTTATACCCAGGTCACTCTTCTTTTCAGCATCCACTCTATGCCATTGTGTGATACACAATACTGAGCAAGATGGACCTATGGTCTGACCCAGTAAGTGACTGTTCTTATGTTCTTAAATCTTAGTACTGCATCAGAGGGTCAGGCATATTAATGAGACTGTGAACAAAACATCAGCTATTCCGTTGAATATATTGCTATTGAAAGACTTTTCTCTTTTCTCCTAGAGTGATTTGAAAAAAAAGACTGAAGTCTTCCATCTGTTCAGAGCATTTCTGCATGTAGAAGACTTCAAGAAAACACCTAATTCGTTGTAGTAAGGAGCACTTTGCTTTAGCTAAAGTGCTAATTTGGAGAACTGGTGGATTTTCTTTTGTGGTAGAGAATTATACAGACTAGACATTGAAAAGATCTGCTTTATTTCCTGTGCTACACTAATTCTAATGTCATTATTTGTATGGTGATAATGCTCAGGGAACTAAGTCAGGGAGCAGGTTCCTTAGTGTCGTAGGCACTGAAAAACCATATAACAGAAGGATAGTCCTTACTGTGAAAAACTTACAATTTAACTCGGAGGTTAAAAAAAAATGAACAGATGAGAAGCATAAGGGATAAGGTATGTGACCATTAGCAGGTGTTTTGTAGGCTTCTGAAAAGAAGACATTCCCAGGAAATTTAAAGAATTTGAGCATGTCCAGGATGTGCTTTTACAGCACATAAGGGATGGCGTGGGAGAAAGCATGAAAATATTTGTTTGAAAATGCAGCAAGTGGGCAATGAAAACTTGTGCATGAGGTACAGAGGAAGTAAGATATGACACATCTCTAATATGCATCACCTTACCTGTGATGCAAAGAAAGGGATGATTTGGTCAAAATAAAGAGAGAGGAAAATTATAGTTAAATCAATGTTTTGCATAAAAAATTCTAAGCAATGATGTTTTCATCTGTTAAAAAATTTAAGAGAGCTTGCTCAATGTTCTTTATGATAGAAACTATTTTCTGTCTAGCAGTTACAGTTCCTTTTACCAATTCTATGACCTGCATAATCCTGAATAATCCGTTGTCTTTGTTTAAACGTCCCTAGTACAATCTGATCATTCAGATGTTCCTTTCGGTATTTCATAGTTTCATACTTGGTAGGGTTGGAAGGGACCTGAGCAGATTATCAACTCTGACCCCCTGCCATGGCAGGAAAAAGTACTGGGGTCAAAAACCCCAGCAAAGTGTTCGTCTAACCTCCTCTTAAAGACCCCCAGGGTAGGAGCCAGCACCACTTCCCTTGGAAGTTGGTTCCAGATGCTAGCCCCCCTGACAGTGAAGTAGCGTCTCCTGAAGTCTAGTCTGAATCTACCCTCTTCCAGCTTGTGACCATTATTTCTAGTCACTCCTGGGAGTGCTCGGGGGAACAGGAACTCCCCCAATGCCTGCTGGTCCCCTCTGACTAGTTTGTAAATGGCCACTAGATTCCCCCCCTCAGCCTTCTCTTGTGGAGGCTGAACAGGTTCAGGTTCCTTAGCCTCTCCTTGTAGGGCCTGCCCTGCTGCCCCCCGATCATGTGGGTGGCCCTCCTCTGAACCCTCTCAATGCTGTCCACATCTCTCCTGAAGTGCAGCGCCCAGAACTGGATGCAGTACTCCAACTGTGGCCTGACCAGTGCCGCATAAACGGGGAGGATCACCTCCTTGGACCTGCTTGAAATGCATCTGTGGATGCATGACAAGGTGTGGTTGGCCTTCCTGACCGTGTCCCCACACTGTCGGCCCATGTTCATTTTGGCATCAATAATGATTCCAAGATCCTTTTCTGCCTCTGCACTGACGAGAAGAAAGTTCCCCAGCCTGTAGGTATGCTGCTGGTTCTTCCTCCCCAGGTGCAGCACCTTGCACTTGTCAGTGTTGAAACCCATCCTGTTCTCATCCGCCCACCCCTGTAACCTGTCTAGGTCCAGTTGCAGCCTATTCCTCCCTTCTAGCATGCTCACATCCCCCCACATCTTTGTCATCAGCAAATTTGAATAGGGTGCTTTTTCCCCCCTCATCCAAGTCATGATGAAGATGTTGAACAGTGCGGGTCCGAGGACCGAGCCCTGGGGGACCCCACTGCCCACATCCCTCCAGGTCGAAAATGAACCATCCACCACCACTCTCTGGGTGCGGCCCTCCAGCCAGTTAGCAACCCATTTGACTGTGTAGGTGTCGACGCCACAGTCCCCTAGTTTTTTAATGAGAACGGGGTGAGAGACAGTGTCAAAGGCCTTCCTGAAGTCTAGAAAGACTACGTCCACTGCTACCCCTGCGTCTAAGGATTTTGTGACCTGGTCATAGAAGGCCACTAGGTTGCTCTGACAGGACCTGTCTCTAATGAACCCATGTTGGTTGCCCCTAAGCATAACTGCCCCCGCTGGCCCCTCATGGACATGCACCAGGATAATTCTCTCAAAGAGCTTACCCAGGATCGAGGTAAGACTAACTGGCCTATTTCAGTTGTATCAGTTTTACTCCACTATTTTCTCTGTGACAAGGCTTCTGAGTCTTAATGTATTTGAAGTCCATTTTTGTAGTTTTCTGTCCATTTTGTTTTAAGTTTCTATATATTCAGTTTTTTCTTTACTGTATTTGAATTGCTTCCAGAAATCTTTTAATATCATCAGAGTGTTGTTTACTCCTTCAGTCAAGCTTAGGTAGATGAAGAATGTGAAGAACTTGGCAAAAAACCCACAGAGTCCTGTAAAAGTAGGTGCCTTCAGCTTTGTTGGTACCTCATATTGTACAACCAGTGGCCCTTGGTTTGGTATGTCTGCTGTGAGTGGACAAGAATGGCTTGCAGTTTGCACTGGTTGAATCTCTCTCTGCTTGAAATGGAAGTAAACTCAAATGGTATAAATGAGTGATGCTCCACCTTTTGGCAGTATGGGCTACATGTGTGTTGCAGGGTTGCCGCTTAGATCCTGCTTTATGTGCCCAGTCTAGCATCCTGGGCCACACTATCTGCCTGCTGGGAGTTACCTGTGGGTCTGGAAATTGGGCAGAAATGAATGCTGTCACCGCTCTCCTGCTGTTAAATTTTTGGATGCATGCATGGCATGCTCTGCAGGTTGGATGGATGACTCCATGGTTTGGATCTGGCCCATGGGCTAGGAATTGAGGACTGCTGGTACAAAGCCTAGCTTTTTTGGTTTGTACAGGTCGAGCTGTGTTGGTCTGTGGCCAGTGACTGCTGAGTCCCAATTTATAGATAGTCTTAGATGTAGGATTATCTGAAAGCCTCATTTACCCTTTGAATGCTTCTTGCCATGCTTCTGGTTGCTTACTGCGTATATTATAACTCCCCAATGCTTCTTCTAGTTCAGGGCTGTCAGAGATGCAGCCTGCAGGTTGTGGAGCCTTTGACCTGTCCTGAGGGGCTCCTGGAAGGGGTGTGAATTCAGGGCTTGGGCAGTAGGGGGAGGGGGAGGGGAAGGAGGGTCGGCCCACTGCCAAATTCTCAGGGATGGATCATCTTTGGGTGGGTGCATATTGGTGGTGAGAGGGGGCAAGCAACAGCTGCATTAACCCCCTCTGTGCTGCCCAGTGAGGCCTGGGGTTGGTGGTAGGAGAGAGGAGGGGGAGTTGCCTGATGCATATAGAGTGCAGACAGAAGTGCAGTTCCCAGCTGTAACTCAGAATGATTTGTACAAAGCATGCTGAGTTGCAATGTTATCCCAGACCAGACAGAAGTTTACTGTTGGTTCTAGGGCAGAGGAAAATCTATCTGTGGGCTGGGAGCAAGGGTGCTCTGCCCGTGTTCTCTGTTTTCATCATGGAAGGGGGAAAAGGCAGCAGAGGGAGTTGTTTCTGGGGCTCCCCAGCTGGTGCTGAAGGGTGGGCTGGGTGAATTGGAGCCCCTCCCCACCTTGGGGCTGAAAATCCCCCAGACGGAATTCTCTCCGCTCCCTTTCCCTTCTCCCAGCCTGTCACTGTTTTCAGGAAGGGAGCTGCACAGACATAAGTTACAAAAGATGCTACGTTTTGAAAGGTTTTTATCTAATACTTCATGCAATGTGGGGTTGGGTTTTCACCTGATTTAGTCATTTTTAAGCTGTCTGCAGCTGTGCACTTATGTTTGGTTACAGCTATAAGCTGCTTTCTGTGGGCAGATCTGGTGAAAATTGTCACTTGTGTCTGTGATTTTTAAAAATTACAGGTGCAGACAGAATTCAGGGGTCCGACACCCAGTGGCAGCATAGGGGGCTTCACCTGTGAGTTCTCTTCACCACACTGTCAGGCTCTCCACTTGCTAACTTCTGGCTGGGCAGATGAGCGTAAGCTGAAGACTTGCGGTGCCTTCTTCCTGTCCCATCTTCTGTGGCTTTTCAGGTTCTTTTATGCAGGGAAATCAGCAAGCAAGCTCATCCCTGTACTCTCTTTAGCTTTAGCATTCTTTTGCTCAGGAAGTAAAGTTTGCTCTCCTGGTTCTTGGCTTTCCCAAGGAAGCTTCTTATACCTGCCTATAACAGTTCCTTATCAGAACCAGCTAGCTGCTTCTTTCTGGGAATCCTTCCAGGTTCCATTAATCTGCCTTTTCCAGGGATCTCCTGCTGGATCTCCTTTATTACCTCCACCTTCCTAGCTGTGTCCAATTGGTTTCATCACTGGGGACCTGAACTTTTGTTACTAAATGGGTTAGTACTCTTTGACACAGCACAGATGTTCAGAAGACCATCACTTATTGAGGTACAAACTCAGGCAACCTGTGAACTGGTGGCTTGAATTTGTTTCTTAATGTTTGTGTATATTTAAAGCAATAATAGATGGACAGTTTTAAATAGTTTTACTTTTTCTCCTATCATCTTTTATGCTTTTTTTGTTTGTTTAACACACTTCAATTTCCTTCTATTAGTTTTAGGTAGAAAAGGGATTGGGTTATAACTTACTGGAAGGGGCTGCTATGCAAGGGATAAGGGACAAAAATGGTTTGTAGGTTTATACAATACTTATTGCTGTTGCCTGAAACCCAGAGGCTAGAAAATAATCCCACATACGATTTTGTGTTCACTAGTTTGAATCTACCAGTCTTGCTTACCTTGCATCTTTTTTCTTTTGTTTTTTTTTAAGGTTTTTTTTGGCTTTTTATCCCTTTTAAAACAAATTAGTATGGGAACAATGTCATCATTAATGAGAGGAGTTTAGTGACTCACAGGGTTGTGACAAAATCTATGTTATGTAATAGCTGCAAAATTTGCCTTTTTAAAATATAGGAATCTATATGGTAATCTGGATCAAAGACTGTAAACAATAATTGCTACAGATATTCTTCTAAAAATCACTTTGATACATAAGCCTGTAAGTTTCAGATAATTATAAAAATTGCAATTCTGCGTTTCTGGTTGTTTGTTACACTTCTGTCATAGCAAAGGCATGGTTTCCATAGCAACATTTCAGCGGGATAGACTTAGTGAACAAAATAAAGAGACATGGTTAGAATCGAGATGCAGAATAAAGAAAATACAAAGGTGTTGGAGTGTACTATAAGGTTTTTATTGTATGTTTCATTTATGGCTTTACCCACATGACAGACAGGAACTCCCAAGATATTGGTGATGCTGGTAGGACTCCAAGATTTCATTTCAGTTCTTTACTGGTCATTCTTGCCCTTCTTTTTAACACTGTCCTCCAAAAAGGCAGCACCACACAGATGCCTGGGAAATGAAATAATTGTGTATAAAGGTAAAGAAGGTGCTCTAAGGTTTAAAACAAAATACCCATTTGTTGTTTTCTTGTCTGCATTAGCTTGAATGTTGAGCCACCTCTCCTTTTTATTTTTCTGTTTTAAAATAAGGAAGGAATTTTACCCACTCCTGTAGTCTCCCTGTCGAGGCACAAAGAGCCTGGCAATTGCCTATGGGGTCCCAGGAGCTAATTTCCCTCTATGCAGTGCTTTGGGCTGCTGAAAGTGGACTCTATTGTTCCCTCTCTGAGTCCTGCTTGCAGGGAATGGAAGGGGGTCTGGCTTTTGTGCAAGCTACTTACCCTTCTGACTTTTGTTGCATCCGCAACTAAAAATTGTGTAGGTTCCATAACTTATTAACAGCTACGGCTGCCTGTGTTATACCTGGGCCATTTCAGCCTATCAGTAACTCACAATTTGGGGTTATGGTTTGGGGTTACACAGCTACTTTGGCCCGTACTTACTATGCTGTAACTTTTGCCTTGTTACGCAAAGCATTAAAAAAAATGTCCCAATTGCAAATTAAATGGCAACCCACAATTCTGTTACTTGGGGGAGAGAGGGGGTAGCATTTTGTGTGTGCAGTTTCTGTGGTGGCTGAATTTGCAGGAAGATGGCTGTTCTGCCATCCAGTCACCCTTTGAAACTGGATTGAGGGATAGATGATACAGGTAAGGGCTGCTGAAGCAAATTGTTAACCTTATATAGAAGTTAATCACTGTGCATATACCTTGTTAGTTTTGTGATACAGTATTAGCCTGAGAGCTGTGATGAGTAAGGAAATCAGTTGTGGCTATAGTCCAGGCATTGAGATGTATAGTTGCCTCTACTTGCTTCATGACTTCAGATAAAGGTAAGAGTCAGGAAGTACCCTCAGTTAATACACATATGAGCCAGTATGTAGAGCAGCTGTGAGGGGGTAGTCTTTTTGCTTCTGCCAGATGACTAAGCACTGAATTATAGTGGCATTAAATTTGGGCAAAAACTTGGGTTTTGAATAAAGTAGAACCTGAATTTATCAACTAGGTTTGCAACCACATCATTTCAGCAAGATGCCAAATTAAGAACAACTTGCTCAGCTGCTTGTTATGGCATTTATTTCAAAAGGCACTGTTTCTCTAGCTAGAGCATAGCTGTGGTCCTGTGCAGTTGATCAGAGAAAGTGTTCACTTTGAAATAAATCTGGACCGATCAGCTGGCGCATCTGTATAGTCTCAGGTAGCTCTTTGCTGCAGCTATGCAGGACATTTGGTTGGCTTGCAAACCTTAATTTGCTAAGCCCCTCTGACATATCCAGGTTGTACTGCATCAGAGTTGTAGAAAGCCAACTTGCATGTAAAATAATGTTCTTCTGTTTTAAAGTCCTTTTAGGGGCCACCATTCAAATTTGACATCTGTGCCTCCAGTGCATCTCAGCAGTCTGACTTTACAATAAAGACTCTGTATTTGCCAGTAGCTGAGCCTCAGGCTCAAGTACTTTCTCATCTTCACATTCAGTTCATGTTTTTCAAGAATTATGCCTAAAATATAGCTTTTTAGAAAGGCGATAATATAATTTCCATGGTCAGTGGGGTAAAACTTCTCTTTGTCCCCAAAACAATTTTGTTGTGTTGGAGTGTATGTTAATAACATTTCTCTGTTGATGCTTAAATAAGTAGGTGACTTTTTTGTCTCATGTCCAGTAGGGGTATACAAAATGGGCCATATTTGCTTCGGATTCAGCCCAAATTGGGGACAGTGATTCGATTCGTTGATTTGGATCACTGTCCCCGATTTGATTCGGCTGAATCTAAATCTGAAGATTTGATGCTGATTCAGAGAATCGGTGATTCGGCCATAGACACAGCTTCAAATGTTTTTTCTACATACCTCCAGGTACCAGGCGCGACTTGTGAATGCTGCGATGCTGGGACAGATGGAGTGTCCCACAGGAGCGCGGAGGGGGCAGGGGGGGACCGCATGCTTGGCAGGGAACCCAGAAATGGACCGGAAGTCCACTTCCGGGTCTGCTGCTGAGTACACTGGGGACTCCTCCTGCACTTCTGTGGGATACTGCATCTGCCCCAGCATCTCGGCGTTTATGAGCCGCCTGGTATCTCGATGTATGTAGAAAAAAACATTTAAAGTTGTGTCTATGTCCGAATTGTTGAATCTCTCCAAATCCATTCAGAGGGTTCCGATTTCATTCGGAGAGGTTAAAGGGTCTCCTGATTTGATTTGGATTCGGAGGTTCAGCCGCCGAATCAGGCCGAATCTCCGCCGAATCGAATCAGTGACCAAAGCTTCACACAGCCCTAATGACCAGATATAAAGAAAATAGAGGGCAACAAATTATGTTGCCGGTATACCGACATCTAGCAACAGTTGAAGAAAAATACATACTGGGGAATGACCAGCTATGCTGCAGTACTGCAGAAAAGGCTGAAAATGAGCCAACAGTGACCTCTTGTTGGGAAAGAGGTGGGGAGGGTGAGATTGCACACTGCATTGTATTAGCAGGAGTCTCACTTGCAGATCCACGGAAGTGTTACTTCTGCTGTCTTTGGCACTGATGTGGCTTCACCAGGAATACTGTGCCGAATTTTGGGCACCACATTTCAAGGAAAGTTTGGAAAATTTAGAAAGCATCTAGTGGAGAGGAACAAATGATTCAAGGTCTGGGAAATGTGTTATATGAGGAAAGGATGAAAGATCTGGGAATATTTAATCTAGAGAAGAGAAGATTGAGGGGGGATTTAATCACAGTGTTCAGATACCAGTATTTCACTAAGTCCTCCTTTTTCTGACAGTTTTGAAGTCCTGCATATTTCAGTGTTGTTGGTAAAATGCACAAGAATGGCATGCATTGTACAGTCAGTGTAAATGCATGTACTGTATTAGGTTAGCATTTATTTCAAAATCCTTTTGAACAGGAATACTTCCCCTTTTCTGCAACTGTTGCAATCATCCTCTGCCATCAGTAAAAAGCTGCAAGTTTATAGCACTGTACATTTTTTCAACTTGTATCTTTTAACTTGAGTGATTTTGGGAGGTATACAGTTTAAAGCAGGGGCGGGTAAAATGCAGCCCGCGGGCCAGATGTGGCCTACCAGGCAACTCTATCCAGCCTGTGGGGCCCCTAAAAAATTTAGAAAATTCATATTCATCTTCCCTCTGACTGCCTATCATGCAGCCCTCAATGGCTTGCTAAAACTCAGTAAGCGGCCCTCCGCCCGAAATAATTGCCCGCCCCTGGTTTAAAGGAAAGTACACAAGTTGTTAGCCCGTGAGAATGCATGAAGTTTGAGTACCAGATTTAACTCATGCTGAATTTTTGGTTGTAGCTGTGTTGATCTAAGGCAGGGGTTTTCAACCAGGGGTACGTGTACCCCTAGGCAGGCAAGGTTCTTTGGTTAGATGTGATATCTTTTATTAGACCAACTGAGTAGTTGAGAAAAAGTTCTTAACAAGCTTTCCAGTGCAGTTATCCTTCATCAGGGCATTTCCCTCTGACCTTTTTTTTTTTTCCCCCCCCCTCTTTCCCCCTACTGTTTTCCCCCTCCCCTCCCCTGCTTACTTTTTGTCTTGCTTATCTCTGCCTATTTACATTTTCATTGACGTCCTACCATACTTTTAGTTTCTGTCATTCCTTGGAGTCTCAGACCAGCAGAGACTTCCTATGCCTGACCAATGCGCCCAAAAGCTTGCTAAGAACTTTTTTCCAACTACTCATTTGGTCTAATAAAAGATATCATACTTAACTCATTGCTTCTGGAGAATTTTAAAAACTAGTAATGGTGCTACTGAATGAGTGATATGAAGTGGTCTGTCTCTTTTTTCCTTGCTGTCTTGAGTTATAGAAGAAACCATAACATGCTTTTCCACTTCAGTATAAATTGAGTTCCAGATCATAATTAAGTACACTAGGGCAGATGATACCACTCTGGTAGGAATACTTCTTATTGAATCTCTAGGCTTGACAGGATTCAATTTTTATCAGTAAAAATCAATTTTACCTTGTCGATTACTCGCAGACTGACAAAAAGAGAAGGGAAGAACTGTTAATTTAAATCAATAAAAATCTAAACAAATGCTTAAAAAATAAACATCAATGTTATCACCCAAAGGGCGCCTGCCTGTACACGCGATAGGGTTCAGTCCTCCTTAAATTAAATAGTTTTATAAAATTTAAACTTGTTTATTTTGGAGTGTCGCATCAGTGTTTGCATGCATGCACAAGGTTTTAGAATGAATTAAGCTTTGGAGTGTCATATCAGTGTTTGCGCACACTAAGTTTTCGAACAATGTAAGCCCAGTCCTCAGCTGGCACTGCACGAGAGTGGGATGGTCTGTTGCTGCCCCGCCCCCCACCAGCCTAGGGCACCCTCCACCGCCACACAGCTGTGGAAGCAAGGAGCCAGCAAACCGCACAAGAAAAAAGAAAAAGGGGAAGCAATTCGAAAGCGGAAGCAATTTGAAGGGGTGAGCTACAAAAAAGTTGCAGCACCATCTGGTGGACAAAGGTGCTCATTACATGTCTTTGAGTGCCTTTGTGTTTGCATTCATGGATTCACTGCATGCAGCACTTTAATTCTCAGTGAGCCAAAATAAACTACATCCAAGGAGTTCTACTTTAATGCACCAGAAAGACTTTTAAAGCGTCCAGAAAACATGCTCGTGCAAACAGTCATGCCATTGCAGCACAAGGCAAAAAATGTGGTATGTACAAAGGCCCAAAGTGATTAAAAGTGTGTGTGGGGGGGAGGGAGGGTCAGAGGGTTGGGGGGGCGCTCGGGGCAGGGAAGTTCACCAGGCTGGTGTGTGGTGGTGGCAGCCGCTGTGTGGAAGCTTCCCCGTCCTGCAAAGGGGTGCCGCTGCCCTCGCCCCACCCCAGCCCTGCTGAGAGGTGGCTGCATTCCGTCCCCACCCGCCTGTGAGTACCCGCTAGGACTGGTTCAGATACCCCCAGGGGCACACATACCTCAGGTTGACAACCCCTGACATAGGCTAATCAAGATTTGAAAGAACTGAAGAGCTTGCAAGGGAACTGCCATACCTGTTATACCTAGATGTATAAACAGAATAATGGCAGTTGTAATAGAGGTTTGATAATAACAAGTAAGAGTCATTGGAGGGAATAATTTGAACTACCCTCTGAGATCTAAGTTGTGGAGGAAGTCATCCATTTTATGATGTTCCTTTAGACAAGGCTCACTGCAAACAACTCCTTGCATTCCCTTCCTTTTCTGCCCAGCAGCTTCCTGTTTTCCATCCTTCAACCCACCACTGTTCAGGATAAGCCTCCCTTATCCTAGGGCATGGGTAGTTATCCTGCAACATATGTGCCGCAAGTGGGACAGGCAGCTTCTCCGTGTGGCACATGGCAGGTAGGGCAGAAACCAGAGCAGCCTATTGGGCAGGGGAAGAAGATCAGAGTGATTCTTGGGAAGGGTGTTCTATCTTACTGTCCTTTGTGCTCATGGGAAATCTACCTAATGCCTTTAAAAGGCAAACTTGGGAACAAAAATGTATAACCCGGCTGGACAGTAAGAACCAAGGGCTAAACATTGATATTGGGTTTATGGCCCATTATAATTTATCCAACCCCTGAATGCTTTCTACACAAGGAAGGTGAAACTGACCACTCAGCATCTTTTCTTTTGCTGTTTCTTTGCTACACCTGAGACTTCCTCTGAGCCCTTCCTCTATGTTGTGCTTAACTTTTTGTGCCTGGCTTCTTATAATTGGAGACCTGAGGAAGAAAGCCTTGCATTCAAAAGTTTGTCTAACTTTTATTGAACGATCTGTGTAGTTGGGATAAAAGATGTCACCCTAGGAAATCCTTGCCTCCTGAGCTAACATGTGGTACCATAGGCAGTGGAAGGTGGGGGCTAATGGGGCATAGCCCCCACTAACGCGTGGTAGCGGTAAAGCCCTTAGGCAGCCTGGTCCCAGGCTTCCACCAGCTGCAGCAGGGGTGCGGAGGGGCACATGTGAAGCTGTGACACACGGAGTGGGGCTGGGGCTGGGACAGGTGCACAGCCGGGGCAGGGCATGGGACTGAGCTGCGAGTGGCTTGTCTGGGGAGTGTGGCTCCTGCGCACCTCAGGAGGCACAGGGGCTGCGTGCCCGGGATTTACTTTTGGGGTGGAGATGGGCTGGGGTGGGGCTGTGCTGGGCTCTTCCCAGTGTGGGGGGGTGGGGGGGGCTAACCTGGACTGTGCTTGGGGCAGGCAGCGGGGGGGGCGG
>NW_005842248.1:335644-345965 GCF_000455745.1 Alligator sinensis
CAGCCCCAGCCTGCAGCCCACCCTCACCCCATGCGCAGATCCCAGACACACAGGCTCCATGTCCTCCCGGGGTGTGTGCCACATCTGGATCTGCCAACCCCCCCCATACCAGGCGCCACCTGGTCAAGCTGCTCCTGGCTCTGTCCCGCACCCTGCCCTGGCTGTGCAGCCCCGGCCCCACTCCCTCCCTCATTGCTGTGGGGGAGGTGGGGCAGATCGAGGCCACAGCAGTGAGGGAGGGAGGGAGCGCGGGGCACAGGCAGGAGCAGGGGCTGGGGTGAGTGGGTCCTGGTTGTGCCCTGTTCCCTCCCTTGCCGTTGGGGCTTCAATCTGCCCCCCGCCCCTTCCCACACAAGCCGATCTGCTCAGGGGCAGGGGGATGTACACATGCACTTTGCCCCCCAAATAATTTTTTCTCCTTCTGCCTATGGTGGCACCCCACTGTGCTTGGGGTTTCTGGATGTTTTTTTTTTTCCCCTCCCCCACTGTTGTTATTTTTTCTTCAGCCTGGGAGAAGTCCTTTAGGGTGTCAGCATTTTACATGGAGCTTGGGTAATATTACCCTGAAAGATGGAAATGGCTGCTATCAAGCAGTTATTTTTACTTGTGGAAATTAGAGGTGATTTAAAGGTGAGGAGTCTGCTAGTCAGATGCAGTAACTCCGTTCCTTATGTTCACCAATATCAATAGGGAAAAATTGTTGATGCTTAGAATGTCCCTAAATATTTTAGAGTTGATTGAATGTAGTGCAGAGAAGTTGTTCTGTTGCATCTAGACAGAAATGTCATTACAGCTGGCAAACTTGGCCAGCTGTTGGTTCTAGAAAAAGACTTGGATTGTACTTATAGGCTGCTGTGTTCAAAGTAGTGAAAAAAAGTTCTAGAACATAGTTGAGTGGGACAGACAATATGGAAAATATTATAATTTAATTCTTTAGATCAGTGGTGTGCCCTCCACTTGGATATGTCTGATTTCCCAATCTTAAAAAAGTTAAAAGAACAATAAAAAATAGTAGGTGCATGTAAAAATCTTTTTGTGAAGATAGCTTGAGAAGTCTGAGGCTATGTAAGTAACACAAATTAAAAGGAACACAATTAAAATATACAAAATAAATGACAAGTAGTTTAGAAAAATAGGGGGAACAGAATTTCTCTTTCTCCTGAAAGAATAAGTGTACACTCAAGTGTTTTGTGTGACATTGGAAAGCACATCTACCCTGCCTTCTGACTAACTTCAGACTAACATGGCATACCTCTGCAAATTGGAAAGTGTCATTGAAAGTTTATAAAATGCTTAGATCTCTTCAGAACAAAATTGGGCCCTGGAGTTTAACAGACTTTTTTTTTGCTTGTTGCTTCCAGATGACAATAGCCAGATTTATAGTAGTAAACACTTAAAAGTAAGTTTTGAAATTAATCTAAACTTTTGTGCTTTGTCACTTAGGTCAGTTTTTAACTCCTGAGAAGCTGTATTTTTGGGAGGGAATGGAATGTGTTGATTAATGGAGTATATTCCCAGAGGGAGTTCATGTCCCAAAGGGAAAATTCCTGATCGGGCAGAAAAAATGCTTAATGGGAAAAAGAATACCGCAAAGGGTTAAAAAAAACCCCAAGATAGTCCTCTGTTTTTGACAAGTAATTCACTATTTGCTATTGGAGTTAATGAACATTGTGTTTCATCTATATCAGCTACCCATTACATTCAGCGAACATATTATGAATGACAGGTATTTTAATGAGGTAAAACTGTTTGAAGAACTCTTTCTTGCAATTCTGAATTGTTACTGTTTTATACCAGCTGGGCCTGTTCCCTATTCTGTAGCTGTACTTAAGCTTCATCCCTATAATTGTAAAATACGCTGATTTCACTTGGGGTGGGGCAGGAAAATCTGGTGATTGCTCTCTCTTTTCTTCCCTTTGTTCTGTCATTTTTTTTATTTTATGCAGAGGTCTACTTCAGGTGACTGAAGTTGAGATTAATATGAGAAAAAAAGCTTAAAATAAAAAGGAAGACATCAAAATGTTTTAGTAAATTGATGTGGCAGCCTTGCATGGTAACTTGATATGCTGTGATGACAGGTTTCTGGGTGACATTGCGAACTGGGTAGGGTTTTTTACTTTCTTGTTGGCATGGTTCTTTGGCATCAAGTTGTCTTAGAAATTTGATTTCACTTAACTACTGTTTTAAAAATTTTGTGCACATGCTTATTGTTTGAAACACCATAAACGCATCTAAATTTAACTGAAATAGCCTTCTAAATCATGTCCTAAGGCTGATATTTGGTCTCAAACCAAACATTAGGAAAATTACAGTTGCTTTTATGTTTAGTATTTACTGATGCTTCTGTAAGCAGCTTCATTTACTGCTGAAATACATTTGTTTATTTTTCTTTGGGAAGAAGATAGACAAAGATTGGTTCTTTCATTAGCTATGAAAGTAACAATAGATTTTGATCAAAAAAAGTATACAGAGAAATATTTTAATAATAGAAAATAATCATGTCAGTGTTAATTATTATCAGGTCTTACTTGGCTTTCCAAAGGACGTGGTGTGTTCAATATGTATGAGCCAGGGGACGGAGCCTCTGAATTGGTAGTTGGTAGTTATGAACAATCAACATCACTAGGGGAGCTGTTATCTTCCTCCCAAAGAAAAATAAAAAATTGTATTTGTATAGTCTAGGGACAGAAATTACACATGAACTGGTATAAGCGATCAGAAACCAGTTCAAATCTGCAACACATCAGAAGTTCAGTGCATGTAAACTGTTTCAAAATGGCTGAAACCAGTTTAAGATAAACCTGTATGGTTGTAGACTTAGGTTAAATTGGTTTATTGATCTTTTGTCTTGGATCCCTTCCAGATTCAATTTAACTCTGAGTTTCCCAGCATCCCAGGATGCTTTGCATCTCCCCACAAACTCTTCTTCACAGGATGAGTATAGTCTTTACCCAAGCTGTCTGCTCCAGCTGAGCTTGGAGGTATACTTTGGTGAACAGCACACCAGTGGCTTGCCATTCTCTTCTTCCTCCTCCTCTTGCTGCCGTCGGGGTTGATAAATGCTCCCACTAGCCATGTCATGGTACTGGCTCTTCTGCCTGGTCTGGCAAGGCTGACCGCTCCATTTTTACCTGGCCTGGGAGTTTTGCACCATGCCACCCCGCTGGCTTCCTCTCAGCAATGTTACCTGTCTCCGGAGCCCGGCATGCGTGTGGACAGCATGCTGGCAGCTTGCTGTGACAAGGCAGTGGCTTCTCATCCTTCTCCTTCTGCCTGCCCCCATAGCTGCTGCCAGGGTTGTCAAATGCTCCCAACAGCCATGGCATGGTGCAATGCTCCTGGGCTGGGCAGTTATGGAGCTGTCAGCACCTTGCTGGGTTGGGCAGTGCAGCAGACCCAGTGCCCCCCCTCCCTCCCCTACCCAGCACCCTTTGCATCCTTGGCACCACCTCATGCAGCTTTCTTCTTTCTCTGTGCTGGGCCATGCTTTGCCCACCCCACAGCGGTATCCTGGTACACCGGCTCCAGCTTTTCATGCCTTGCCACCTGACTCTCCCTGCCTGCTCTGATCCACTTCAAGATGTCACCATCTTCAGCTATGTTCAGAAACACCATGTGGGGGTGGGGCCACTGCATGCTGGGATAGTGGAGGACTTGAGTGGCACAACTGTGGGGAGTGGCTACCCTTAATGGAATAGGAGCAAGGTTATGAGGTTGGGAGATGATCCTGCCCTGGAATGGCATAACTTTTAAGCGGTATAACGAGTGCTTTAAACCACCTAAAGGCGTTAACATGCGGCTAGTCTAGGAGTTAAGAGCTCTAGGAGCAGTTTAAAATTACCATGTATCAAGGGTGAGGGAACTATGAGATAAAGATCTTCTTTGTTTAGGAAGGAAACTAGTTGCTTAAAAATGTATAAATAGTGCATTTCCAACAACATATAAACAAGCAAGGAGGTGGGAATAAAGACTTCCTGTATATTTTAGGTAGTGATCTCTTCCTTATTAATTCACACCCCCATTCCTGTTTTATATAGTTACCTCTGTGTTACTAATCTGTAGAGGGCCCCAAATGATATGAGAACCCCACTGTGTAAACACACAGTAAGAGGCTGCATCTACCTTGATTTATTTTATTAATCTATGTTGTCCTTCCCAAAAATGGCTCATGGTATCTTACAGTGAGAGACAAAAACAGAATATTAAAATGAGGATGTATAACAAACTAAACGCCCCCCTTCTCCCTGTGAAACCCCCATCAAATTCAAAGGAAATCCACTCCACCACACCCACTCTAGCTTCCCTGCTTCTAGAGAGTGCCCCTCACTTTTCAGTCAACATTTGCTACCTCTGTAAAGGGAGACCTCATTTTTTTTTTTCCTTCCTGTCTTCACCCACTCTCACTCATTCTTCCACCTCACATTCAAGGGAGTCCCATTTTCCTTAATGCCCCTCCTGAGTGCAGTTGATGAGCTTAACACCTCAGACATAGCAAGCGAAGAAGTTGATGTACAACGATGAAGTGACTTGTCTGGGAGTTATGCAGGCGATTAGTGGCAATGCTAGGACTGAATGAGGTATTGACTCCTAGTACATGGTGTCCTGTCCAGTGTAACACACTGTCTTTATAGTGGAACAAGAAGTGTTTCAAAACGTACGAAAGTGACCTTTATTACTGTGCACCCATTCTCTGTTTCTTCTCTGTTACTTTCACTTGCTGTAACATCATTTGGATCATAAGCTGTTTGGGGCAAGAACTCTACATGTTTCTGCAGTGTGCTCATCCCACTTCTGGGTGTTGTAAAACAAGTAATTTACTACTTTTGTTGGGTGGTTATGCTATCAGTTTGACGTTAGGAGGTACTTTTAGAAAGTGCTGTGGGCATCTTTATGTGGCTGTCTCGCTTCTTGTGTCAATTAGCTTTAAAATGTTACAGGATTAGGTTTCAGCTGATCGGTAATACAACCTAAGAAGCTATAATTAATATGTTACTCACAGAGCTAGGTAGATGCTATTAACTCCTTCTATGGTGTCCTCATTAGCCATAATTTACACTTCTTGAAAGACTTGGAGACTTTAAAAAATATATCTAAAATGATGTTGAAATAAGCACTGCTTGAAGTTATTTTAATGAAAAGGAACAGGATATTTCAGTGTGTGTTTACTGATTTTTATCTGAACATTTGGCTTGCAGTTTATAAGCATGTTTAAAATTGTACACTTTTTAGCTGTTAGCATGGACACCCTGTAACTCCCTTTCCCTCCCTCCTCCCCACCCCCGGTCAGTCTGTCCATCTGCCTCTGTGTTCCCAAATGTTCCCTCAACTTACCCATCTAGATCTTGTCTGAATGTTTTTGATATTCTGTCTTTGTATGTGAATGACCAAACCCATTGCAACCAACTTTCTAGCCTCATTTGTTTCATTGATGAGGACTTAGTCTTATGTGGTTCACAATGAGCCATGTGAGTCATTGCCATCTCTGCCCCAGCAATTTAATTAAAATAACAGTAAATATTTTTCTCTTAGTGCTGTCTACATCTAATAAGCATATCACTTACTACAGATCCTTTTGTGCAGAAATTGCTCTGGTTTTGACAGTGCCAAGTACGCCAATATGTATGTCTATGTATGTAAATGTCTAATTTACTTGAGAAAGAAGGAATTACTTGGAAAAGAAGTATTTAAATTCCCAAGATGCCTACAATGAGAAATGTTGTGTATATGAAATTGGTTTTGTTTTGCTCTGTGTGTATAGCTTTGTTTCAAGTACTGAAAGTTAGGACTGGGCGATCATCAATCCATGTACTTTCGAAACTCTAGCAGCAATAATTCAAAAAAGCTCATTAGATTAGCCCAAACCTGAAGCTATGAGGACTCGAAGGAAATGGCTTTATCACCATATAAACTTGGTACATGTGGAAAATGTAGATAACATTTTGTATTCAGAGTAGAAGTTTGCTAAGATAGACATTTTGGTATTGTCACATGTGATAGACATCATGAAACTGTGGTTGAATTAGTCATAATCAATAGAATACTGATCTGCCCACACTTCTGACAAATGCATGTAGTGCTGAAATGCCTCCCGTTGTCTTGGCACTGGTCATCTTAGAAGCTTTGATTAAACTTTATCTCTGGTTTGCTACAGAATGTCGTAGATGATGGGCAGAGTTAATTTGCACTCCATCTGTTGATGAGAGCTCTATCTCAATGACTCCCTCATGGAAGAATTCAAGGGTGTGGACAGACTAACACTGAACTGTTCCAAGAATGTCACTGAATGGGGACCAGTTCACAACTGTCCTAGTTTAAACACATCTGCATGTATGCTGCCAAGGGTTCTAAGTAGAACAGTCATCTAGGCATTGCAGTGCTGTCAAACCACCACCAGGGGTTGGTAGTGAATACCCAGCCCAGAATGCCTCTCAGCAGCAAATGCCCCAGTTTCTCCAATATCTCTTGAGCACTGGAGGAAGACCCATGTTGCTTGGACATCAAGCAAGAGAAAGAGAACAATGTCAGTTGCCTGCAATTGCAATTTTCTGATTTCCCCCCCCGCCCCCACCCCCAACACTGAGTTCAATAAAGACCATTCCTGCACTTTATGAAAATCTGCAAGGCAGTACCCTCTAAGCAGCTTATCAGTTTCATTCCAATTGTGGCAACTGACCAGCTTTGGGGCATCAAGAGACTGATTTGAGGTGAGGGGGCATGGTAGCCAAGAGGGTAGAAGGGGTATCCCAGCTTCTGGATTCTAGGGGTGCTGAATGCTTGGGCAGGGCAGGTGCCCAGGTCCTCCATATCAGTTGCCAGGAATGGAATGGTATTTGACTAGTGGCTTGTGGAAAAGTGCTGTTTAAAAGTGGCAGAGACCTTGGGCCATGATTACCAATTGTCTGTAAATTTATAGACAGTCTGTAGAAAAATGCTTGTCTGTGGATTTTTTTTTTAAATGGACCATCCATAAAAAAATCTTAAGAAAGTGAGCTTGATTGAAGATCTGTCAGAATGAGGCTAGATGCAAGTGCTGATGGACAGATAGCAGAACAGTGCCACTTTGTGTCTAAGCAGGTGTAAAACCATTGGTGCTATCAAGTAAAAACGTTAAGCGTTAAACCCCTAAATTGAACCTTGCCTTTGATAGTGCTGGCCAGGGCCTGACAGAATGGTTGCATTTTACATTATGTAAGCTATATCCATAAATAAGAGTTTGGTTGTCAGTTTGTACACAGCTGTTAAAAAAAAATAAAAATCTTGGGTTGGTAACCCTGCCCTGGGCAGCCCCCTCTTCCCCCCCGCAACCCCCAGGAATGCAGATGCAGGCGTACTCTCTCTGCCACCTAGCTGTTTCCCCAGCACCCCTCTCCTCTCCCTCCCCCCGCCTCAGCCTAAATCAGCTGGGATGCCCCGAAGCCTGGTCAGTTGCCACCAATGGAATGAAGCTGTTCAAACAGCTTGGGGAAAAAGTACAGAGACATTGGGTAGCCTTCCACGGCACACAGCAACCCTGGAACCCAGAACCTCTCTATGCACCTACCCCCCACCCTCCCAAATTTATCTTGGAGCAATGCACACTGGGTCAAGTACAAGCCATATGCCTTGGATCAATAGAGTTCTGCTGCATATTCGTGTAGCCAGTTGTCAGGCAGCAACATGAGGTATGGTGAGGATGAGGAGGGGTGCAGTGTGGGGATGCATGGAGGACTGACCAGATACTAAGTCACAAAAAGCTTGGTGTCCACACATAGCAATGAACCAGTTCAAGGAGGACTGGTTCTAGGAAGACCAGTTCAAAATAATACCTGTTTATCCAGGTGTACTTTTGAAATGTTCCAGAAAGTTTAAGTCTTTCTAAATCAACTGGTATATGCAGAGGCTTGTGATTTAAATAACATTTAAAATAGTTTAAGTGTTAAGTCTGTCTGCATCCCTAAAGAACCATAGGCTGCCTATACATGTGCTGTGATGCATTCTAATTAGAACATATTGGAGCAGACTCGATTAGTCAATTAATTAGAATAGACTCAATTAATTGGAACACTCTGGAGTGCTGCAGTCATGTGTATTCACCATCCCATGTTTCAAAATGGCAGTGGGGGCTTTAGTTAAAGTGTTTCTGTGGCCATTTTGAAATGCAGGATGCTGAATACATGTGACACTGTGGCATTTTAAGTAGAGCAGCTGTCCAGGAGCCACTCTAATTAAAACACCCCCTCCCACCCTGGAGCACATGTATAGACACCCATAATTTCCAAGTTAGCAGTGGCCTAGTCTCCTTCACCAACTGCAGCTTGTCAAGAGGCTGTGACTTTTCTTTTCTCATGAGGGCTTTGCAGTGGTCATCTAGGCCAGACGAAGATCTATTTGGGACTTTTCATGTTAATATACTTTCCTTGGGGCTGCAACTTGGTCTACTCAGTCTTTAACTACTGCAGAGTACAAGCCTCTGCATATTTGAGTGAGCTGCTATAAACCCACGTCTGTGCCCACATTTTTTGCTTGCTTTGTATTTTGTTTCTCACAGTGATCCAATGTGTGGGTGACAGTTGGGCTGCTAGAAAACGACATGTTTTTATTCATACCTTACCACTATGTACTTCAAAAAGATTTATCAAATTTAGACTAAAATGCCCTGTAGGAACAAATAGTATATATGACCAAAGGTCTTGGGTGGATGAAGGCACAGCTGGGAGTGGTAACAAAACCTATGGTTTTCCTTCCCCTGACTGCTCTCCCTCCACATGTGAGGTCCCTGGGTCCCCTTAAGCAGGGATGGCTAGCAGAAGGTTGGGACAGAAGCAAGCAGCAAAATCTGGAGGAAGAAGTGGGGGCCCAGAGACTTCAGGAGGAGTGATTAGGGGTTGTGGGGAGAACAGTAGCTGGACTGGGACCCCAAGAGCTTCAGGTTAGCTCTTCAAGGGCCACCAGTTGGACATCCCTGGTCTAGGTCACAGCTGTCTTATTCAGTTACTTTATTTATATGAGATTTCCGTGTTTGTGGTAAGCTCTTCACAGCATTTATGTTCTTCAGTCTAATCTGATGATTGCTGGTTTGTTCTACCCCAGCTTGATGTAGCATATGCTTAAACTGCTCCAAACTGTAAACGTATCATAACTGTTCTTATTTCTATTCATTTTTAACCTACTAAGCAGTAACATTTTAATGATGTAATCCACAAAGGAGGCTAGATAATTACCTTGCTGGGGGTCGTTTGACCCCAGCATTTTTTCCTGCCCAGGGCAGGGGGTCGGACTTGATGATTTGCTCAGGTCCCTTCGTACCCTACCAACTATGAAACTTCTGGCTTGTGCTTAAACCATTTTGCCTATGAGAACTGGTTTCTGGAGTTGGTGCCACTGAAATTCATATGTGGCAATTTCCATATGTTTCTGGCACTGAATTGTTAGGCTTTACTGGAGAATTACTAGTCACTGTTTAGGGACAGGGTAATGGTACACACTGATTGTGCTTATATGATTTGTCAGGTTCTAGGCATTTAATAGAAGTGTTGCCCTGGGGGGTAAGGCCAACTTTCAGGATCTCGATATTGCACTGTTAGACAGGAGGGTGTGACACAATTGCACATATACAAAACACACACAAATCAATTAGGTGCGCGCGCACACACACACACACACACACACACTCTACCAGCTAGGTTACATACACATTCAAACCAGCCTAGGCACATGCATACTTATTACCAATTCAAGCACATACACTATACACCCCAAAAGTTAGACACAGATCACTAATTCGTATATCATGCACACAATGCCATATATATGTATAAACACACACACACTCACACTAGCAACTCAGATACATGCATGTTCAAAATAACCAGTCTAGGTTCATGCACACCTAACACCAGTTTAAGCCCATATACGCTAGACACACACCAAATTTAGACAGAATCAGTTACCAGTTACCACCACCTGCACATCCAATACACATACGTGGATTACTAATTCATATAACCCCCCCACACACAAAATGATAGCTATATATGTGTGTATATATGTGTATTTACTAATTTACACACATACCACCCACCTACACATACACACAAGTGAATTCCTAAGTTGGGTGTTGTGATGTGTATGTATGTATATGCTTGGTGTACTTGGGATACCTGGGGAAAGGTTAAGGTAAGAAAGTAAAAGTGTAAGGATTTAACGTTACCAGGACCAGGATTAGAACCAGTAGACTGCAGGGGCCTGGGCTGAAGAACTGAGGCTTGGGGGTAACTTTAGGTTAATTGATCTTAATTGATTAAAAGACAATGCCCAAAGCCTGCAGAACAGGGAAGCATGC
>NW_005842248.1:346661-348984 GCF_000455745.1 Alligator sinensis
TGACCCTAGTGACAGGAGGCATGCCCAGGCAAGGGTCAGCCCCTGATGTACTGAGCATGTGTGCTCCATGCAGGCATGTGCAGTTTCGGGTGTCTGTAATGGTGGGGTACAATGGTAGAGTTGCTGGTTCTTCAGGGTCTTTTGTTTTTCAAATGCTGGTTTTGTCTCTGTTCCTGGGTGAGGTCCATGGTTCCTGGGTGAATCAATGCGAGGTGATGACCCAGTCATTACAGGCCGTTCAGTAGAGGCCTGCTACCATTGTATTTCAATCATTCTCAACCATTTTCATTGATCAGGGAACCAGTTTACATGGGAGGGGTACAATGAATCATATTATTGCAACATGGGATGCCCAGGCAGAGGACACAAGATGGAGGCTTGACATATAAAATGGAAACTTGACATGACTTTTGTTCACTTACAAACACAGGCCTAGACCATGCAATATCCATGTGAAACAATAAAAATCAATACGAAAATGATAATAATACAGTATACCACAGTAAAAATTAGTACAAACCTAATAATTATACAATATAAAACAGTGGATATCCCAAATCAAAAACTTGCTAGCAAAATAAAAATGTTCAAAGCTTATCCTAAGTTTGAGCTCACTTATACTTATCTATAGGGAATAGAGAGAGAGAGAAAAGTCAGAAATGGTTGGGGAAGGGGAGGGAATGCATTGAAAAAAAAAAAAAGGAACTGGGGGTTTTGCTACAGAAGAATCAGTTGGGCCAGCTCTCGGGTAGAAATTCATAGATGTCTGCTCAGCAGTGAAATAGCACTTCTGGAACAAAGTAATATCTCAAATGCTTGTTTTGTTTTGTTTTTTTAACATAATACAGCAGATGTTTATCTAGATTTCTTCAAAATGCTTATCGCAGCCCTCTGTCACCTGGCAGTGTCTAGTTGAAATTGCAATTCCAGACAAGCGATGCAGATCTCTTTCTGCTAGCAAGGCTCCTGAAAACAGATTTGTGTCTTTTTCTGGGACAAAAGAGATGTACAGACCAGTTCTAAGGCTATGATTTAGAATCTGTCTGTACTTTTAGAGATGCTGGAACTGCAGCTTTTTGCTCTTGCTGAAATTGATTGTTAAAAATGTAATTCCTTAGCAAAACATACCTGCACATTTGTTTTCTGGTAGTTCCTACTTTTGGACTACATTGTTCTTTCAAAGCCTTAATAAGGGAATATGTTCATATGTCCTGTCTTAAGTACATGGGTGCTGTCATACCATATCACAGTAATGGCTCATCTGGTTTGGTATTGGATGCTACAGGGAGGAGTGTAAGGTAGAGGAAGCTTCTTCCTAATGCCACACAGTTACTGATAGGTTTATGCCCTGTAGCGAGAAGGTTTCAGATTGCTTATATCTGATCTTTCTGATGTAGGTTTCGGTGTGTCTTTACCCTTCCAATCATTTATTCCTTATTGAATCTTGGTAGGATCTTGCACATGGCGATACGATGGACTTATTCACGGTGATAACTTTTTGACAATTGGCTCTGTAGGTTTATGCTTGCTGTAGGTGGAAAATCTTTTTTTATTAATCTTAGTTTTGCCTTTTATTGATTCTACTTGAGGATTCCAGTTCATCTTAGCATCTATCATTACTTTGATGCCTTTTCATTTCTTGTCTTATACCCAGTCTCTTGAATTCTTAACTAAACAGTGTCAGTTTCTCTCTCTCTCTCTCTCTCTCTCTCTCTTATCCTCCTTCCTCAAGAGTCTTCTTACTTTCTTATCTTCTCTGGACTTGGTCTGTTTTTGAGAGACCAAAACTGAATGTACTGCTAATGATGGTAGTGTATCCTTAAATTTATGTAATATACTCACATGTTGATTATTTTGTATCATCCTTTTAATTCTTAAACCTTGTTTGCATTTTAGCCACTACTGCATGCAAAGTCTTAATGGAACCGACTAGGTTCTGGTACTGAAGTGGTTGCTGTGTTACAAACACATTTTAATGTACGTGACTACATATTTATTATTCTCTCCAATATGCATTGTGTGGCTTGGTAGTCAGTTTCATTTTTCATTTTTTCCTGCTTGCCCTACTTTGTTAGAGTTCTTGTGGAGTTCATCATAGACTTCTAGTTTTGACGGTTCCAGGCATCACTTGCAAATTTTGTCTCATAGATTAATAGATGTTAGGGTCGGAAGGGACCTCAATAGATCATCGAGTCTGACCCCCTGCATAAGCAGGAAAGAGTCCTGGGTCTAGATGACCCCAGCTAGATACTCATCTAACCTCCTCTTGAAGACCCCCAGGGTAGGGGAGAGCACCACCTCCCTTGGGAGCCCGTTCCAGACC
>NW_005842248.1:351927-356088 GCF_000455745.1 Alligator sinensis
GGATGCAGTTCTCATGCCGTCTTCCGCGTCCGTTCACTGGTAGGATGGAAGAGAATACCACCTGTGCACCGAACTCCTTCAGCACGCCGCCCAGAGCACTGTAGTCCGCCATCAGGTGATCAGGGGTTCTCCTGGCCGCATCATTAGTACCCACATGGACTAGGACCATGGGGTAGTAATCTCCTTATTCTTCATCCCTATTCTGAATTATTTTACCTTACCATCAGTCCTCTTATGGAATCATGGCTCTCCATTCTAATTTTTCAGTGTTCTGCAAACAAACGCTTTTTACAGCTTGCTGTCATTACCTCAGATAGAAACTAATGCATCCACCTTAAGATAGTGGACTGATGGAGCACAAATATTGAACTTTGTTTCTCCCTCTCTCCTCTTCCCTCCCCCTATCATTGTATAAACCTGTAAATTGTGCCATATCTCTTCCACTTATATACTGTGCTTTACTTTGAAGTCCTTTCTAATCTGGGCAGATTGCGGAACCAAAATTATTCCCCTGTGTAAATTGAAGTAGCTGAGAGCTATTTTAAAAATATATGGCAGCTTGTCTCAGGCTGCAGGAGGTGCAGTGAAGCCTATAATTTCTCTAACACATGACAACGTGGGCCTGGTACTTTTGCAGGTCCCAGCAAATGGGTCAAGCACTGGGAGCAGTGAGACTACCTGTTCTTGTCCCTTGTGTTTTGTGTTTGTGCCTACTGTGCATACAGTAGCTGGAGTGGAGCAAAAAGGATAATTTGTCAAGCATTAATTTTAATTAATTTCAAGCATGTAAGTATTGCAGCCACTAGAACAGAACATGAGTAATACATATGTTTCATTTAACACCAGTGTGTAATAGCTAGAAAATATCCACGTTAATTATTGTGATGCAAGTTGTGATAGGACACAGATATGAGAATATATTTTGCTTCCTGATAAGGCAGACTATTTTACATGTAGAAGAAACACAGAGGTGTTTTCTGTTTCAAAAGATATTTATAAAACACTTAATCTCTTGATGGTGAGAGAAAATGGAGGCAGGATACTGAACTAAGAAAGAGGGAGGAGATTAAGAGGAACTATAGTCTTCTAAAATAGGACAAACAAATTTTATGTAAACAACCCCACCAACATGTACATTGATCTAACAAATAGATTTGAATAATTCAGGTTATATAATATGACCAAGAATTTCTGTATAATTGTAGTAGACATCAGCACATAAAGAATACTACTAGAAATTTCCTTTTATTTTTTTTTACTGCTGTAGGTAAATGTTACATAATAAATGAAGTCCACTTGCTTTTTTTAAAGTGATTCAACAAAAATTTATGACGTATACTGTTATATCTATAGTTGGCTATGTAATTATGGAGACATTTCATAGTTGGTATTGTTTCCATCTCTGTTTAATTAGGTTCTTAGCCGGTGACCATGAACAAATTGCACAGTACCTGATATTGTATATTAGTTATTTTTCATTTGAACTGCACTTTGTCTAAAAGATACTACTTACTTTCCAGACTGCTATAGTAAAATAAGATCATGCTGGGCTGCAAAAATATCGTATGTTTATTTCTATAAGAGGAGTTAAACATTTCTTAGGATCACTCTACCCTATGCTGTTTGAAGCATGTTATCAGGGGTTGTCAGCTGGGGGTACATGTACCCCTGGGGTACTTAGAAAGGTTATAGGGAGTACACGCAGGCAGGGATGGAGGGTGCTCTGGGGCATGGCAGCGGTGTTTCACCCGCTATGTTCCCATACTTCACCTTTTACCTTGGGGAGGGGGTAGTGGAGGAGGAAGTGCGTGCTGGGTGCTGCTGGCCCCACAGCACACCTCAGCACCTCTCCACCCCCACCTCAGCTTGGTCTTCTGATTAGCTACTGGGCCACTGTCCTCAGCCAATAGCCAACAGCAAGGAGGTGATGTGGCCACCCCCTTCCTGCAGAGCAGCGAGGGTCTGAATGGGGCGGGGGCTGGAGTGTGTTTCTGTATCCGTTCCCAGGAGCAGGGCTGCGGGGGTGGCAAGGGTAGTGGCACCCCTCTGCAGACCGCACAGGCGGTGCCCGAATGGACAGATGGGGTGGTCACACGTGGCAGCTGCCACCATCCACCACCCCGTGCTGTGGGCACTGCCACTATCTACCACCACTCTCACGCTGCTTTCCCACAGCCAGTTGCATGTGCAGCTCTGCAAGCTGCTGATGGGAGGTGCGTGATTCGCCAGGTGCAAGGCCCATCAGCAGCCCGTGGAGCTGCACGTGCGACTGGCCTCTGGAAAGTGGCACGGGGTGCGGTGGTGCGGGGTGGCACGCAGTCCCCACCCCCTAGTCTGGCTGGGTGGCGGCTGTGCAGCTTGCAGAGGGGCACTGCTGCCCTTGCCATGCCCCTGCCCCCCCAACCTCTTCCCTCTCTCCCACCCCGCCCCTTCTCCCCACATACACTTACTTGCTGGGGGGTGGGAGGTGTCTGTGTTTGTCCCCTGCCCGCCCACCAACAGCAGGTACATGGCATCGTGCGGCACTTGGGTCAGGGGCAGTGGGGTGCTCTGTCCCACACTCTGCCCCGGCTGTGCAGCACCTGCCTCTGCCCCATCCCCACTCCCTCCCTAACCATGGAGGCCTCGATCTGCCCCCCACCCCCTCCCCTTAAAAACAAGAAAAAAATATAAAAGAGGTACATGAACTGAAACTTTGAAGCAGAAGGGGTACGCTTGTTAAAAAAGGTTGAAAACCCCTGCATTAGATTCTCTACCTTCACTCTGGTTATTTGAAGTAAGTATATGTTTGCTACATATGTGTAAATAAGAGCCCATGTACTATTTTTATGATGTAATGGCACATATTCAGATTAGGGATGTAAATCTTGTTTAGGAAGTTATCCGTTTAACCTCAGTATTGGTTATCTGATAACACAGCATCTTGGACACGGCTGCTGCTGAATGCTGCTCCCCGGGGTCCTTGCTGGGGCAGAGAGGTAGGTGAAAGCCCCGCCAGACAACAAGGCCCTTGTGAAACTGTGGGTAGGAGCAGCAGTTGAGGGGCTTTCCCAGCCCCCTGCAGCTGTTGGTGTGGTGGGAGGGAGGGAGCACCTGTGAATAACCAGCTAAAAGCTTAATTGACAAGTTACTGGGCTGCTAGCTGTTTTCCTTTTTAACCTCATAGGCCTTCCCTCTGGTCTCTCCCTCCTCATACCTCCCTCCCTCCCTTCTGCTTGCCCTACCACCTTTCTGTTCCTGGGCCACTGCATCACTTCCCTTCCTCATGACTGTGCCCTGTGCTAAACGTTAACTGGTAAGGTATTACCAGTTTAAATATACTTATCATTAAAATTATTATCATTTAAATATCATTTGCTTAGAAAAAGAGGGAAAGGGGCCAGGAGGCTTCCTTGGCTGACCAGAGAAATCCAGGGCAGCCTAAGGGACAAAAGGGGAGCACATAAAAGTGGAAACAGGGAGAGATCACCAAAGATGAATATACCTCCTCTGCTCGCGCTTGTAGGGAGGCAGTTAGATGGGCCAAAGCTACCATGGAGCTGAGGATGGCATCCCAAGTAAAGGACAACAAGAAATTGTTTTTTAGATATATAGGGAGTAAAAGGAAGGCCCAGGGAGGAATAGGACCCCTGCTAAATGGGCAGAAACAATTGGTGACGACAAGTCTCTCACTGGGGTTGTAGAGAGACAGCAGCAAGGCACCAGGTTACCATGCGTAGACCCTGAGATGGTGCAGAGTCACTTGGAAGAACTGGATGCCTTTAAGTCGGCAGGCCTAGATGAGCTCCATCCGAGGGTGCTGAAGGCAATGGCCGACATCATTGCAGCGCCACTGGCAGGAATATTTGAACACTCGTGGTGCACGGGCAAAGTCCCGGAGGACTGGAAAAGGGCCAGTGTGGTCCCCATCTTCAAGAAGGTGAGGAAGGAGGACCCGGGCAACTGTAGGCCAGTCAGTCTCACCTCCATCCTTGGCAAAATCTTTGAAAAAGTTATCAAGGCTCACATTTGCGAGAGCCCGGCAGGACAAATTATGCTGAGGGGAAACCAGCACGGGTTCGTAGCAGGCAGATCATGCCTGACTAATCTAGTCTCCTTTTATGACCAGGTTACGAAACGCCTGGACACAGGAGGAGGGGTGGATGTCATATACTTAGACTT
>NW_005842248.1:357073-359910 GCF_000455745.1 Alligator sinensis
ACTCTTTCCTGCCTATGCAGGGGGTCGGACTCGATCTATTGAGGTCCCTTCCGACCCTAACATCTGTGAATCTATAAATATTTAATCTTTCACATCCCAAATTCAGATGACTTTCTACTAGCTCTTGCCCTTCTTCTCCCTCGTCCGCAAGAAGTGGGGACATTATATGAGGGTAAATAAGGTCTTTCATCTGTCATAATATATTGTTTCATGAAAGGGACTGCTTCAGTTTGAAGTCTAAAAATGTTTTTAGACCTGCTTAAAAGTAGTTCCAGGAATTTCATCTGGGTGTCTAATTAATTTTTGTGGTTTTGTAATTGCATTTGTGTTCTTGATGTGTTGTTTAAACACTGTTTTTTCTCTGGTTAATAAAAGACCTTTAGATACAGGAGGGAAATCACTTTATTATAGAACAGATTGCTAGTATACTAAGACTGTACAGTACTTCCAGGGATCATTTCTATAATTCCTCATTACTGGTAAAATACTAGTAAATTCTGTGACTTAAATAGGAAAGCGTGCTAAATAACTGTCCTTGGTTTTCTGTTTTTTGTGTTTGAAGTAAGTTCCAAAATTTAAGCAACAGAACACAAGTGCTGTGTGTAGATGAACAGTGTGTGTTGTAGTGAGGTATTATAATCCTGGTGTATGGTTAGCTGCAGTTTATAGATGTTGCCTGAGTTGTACCAACGTGTTCTTCAGCAGCCAAGGTTGGCTTTAAAGTAAGGGCAAGATTCTTGTCTAATGAGCTTGAAAACACTTTTTCAACATGTAAGTGATGAGGGAAGATGAACAATACAAACTTGGGTGTGAGAAATTCAGCCAGCAAATAGCACAAAGTGCTTGATACCATTTGGTAGATGTCATGCTGGAGATGCATCCCAAGGAATTATACACAGAAAAAGTCAAAATTATGGAAAATGAATAACATTTATTTATTTATTTATTACATTTCATCTTACATCCTTAATATCTGTGGCAGAAAAACGTCTGGGTTGTGGGTGGGTGTGGGTCCCCTCACCACACCACCCCCTTGGTGCACAGCCCCATCACCAGCAGCAGCAACAGGCAGTGGGTCCTTGAGGCACTCATGGCCATGGCAGGCAGAGCCCCTTGGCAGTGCACGGCTCTGTCTGAATGTGGAGTGCTGCATGTGACTGCACGGAGCTGGCCCGGCCCACCTAGGGACCAAACGGGGTTGGCGCCGTGCCAGCACGTGGGGCTTGCAGCACTGCAGGTGCGAGCTGTGTGTCATTGGGCTGGGTGGGCTCTGTGCCTCCATGTGGGGCTTTCAGCACTCCAGTGGGAAGCTGCATGTGGAGGCATGAAGTTTAGCCCCATTGGCCCAGGTGGGCTCTGTGCTTCCACATGTGGCTTCCTGTTGGAGTGCTTGGAAGCCCCACGGGCAGGCAGGGACCTGGCCCGACCTGATGGTGCACATCTCCTGCCTGCAGTGCCGTGAGCCCTATGTGCTGGCACAGAGACAGCCTGGTTTGGTTGGAAGGTGCGTGCCAGTGGGCTGGGCTAGGCGAACTCTGTGTTGCTGTGTGCAGCCCCTGAGATTCAGCTGTCATGCAGCCCCTGGGATTCAACTGGGTAAGCGGTCCTCCGCCCAGAATAATTGCCCCCCCCGGTTTAGATAGAAAATTAACATTTCATTGGTCTGTAGGTTGTAGCCGTGTTGGTCTCAGGACATAGGCAGACTAGGTTCTTTGGGTGAATATGATATTTTTTATTAGACCAAATTAAATAGTTGGAAATTTTTATTTTATTTTAAACTTTTGGGTTTAAAAACCCTTTGTCAGGCTGAGGAAGTCTCTGCAGTTGGTGTGTGCTCTTCCTGGATGGAATGAATAGTAAAGAAGTCAGAGGCTGGGCTGGTATGCATGCAAGGCAGGCAGTCAGTGAAGATGTAAATTGAGGAGTCAGTGGGTGAGAGACACACTAAGTTGGGACGGGGAGAAGGGGGATGAGTGTAGCAGTTAAATAGTGGAGAGGTACCTGGGGAGTCAGCAGGTTGTAACGTGTCATAAATCCAATGTCTATATTGAGTCCATGGTTTTTTGTATCGAAGAGGTTGATGAAGTGGAGTTCATAGGCTCCCCTCTTGGGAGGGGTTTTTTAGGTTCCTTAGGCTCGTCTCTGGGAAGTGTTTTGTAAGTTCGCTTTGAGGATTAGAACAGAGGTTGGAGAGAGAGTGGTTTTCTTGTGAGAAATATGCCCCCATAGGTAGCTGTGTATTCTTGTCTTTGATAGATTTCCGGTGTGCATTCACACTTGCATACAGTATAGAAGCTTATTTTTTCTTTAAACTGCAGGTTGTAGATCTGGTAGATTTGTCTCTAGTTCTGTTTGGTGTGTGGGTGGGTGTGTGTTAGCCTTTTTTAAAGCTCTGTGAATTCATTGCACAAAACCAGGGGCTGTTCTGGTATAGTTTTAAGGAGTGGAGGGGTTTACGATCTGTTCACCAGAGCGCCCCAAGGGATGACAAGTTCCAACGGCCACAGACTCCTTCAAGACCATTTTAGGCTGGACATAAGGAAAACTTCTTTACTGTCTGAGCCCCCAAGGCCTGGAATAGACTCCCTGCAGAGGGAGTTATCTTGCTGGGATCCTTTGACCCTAGTTGTACTTCCTGCCCCTGGGGCAGGGGGCTGGACTTGGTGATCTTCCGAGGTCCCTTTCAGCCTTAATGTTTATGAAGTCTATGAGGATACATGCAGGGTCAATGCCACTTCTGTTCAGATTTGTGCTGTCCTGTTGGGTATTTGCAGGCATACAGAGAAGACTTAGAACAGGCTTGTCCAACATACGGCCCATGGGCCATATGTTGGACA
>NW_005842248.1:359920-362184 GCF_000455745.1 Alligator sinensis
AGGGCCGGGATGGTGGAGGGTGGAGCTGTGGCGGTGGCCGTGGAGCGCGGAGCCACGGCAGCGGGGCGGGCAGGGCTGGCCTGTGGGCCCCAGCCGGCAGCGAGGGGAGGGGAGCTGCTTACCCCCGCGGGGCTCAGCTCATCAATGAGCCAGGTCCTGCTGCGGCTGCACAGAGCAGGGCTGCCCCAGCTGTGCCTGATTGGACGAGCTGGGGACGGGCTCCGCCCCTTGCCCCCGGCATGTGGCCTGGGAAGCTGCAGCATGACCTGCGCCCTGCCTGCATGCATGGTGGACAGAAGCACGAGGTAAGTTCCTGTACGGACCTGGGGGCACCTTGGGGCTGGCCGGGGTGGACGGAAGAACGGGGTAAGTTCCTGTGCGGAGCTGGGGGTGCTTCGGGGCTGGGCCAGGGTGGACGGAGGCACGGGGTAAGTTCCCGTGCAGAGCTGGGGGCACCTTGGGGCTGGACCAGGGTGGACGGAGGCACTGGGTAAGTTCCCGTGCGGCGCTGGGGGCGCCTCGGGGCCAGGCCGGGGCAGACAGAGACATGGGGTAAGTTCCCAAGCGGAGCTGGGGGCGCCTCGGGGCCGGGGCAGACAGAGGAATGGGGTAAGTTCCTGTGTGGACCAGACCCATTTCATTGTCTCTTCCTGCAACTTCATTGGTGTCAAAGGTCACGTGACATCACGTCCGGATGTAATGTCACTTCCTGTGAGGTCTTTGAATATGGCTTGCTGGCCCACTAGGTGATAAAAAGTTCGTGATCCAGCCCCACATTCAAAAAGGTTGGACACCTCTGCCTTAGAACGACTAAGAAGGCGACTACAGTCAACTCCCTACTGGCTGCTTACTCAGCTGTTGACATACCAAAGAGTTAGCAGCTGAAATAGCATTTAGCTACACCTTTTTCCCCTCCTTATCCCAAACTCCCAGACAGTTTATAATAATTAAGATAGTGAGGTCCCTGAGGGACCAGACATGGTCACTGGTGGTCTGGAATTGCCGACACCATTGTCATTCTTGAGGCCCACCTTAAAACTACTACTGGGACCAGTTATCTCCGTATGTGGATGCTTTCTGTAGTTAGTTTCTGGAGAGGGAGCGAATTACAAACTGTTTTTTTTAATAGGGAAAGGAACAGACAATGCATGAGTAAGCTGATGCACTTTGTTCTGTGTTCTATTTGTAGCAGACAATAATGCAATTTACAGAATGGGAAGTCCTTTTATTTGTTTACTTATTTCCAAATACCATTCAAGTGTATTAAATGCATTTTTTTATCTGAGACTCTTCATTCACTTATAACTTCCCATATCCTTTCTTCCTAAGCCATATGAGAGTTCTCTTACAGTTCTCTCTTTAAAAGAAAACTCATGAGGAGGATTATTTCATTAACTTCAGTTGCTTTGGGGACCTTTTCTCCCTCTCTAGTAGTCATCACTCCCCATATTTTTCCACTTCCTTGTGTCAGTTTACATGTGGTGAGGCTGCTGCAGGTTGGCACCTTAAAAGGGTTGGATTTGCATGTGCCTAGTCAGTGGTGTTAAATTATTGGCATATGCTCATATGCTCAGTGTATGTGTGACTGTACACGATGTCTAACATGATTAGCATGCAGGAGTTAAACCATTCTGGTAGCTGTCCTCTTCTTGATGACTGGAAACTGTTTCAAGTTGTGCCTGTGCATAACTGGAACAAGTCCTGCAACCATTATGAGCTCGGGCTTTCATTCACGTGACTAAGATGTTTGTGGGAGTATATCCATAATCACTAGTAGTTGGTAAATTTGCACTTAGAAGAGCATACCGTTTATTATGCATGCATAAATGCAAACTTCTGTTCAGACTATATAACTGCTTTAAAAAATATGATCTTTAAATGTCAACTCTCCTCCATGGAAGTACTAATGTTTGGCGTGCAGGGCCCTTTGTTTCATTTGTAGAGCCACATCCGTTGCTCCAGGTTATAAATAGCTGTCTATGTTTACTAAGGGGAAAATTAGGAACCCCCTCCCCCCGAAAACTTGCCATAGATTCATAGATGTTAGGGTTGGAAGGGACCTTAGCAGATCATCGAGTCCGACCCCCTGCCCTGGGCATGTACTTATTACATATCCAAAACCATAAAGAATGGCAAGCATGATTTGTTTTCAGCATTAGAATGATTGGGCATTGGGTTTTTTGCAATATACACATTTCAGACATTGTTGACCTGCATTTCGTGAAACGTCAAACACTTTGGCTTCCTTGACCTGTGTAGGGGAA
>NW_005842248.1:362215-376376 GCF_000455745.1 Alligator sinensis
GGCATGGGCAAATGAGGTGCAGAAAATGCTTCTTATTTGAAGCATTGCCTTGCTGTAGCAATGGAGTTGTATTTTAATTTCTTAATTGAGAGTTTGGATTTTCTCCAAGAGTATTTTCAGTGTCCTGACATGCTGTGAAGAACTGGCTGCATTTAGAGTGTGGTTTTTGTTGAGGTAAAAGAGGTTGCTTTGTATTCTTTACATATATTTAACTATCTCTTTTTTGCCAAAATGTTGTATTGTTTGGGCATTTTGTTAAGCAACTAGTATACAAAAACTTATTGCCTTGTTTTTAGAAAGCTTAAAAATCTAGTCTACTGTAACACTAAGGAAGTTAGTTCAGCTTTCTATATGATTGACAAACACAGAATGTGCTTATTTTAATGCGGTTTTACTACAAGTGGATAATCTTTTTCAGGAGGTGAGTAGATCAGTAGCCATGTGGTTTTGGATGAAAAAAGAAGGGCATTTAAGGAATTCCATTGTCTTTAAGTTTACATTTAATAAAACAGCAGTCAAAGTAATTATTGCATTAAAAAAAGAACAAAGGGTCCTTGTATATTTCATAGGGACTAAATTTTACTTAGTAACACTGTATGTTACCTATAAATATCTGTGTGGCTTATTGTTTTTTTTAAGAATGTCAGTTTGTCATTTTTAGCCTTTTACAGATAATATCTTGGTGTTTCAAATTTATGAAATCAACGTCAAACATTATTTAAATATCAGTTCCTTATTTGGGAGAGTTAATTAAATGTTGTTAAGAATTTGTATAGCTTTATTGCGCTTACTGTGTAAGTTTTTTCTTGCAAGTACAAGAGAAGGATTTTAACTGTTTATTAAAAGGTTTAACACAACGTGTGGATGCACAGTTTGTACAGTTTTATAGAGCAGTTTGTGGTATAATAAAAGTTGGCAAACATGCTATTCTGAAACTAAAGCATACACATTGTGTTCATGTCCCTCTGTCAGTCACTACCTAAGATGTTCACAAATAAATGATCTGATAGATATATCTTAAAACAGTATAAGCTATTCTCAAAGATGTAACAATGCAGGTGCCGGGGACAGCAGCAACTTTTGGCTGCCACTGTGCCTGTGGCACAATTGTGTAGCTGTGGCACCAGCCCCTAAGTCGGTACGTGGGGCAGCTGCCCCACTTGCCCTGTCCTAGTTAAATTACTGACCATTCTTCCCCCCTTAAATAATTAGCTTTCTCAGGCTAGACTAGGGACAGGCAATTATTTCGGGCGGAGGGCTGCTTGCTGAGTTTTGGCAAGCCATCAAGGGCTGCCTGACAGGTATCCAGGGGCAGATAAATATTCATTTTCTAAATTTTTTTAGGGGCCCTGTGGGCCGGATAGAATGGCCTGGCAGGCAGCATCAGGCCCACGGGCCACATTTTGCCCACCCCTGGGCTTTTTGCCCACCCCTGGGCTAGACGCAGGCATTTTTAGTTAAGTGAACATCTTTGCAGGTCCACTTCATTATGTATAACTTTAGAACAATTAGAGAATCTAAATACTCACTGTTCACTAAGTGATTTTCCTTGATGAGTTGCTGTTTCTGGGTGCTCACCAAAATTTTGTATGGCTCTGGCCCTCCAAGCGTGCCCTGTATATGGCACTCCCAATTGCCTGGGGAGCCTTTTTACTCTGACTTCTTACGTCTTGAAATTAGTGTCTGTTCTTCCAAACCTTGCCAGTTCCATTGGGGCTGTAGTTTACCTCTGCCTTCCAGTTTCTTTCTTTGAGGACTATGTGACTCGTGACTGTGAAAGCCGTATACAGACCCCGTAAAAGAAGATATTTTACAAGATGATCTGTTATTTCCTTAGGAGTCCACCTAATTGAACTGGTTCCTTGGGTGCAGCCTGGCACCTCATTTTATGATGCATATGTCTTAGTTGGAAATGCTCCAGGTTAATGACCGTTGATTGCTTTGGCTCCATTTGCCTTCTGGAAAATAGAAAAAAAATGCCCACTGCTAAAGCTAGCAGGGAATTTTGCAGTGAAACATTATACAGTTTTGATAAATTCGTAGTGTTCAAAGGAAGCTTTTGGTTAGAAAAGCTTGTAACTGAAAAACAGATGGTAAGCATTATTAGGTTCAGGTTGGCATTTCCAGTAAGAGGTATTGGGGGTGAGGAGTAGCAATACCCATCCTGGAATAGCAAATAATTCAGAAAGTATGTGCTTGGCAATCAGACAAAGATGGAACCCAGCCCACTATGTTTCAAGTTGGTTGATACCATAATGGTAAGAGAAGTTGACTAAAAATTTGTCCTATGACTTACAGTATTGGTTCTGGGATTTTTCTAGTTTAGGGCTGTCCAGCTTTTCAGTGACTTCTCCTAACACAACCCTATGGGGGCTGCATTAGCAGGGGCCATGGGCCTCATAGGCTGCATGCAGGCGCTTCCCCCTCCCTGCCATCCATGCACAGTGCAGAGCTCTGCCTCATCTGCAGCTTACTGTAGACTCCCCTGTGGCACCATCCTGTACGGACACTCTGGCTTGCCAGCTTACCCACACTGCTTTGTGCCCCACCCCCAGGCTGGGTCAGGTAGTGGAAGCTGTGGGAGGGATGGAGAACCTCTAAACCCAGCTGCTGCTGCAGCAAGAGCAAGGGGTGGTGGAAGCCAGGTGGGAACCAAAGGGCCAGATGTTAGCCCTTCATGGACTGCATGTACCATAAGAGATACCAGTTGGACAGCCCTATTCTAGTAGTCCTAACACAGGGGTTGTCAACTGGGGGTACGCATACCCCTGGGGGTACTTGGACCGGTCCTAGAGGGTATGCATGGGTGGGCGGGGATGGAGCGCCGTCGTCTCCCAGGAGCAGGGCCGGGGCAGGGCGAGGGCAGTGGCGCCCTTCTGTGGGGTAGTGAAGCTCGAACACGGCAGCCGCTGCCATCATATAGCATGCTGGTGAGCTTCCCCACCTCACAGGTGGGCGCTGCTGCCCTCACACCAGGCCGATGAGCTTCCCTGCTGCCCTCACACCAGCCCGATGAGCTTCCCCTCCCCGGCCCACGAGGAGGCAACATTCTGTCCCCGCCTGCCTACCTGCTGTCCCCACCTCCCTGCTCCACCACACTTCTCCCTGCTCGATGTTTGGCCATGCACTATTGCCCCCCTGCTCAGGTGTGTGCTACTGTCCCCTTCCCCACACTCGGCATTTGGCCGTGTGCTACACCCCTCCCCCCACTTGGAATTCAGCCGCATGCTACAACAACATGCCCCCCCCCGGCTGCTCAGTGTTTGGCTGTGTGCTTCCCCACCCCGCCCCCTACCCCAGCTCAGTGTCTGGACACTGTGGGTTGAATTTTGCTGGCACTTAAATTTAACATTATGTTTTGCCTGTTTGAGTAAATCCTTTATTGATGAAAAAGTGAAGGACAAGAAGGAAGGAACTTCTACCACTTTTGCATTTTAATACCAAAGATAGAATTGTATCCTTGTGTCAGGGAGAGTAAAACATTATACTCATGCTATGTTTTGTGTGGCACTTGCTTCACTGAGTGTACAGGGTGCATGGTGTGCAGTAAATTTAAGTTTGAATATTGATGCTATCTTACCACACACAGTAACTGTATCCTTTGTTGCAATTTCATTATGCATTCTCCATCTCTTTTTGAGGGTCTGACTGCACTCTTTAATTTGGCCATGTAAATTCAATTTTATTTTGTGAAATGGAGGTTTACATTCCAAATGGGTAACAACATTCCTCTCCTGTTCACAGTGTGCTTTTACTTCATTCAAAGCATCCTGAATGAAGTGGAGGTCCTCCTGCAGGAACTCTGCCAATTTTGTGTTTTCAACGTGTGTGTATGTGATAACATAATAGAAATCACTGCCAGCTCAGGGAACTGTTTGTCATACAGATAGATGCCCTTTAAATGCCATTTAAAATATGGTGGAACTACCATTCAAATGGCACATCGGCATGAAATAAGTGATTTAAAATGCTGAGTAACCTGTGGTTAAAAAACCACCTAATCAACTGTCCTTTCATTAAATAAAAAATGGTGTGTCCGAAGTCTGTTTTATAAACTCTTTCAACAGGCAGCATTTTCAGGAAAAGCAGGCCTTCCATTAGGAGAGAACTCCTAAGTTTTTAAATTTGTTAAAGAAAACATTGTCATTTGTTTTTTGTTTTTTTATAAAGGGAATGTGATTCCTTTCACAGTCATGTTAAAAACAACTGAACTGTTTTTCCTGCTTGTATTTTAAATGCACACGTGCATATTCTGTGGTACATTTATTCTGGAGAAAGTTGGTGTAAAGTTGAGAGTTTTGTAACGAAGAAAAAGGTCCTCTAGAATCCTTTCTCCTTGCAGCTCTATTTGGGTAAGACCCTATATGTACCACAAGAAATGTTTTGTTTTGTTTTGTTTTTCCCCCAGGGGCAGTGGGGCACTCTATAGTCTGTTATTTCTGTGCATCAGTTAAAAAAAAATGAAGTTGTTTACAGGCAAATTTAAAATGGAAACTTAAACTCTTCTATCCATCTTTATTTTTAATTCAGTCATTACTTAGCTTGTAGATAGCATGCTTTACTCTTCCTCTGTATGTTAATTGTGCTATAAAATTTTGTACTGATAACATGTAATTGCATGATTGATAAGAACTTGAAACTAGAAAATTGGGAGAGAAAATCTTAGAAGAGCAGTTTGTGGAAAATTAATCTACAACAAAGTAACCATGAGTTAATTTCAAGTTTAAATTGCAGGATAGACATGCACAGGTTTGCAAGCCTTTGTACTTCATGAAGGAAAACTTGCCCAAAACTAAGGGAAATAATTAGGGATACTGACTGGATTTGGAAGCTCAAGAGCTTAAATGCAGAAGTCACAGGGCGTGTTCAGATGAGCGCGCATGTGCCAGGGTGCTTATTTCCCATATTTGTGCCACTGCTGTTTGTCTCAGGGCAAGGCCCTGCATACGTGCTCTGTCATGTGGCAAATTGACTTGCTTTTCTTAGTGGTGGTTTTTTTTTTTTTTTTTTTTTTTTTTTTTTTTTTTTTTCTTCGTGTATTCCTTTTTTTTTTTTTTTTTTTTTTTTTTTTTTTATCTCCAGGTAAACACAAACCCGCCACACTGCTAATTAGCAATGAGGTGAATGGGTGCATGCTCACTGTGTCCGGTTTGTGGCACCTCAGACAGCTTTGAGGTGCTGCAAACCACACATTCACACTCACCTGGATGCACCACAGAGTTCTTTTTAAGTTAGAGGGGCAAATACTGCTGGGAAGGGTGGGTAGCTATGGGGAATTTTGGGAATTTCTAGCCCAACCCGTAGCCCACCCCTAATAGCACTGTTACTGCCTGGTGTAGACCCTTCCAGGAAGAGGAAGGCTGAGCCCTAGGATCCCAAGCCCTCAGTGGGCTACCTGCCCATGCCCTGCACACATCTGGGGAGCACATGCCTCCCCTGCAGGTACGCACAGTGGTGGGGAGCGAGCCATCCACAGCTCCATCCCACACTTGGGGTCACATTCACCACCCTGGCTGGGCAGTACCTACCCCTGACCCTGACCCACTCCCTCCCTCCCTCACCATGGGGTCTCAATCTGCCTCCCTCCCCATGCCCCTTTCCCCCAGAGACTTACTGGCAGGAGGCTGCTCTTCAAGCTGCCAGGCTGCATTCCTGTAAATTGGCTATTGGATTGGAATTGGCCAAAAAAATCTTTATTGGTGCAACCCTACTGATGCCAATAGCCAGTGATTAACCAACCATATTGGCCTATGCTGATCTGATAACTAATATTTACTAATAGTGTAAGGCATTTTAAATTAATGACATAAATCTTTTTTTGTTTGTTCTGCATTTATAACATAGACGCACATGTCTCCGGCCCTCGATGAGGAAGGCGGTGACTGCCTCATTCCCATGCATGTTGCCCCCTTGCCCACAGCTCCTACCCACAGCCCTGCTCCCTGTGAAGTCTGTGCTGCCATCTCGGGAGGGCGGGGTGGACCCTTGTGTGGATAGCTGTGCTGGGTGCATTTGGATCCCCAAAGCACTCCACTGCCTCAGTGCTGGCAGGCTTCATGCAGCTGAGCTCCCACGGCTGCTGGAGGAAAGCAGCTTTTGTAAAGGTGCCCGGCCAAGTGGAATGTCCCTCTTGCAGCACCTAACCCTGCCCATGCATAGATAAATGTCTCCATGGCAGTCCCAGTGGTCAGGCTGTGTGCATGGCATTGCCCTGGCAGCAGCAGCAGAAGCCGGTAACAGTCCCTTTGTTGCTCTGCGTGGCACCCTGTGACCGCACCCTGGTTCCCCTTCCCCCTCATGCTGCTTGCTCACTGGGACCTGTAGTCTGTTGTGGGCTTGGAGCAGCAGCAGAGTGCAGGGCTTGGCCTACGCTTGCCAGGGTGCTCTGGGTACATGGCTGTAATTACTGGCTACAGTGACCAACAAAGCTGGTAGCTGCTGACATAATTTCTCCTTTTATCAGTACCAGTCTAATAGTCATCCAATATATTGGTGCACCCCTAAAGTTAATGAGATCATGTGTAATACTTGGGGACTGATACCAAGAGCTGCAATCTGCACAGAAAGAGAGGGATTTTTGTAAAATGTTTAAGCATAGGAAGGCTATGTATTTTCAGTGGGGCGTAGCTGAGGCAAATGTTGCTCTAAGGCAATGGTTTTCAACCTGTTAAGAGTGACTGTGATCAGTCAGAAGTATGCGAAGGCACCTCCATTCAAAATTTTTGAGGGGTCCGTAAATGAAAAAACTTTGAAACCCACTGTTCTAAGATTATAAATGGGTTATTATTAGTAGAAACAGGGATGCATTAGTACCACTGGCAAGAATCTAGAATACTGCTTACAATTCTGGTTACTTGTGTTCAAAAAATGAATTTAGTCTTGAATCAGTACAGGAAAAGGCTAGTAGGTTACTCAGGGGAATGCAAAAATTATCTTATGAGAAGTGATTAAAAGCTTGACTAGTTTAGCTTCTCAGAATAAAGTCTGAGAGGGGATATGATTACTCACCTATAAATATATTCAGGGGTGAATATTGGGGAGGGAGAAGAGCTATTTAGATTAAAGAATGTTGGCTGTGCAAGATCAAATGTCTATAGACTGGTCACAAAACAAATATGGATGGGAAGTTAAAAGCTTTCAGTGACTTGAGTGAAGTTTTGGAATGGTCTGAGAAAAGTATAAGGTACAAGGGATTTCATTTGCTTTGAAACAGCTCAGTAAATTAAGGCAAAGGATAGTATGAGGGGATAGAGATCTTCTTAAAGCAAACAGCAGTGCATGTGATTTGTGGGTTCCAGTATTTGGGTGAAAGGAAATTCAGTTTCTTTGGTGGATGTGTATGGTAATCCTATAATTTGAGGTCTTCTAGTTTTCTGTGCTGTACGGGTACAATTTCCTGTTCTCCACCCCAGTAAATGCTTAGGTTGGCTTCTGTGGCATGTTATGTTTTTTCTTTCTTTCCTCTGAAGCTTTGGCCATTGGCCACACCTGAATGTGGAATTTTGGCAATGGTGATCAAGTGCCACCAGGTTTGGGGTCAGGAATGAATTTCTGCCTAAATTCAGATGGACAAGTTTTCCTTGTCATCTTCTGTAGCATAGAGCGTGTTCTTTCTTCATGGGATCATCTGAGCATATTTTAACCTAACAAGTTACCATTGAAGGAGCAGGGCATTGGTGGTATCTTTGTCTTCCCTGCTCTTTATTTGGGGCACATTCTGGGGGTGGGGTTCATAAAGTGCTTTAAGGCTAATAAAAGAGGTCAGTGGATGATCCTGTGGACCGTTCAAGCATAATTTGTGTAGGCACTTGACTCTGGCCTCTGACCTGCTAGTCCAGGGGTGGGCAAAATATGGCCTGTGGGCCAGATCCAGCCTGTGGCATGATTCTGTCTGGCTCGCGGCAGGTCCCTTGGCCCCGCCTGCCCCAGGTGTGGGGGGCAACCTGGGCCATGGCATGTGTAGATGGTCCACCGCCCCTGGGTGCAGAGGTGCCGCCTGGTGCAGAGCACAGTCCACCGTATCCCCATGCATGGCTCTTAGGCACATTGAGAGATGTAGTGCATGGAGCTGAGGGACACAGTGGCAGGGCAGGGCAGGCACGGCAGCTGGACTCGGCTTCCCAGCAACCCCTGCTGCCCTCATTTCCAGCTGCCACTGCCGGTGTCTCCGCTGGCCCTGGTCCCACCGCCTGGAAACCCTGACCTGTCTGTCCCACACCCACTGCCAAGGGTGCTGGACAGAGTGGGCTGGCAGATGGCAGGGGTCTTCATGGAGACTGGTTAGGACCCCTGCAGGCAGGACTCACTTGGCCGTGCATATGGGATGAGGCTGTGGGCAGGTGGGGCTGGGGCCAGGATTGGGATGGCAAGGCAGTGACAGCACAGGGCTGGGGCCTGGGGCAGAGCCATAATCCGCTCCCCACATATCCCTGCAATGGACGCCGATTCTGCAGGGCAGGAAACTGGTGCCTGTCTCAGATGTGTGGTGAGTGGATCATGGCTCTGCCCCAGGCCTGGGCACCATGCTGTCACTGTCCCGCAATCCTGGCCCCAGCCCTGCCTGCCTGGCCTGCTCCCAGATACTGGTTCCCACCTGCCCGCAGTCCCATCCCATCTGCCTGGGTGAGTGCCCTGTCCGTGGGTGGTCCCAGACCAGTCTCCATTGAGACCCCCACCTGCTCACTCTGTTCAGTTTCCCTGCGGCACAGATGGGTTAGGTCACTGGGCAGATGAGAAACAATGTCCTTGTTTGAAGGCTTCCAGCACCAAGCAGTTGTTGTTTGTCCAGAGGATGAAGACTAAAAGCAAAGAGCACAAAAGAAGGCAGAGGTGGTGAAAAAAGATCTTCCAGAGCTTGCAGTTCTCAAAATGAAAGGGAACTTCACATTGCCCCAGGTAGCAGAATGCTTTGATGAAATAATCTGTGTAGAGTTATTAAAAGAGGAAGTTCAAAAGCTCTTGGAATAATTTTTAAAAGAAAGTTAAAAAGTTCTCCCTCCACTGTCTCCCCTTTCCCCCTCCCCCCCAAAGAAACAGAACAAAAATTGTTATGGTAGTGGGTGCAGAGTGGATGGGATCAATTTTTAAAATTCTCTATTTTCACTCACTGTGTTTATGTAGAGTCTGATTACAAACTCAGAGAGGATAAGTGCTTGTACAGAAGTGACTTCCTGTTTTGTTTTGTTTTTTTCTCAAAAATGAGATCTGGCCACAAATAGGGAAGTAAATCACTTCAGCCTCCTGTTTCAAGGACTTGATATGCTCACACTTACTAATGTTTAATAAAGGACTGGTGGTTTTTTAGTTTGTAAAAGCATAGTTAAATTCTTCTGAAAAAGTATTGGAAATGACAATCAGTCTGTATCTGTTGACATTTGACGTATGAAAAAGGTAGTATAGCGGAAACACTTATGTCTTGGGTGGAATTTGGCACACTGCCCATTTTCCTAGTTTGAATGTTGTACAGAGCAGATCACAGCTAGAGCTTTTGTAATTCCACATATCTGCAGCTTCCTGTTCCATTACAGGATGTATCCAAACAGAGTTAAACATCTGATAGATCACTTGCCAGGTCTTTAAAGGAAATGGTTACCTGGCAAATGTGAATATAATTTTAATATTAATGTTTAAAGAGAACTATGAGAGTGTTTGATCTTAGCTGAAATCCAGCTAATCTTTAAAAGAGCTGGGTGCCAGTGGCTCATACAGCACCAATATATGATGTGTGGCTTAAACACAGATCATTACCATGAACACAGTCCCAGCTCAAAAGGTGGTTGGTATAAGGTAAGATCCTACACCGGGATCTTACTGCTTTCTTTAAAGAATACCATTTTGTTCATAAATTAAACTTTTTAATTAAATCCAAAGAGCCATTGGATGGCTGAGCGTGGTCTGAAATGCTCATGGTGTTTTCTACTACCATTCCTCATGCTTGTAAACTTCGTTGTTCTTTTGCTATGATGCAAAACGTAAAACATGATTATGGTAAAGCTGCTAGCATGCTGAAACTGCCTATCTTTATAACCAGTGTTTCTTTGTATTCCTTCACTTGTATACATCTCCTACATTTTGTCTTATACTTAAATTTGTAAAATCAGTGGGTAGGCAGGCAAGTTTATCTTGTTCTATTCGTACAGTATCAAGCATAGGGAAGCCCCCTGGTCCCTGATTTGGACTCCTGGGCCATGTCCAGATGAGTGTGGACGTTTGTTTCCCTGGGGACACATAGCAGCAGCACACCTTGTGGCACTGTTACTCGTCCCCAGGGAACAGGTATGCTACTCGTGCTCTGGCATGTCAGGTTACCCCAGGTGGGGTAGGAGGGGCCAGAGCCAGCAACTTCACTGGCCCCAGCAGCCTTACTTGGGATCCTGTGGGCCTCGGGGAGCTGCAGCTGTGGTGCTTCTGCAGCTGGGAGCCTGCCAGGTAGCTGGAACATGGCTCTGGACAGCCAGTTTCTGGTTTTGGGCAGTGCACGCTGCTGCCAAATGTGTTGTCCCCCCCCTTTTTTTGGTGTGGGTTTTTTTGACCTCGGGGTCTAGGTAGCAGCACGGGGAATGCCTGCATGTGTGGTGGGTGGCACCACAGACGGGTCTGCAGCACCACATACCGCATGTCCATGCTCATCTGGAAGCGGCCCTGGGTACCATAATAATACAAGCAATGAAGGACAAATGGGATTCTGAATAGGAGGGTGAGACTGGGGGAATAAAGACAAAGGAATCAATATGGTAATACATGAGAGAAGGAAGATGTAGAAGTGAACAGTACAATAACATAGGCAACGTGATATCTTTTGGTGGGTGCAGCAGGTGTGTATAAAGGTATATCACTTGTGCCTGTTGGTCCTGCTGTGGGGTGCAGCAGAGTGGCTTATGGTTCTTATAGTGTTGCTTAGAAGAATCTGAGGGGAAGGATAAATTTTGAACCCTCTGAGGCTTTCTTTAATGTGCACTAGTTTAATTGAGGACAGTAACCTTGACCTCAAGGACCTGTGCTATAGGTTTATTGAACTGAATGGAAAAACAGATGTTGATTTTTGGGATACTAGCTTGCTTGGAAATTCTCTCTCTCAGAACGTACCTGGGAATGAGTGAAATTATTCATATAGGTGAATTTTTTGGTCGGTAATATCAGATATACCAAGACATCCAAGCTGTCATAATATGATTATTTGTGCTTTTGTGAAAGTATGGCGTGTTTGAGAGAACCGATTGTTTGTATATATTTGATTTTTTTTTTAATCGTTTTAAAGAGAGAAGCAGATTGACTCTGTACTTGGGAAACTCTATTCTGATCCTGGCACTAATGGTGTTTCAGGCAAGTCATTTGGTATCTATCTGTTTTCCCATCTGGAAAATGGGGAAAATGCAAATATCAACTGATTATCACATTTCCTCTGGGAAATTATTTTGTTCAGTTTTGTCATGAAATGAAGAGCTTCTTTGTTAAACAGTTATACTGTATTGTAAAACTGTCATCTTATGGGTCATGCCATTCATTGGTTGGATTCAGGTGAAACAGCGACATCGTACATGTGGGTCTTTTGTTTTCTTCCTCATGTTGTGACTGCCATTAGTGGAAATTGTGCTAATAGTGCAAGGTTATGTTTATCATATAGACAAATGTGGGAGTCTAAATAAAACTTTCCAACTCTTCTGTGTTTAATTCACAACCTGAAAGGTCATCAATACCTGCAGATGAAGTTACCATGCTAATCTTGCATCCCAGCTATACTCTATCATTGTTTTAATTAAAGAACAGCATTTGTGTTTAGTAGGAATTCTCCTTTAAGCAGCTTCAGTTTATACTAATTTGCCCAAACTCTGCATGACTCATGGTTTGGGATCTGTTTTGTGTAATCAAACAATATATAACTCATGTTTGTTGCTCTGGACAGCACAGATAATGATTTGACTGTGAGAGTTGTACATTGAAGTCATTGTGTTCCCTGAAATGTACTTGTGAGAACCAGAGATTTTCATTTTACAGAAAGCGATCATTTAAATGCAAGGAATATTGGGCATTTTGCAAGAAGCATGTTTGACAGGTAATGTTCCTGCTTTTCTATTATTGGCCCACAAATAAGATGCAGTTGAAGCAGCATCTATCCTTAAAATATACACATCAGTTCCATGGTGCACTTCAATACACTGATATTTTTATAAGAATGAATCACTGTGTAAATTTTACGTGTGTGGTAATAAACACAACTGTGAAACGCTATTTCCCGAGGCGCATATGATCACCTTACTTTTTGGCATGCTGGAAGCTTCAAGATGGAACTCAAGAAATATTTGGGACTGTAACAGTCTGCACATTTTCAGAGGGTTTGTAGCAGCCTGCATGCTCTCAGGAGCTGTTCCCAGCTGCAGCTGGTAGGTGCATGATTGTAGGCTGGCTAGGAGGACTGTGCCAGCTGCAGCAGATAACTAGCTGGCATCCAGGCAGCTAAATGGGCTCCCAGGGAACAGAGCCAGGATCAGTCAGGGAAAGACTGATGGGTTGGAAGCTGGAAGTTGGAGGTCTGCAAGAGCTCTGTTGGGTGGAAAGAGCTGGCAGGTCAGCTCACGGAGGAGCCTGGGGACCAAGCCAGGAGTGCCCCTCTCCCAGAGGACCGTGAGTGCAGCAGAGATGCTGTACATGGGCCCTTCCTGTGGTTGGAGGGGCAAGGGAGAGCATGGGTAGGGGGCAGGAGAACTGTGTCTGAAGATGCTTTTTGGGTCTGAGAGAAGACCCCATGTGATACAAACATTTGGTTTATGGATTGAGTTGTTTATTTCGACTCCTGCTGGAAGAGAGTTTGCCTTGGAGGAATAAAGATGGTAGGAAAAGACTGTGAGCGAACCTGAAAGACTGTGTGTTTGAGTGAGCAAATCCTTGAACCCACTACAACTGGTGGAGAACACGAGCAGCTTAAAGGGCCCTACAGGAGTCCTCAGGGCCCTACAGCAGTGTGAGCTGAGTTCCAGGAGCAATTTAAAGTAGGCTGGCCCTGTTTAATGGTCACTGGACAATTTACAGTAGACTGCAGTAGTTGAAGGGAGTGGAACCTGATAGAGAGCCCTAGTATGGAGATGGCAGCTCAGTTAGAAGAGAGTATATGGCTTTCTGCCCTCTGTTTGGGGCTGATGGACATCTAATGGGGGGCTGAGGGGAGCATGAACCAGATGCCCTAGCAGAATTGTGAGGTGAATTGTTCCAGTCTCAGTTCTTTGTGGATTAGGTGGCCAGGGTGACAGCTCACTGGAGGTGGAGTGCCAGAGGTGCGAGCAGGCTGCAATAATGGTAGCATTCTTGAAGTGGCAGCTGCTCACCAGGAGTAGAGAGTAAAAGTAAGGAACTGAGGACTTTTATAGATGTGCTCCGGGAGTGGAGGGGGGAGGGGAGGGTGCTTTAGAGTGGCTTAATTAAGGCACCCAGAACATCACATGCATCAGCATCCTTGCACTGAAAAATGGCGGTGGGGCCATTTAGTTAGTCGATGAGCTTTAGTTAAACCCTCCCACCACTGCCATTTTTCAGCACGGGGACATGACTCTGGAGTCTGCTGGAGCGTGGTAATTACCATGCTCTGACGCACTGTAATTAAAGTGCATCAGAGCAGCCTCCCTGCATGTGTATAGGCATCCTGAGATGCCTGCTGGCAGCTGATGAAAGAAAGAATAAGGAGATTGAACAGCAACTCCAGCTCCAGCAGCTGTGGTTTCAGCACCTCCAACAACAGCACCTGCAGTTTCAGAAGAAGCAGCAGCAGATACAGCAGCTTCACAGCGAGTAGCTAGTTGCCTTGAGAGAGGAGCAGGAAAGGTCATGCAGGAGAGGGAAAAGGCATTGCAACAGATACACAAGCTCCAACAAGGAAAAGCAGCAGAGATCTAAATGCCGGGCTGCAAACCCTGGAGAAAGCCAGAGATCTGAGCCAAGCCTCAGTGGAGGCGATAGATAGAGAAAGCTGCATTGCATCAATGTGTTCAAGACCTGAAGGCTGAGATCCAGGAACTCGCTGTGAGGGGTTAGCAGGGTGAGGGCTAGGAGCAGTTGAGCCTCTGAAAGCCCAGCTCCATGAACTGGAGAACAAACTAGGAGAAAGTCAGCAGAAGCTTTTTAGTGACTAAGGAGCTGGCGAGATTTGCTGCCCAAGCCAAAACCTCTCAGC
>NW_005842248.1:376407-408908 GCF_000455745.1 Alligator sinensis
CGGAGCTATTCAAGTAGCTGGAGGTGGGACACCACACCCAGGAGTGGCAAGAGATGGAGGTGATAGCCTTAAAAGGCCAAATTCTGAGCCTAGAAGCTGAGTTGGAAGAGGCTATGGTGAGGCCAGCTGAAGTCCTGCAACAGGAAGTAGAGTCTGAGCCCTTGTAAAAGAGACTAAAGAGCAGATCAGGAGCAGTCTTGGCAGAAGGGATGCCTGGGAGAAGAGAGGGAAGAGGCCAAGTCCATCACAGCTAAGGGGGAACCTGCCCCTTAAAGGAAATGTAGAGTTGAGGAAGAAACCTTGGGAGGCCTAGTGAAGAATGAACATCCCAGGAAGCCTTATAGGCGGTATGCCTATTAAATGAACAATTGCTATGTGGCCGTCCCGTGAGGCTAAAAATGGATAAAGGGACAGCCCCCTACAGTGACTGCCAAGTGGACCCTGTGTGGAGCTACAGCCAGAGTTCCAGGAACATGTAAATTTTGGGGTGAGGAATGGGCTTGGTAGAGGACTGGCCTCTATCCTCCATGGTAGGAGAGATTGGGTGTTGGCCTATGGGGAGACTGAAAAGATTGGGGTTGTTGTAAAGGGAATGAGTGGAACTACCTCCCGGAGACAGGTAGAAGGGATGTGATCCCTAGGTGGGAGAAACCATGCCCATTGTGGGCTGACTACAGAGAGTAGGCAACCAGGGGTTTGAAATGTGGATGGAAAATTAGAAACCCTGGTGGGTGGAAGGGGTAGAACCACCTGATCAGAAGCGAAGAGCCTCCTGACTAGAAGGGGATGAGTTCTGGGAAGGAACTGGGGCCTGAGCAAGAGCAGGCAGACTAGACCCCTGGACTAGGGGGCAGGCAGAGAGGCTCTGTATCAAGGGGCTGTGGAGACTGAGGTTTCCATGGCCCTTAGTCGAACCCAGTGGGGTACTCTGCGCTTACATTTTGGTTATGTGATGTTGGGGATAGCCAAGTGGGTTTATGTTTTGTTGATGTCTGATGAAGTAAATTGTAAAATAATCCATGGTTTGGGAGGGACTATAGGGGTAGTAGAGGTCCCATAGCACCTCAGGGGGCACATCGAGAGAAGGTTTTGTGCCTGGGAGGATCAGGAGGGGCTAGGGCACATCCAAGGTTGAGTGAAAGCAACTTCACTCTGGGCACAGAGACACTAGGGGAGCTATGGCTCAGTAGCCAATAACGTTTCAGCCAAAGCCAAAAAAAAAAAAAAAAGCAAAACCAGGGCCAGGGAAGCTGAGATTCTGAGAGAGTACAGTTTCGCCTTGGGCTAGGAAGCATGGAAGAGCTGTGGTCCTGGAGCTGTCTGAACTTGAGCCAACCCAAAGAGGTGGAGAAAGATCAGGAGAAAGCATTATGCTTGTCATCTGAGAGTCATGGGTGCTAGCACAGCAGAGAATGGAGTCCACTAAACATGTCCTTGAAGCACCTAGGGTGCAGGAGAAAAGACGGATCAGGAAGGTCCCACCTAGTACCTACGGTGGTGGTGGGGGGAATAAAGAATTGAAGAGGACTCCCTTCTTGGGAGGAGGATATGTAACAGTGTAACAGGCTGTGTATGATCAGAGGACTTGTAGCAGCCTGCATGCTCTCAGGGCCTGCAGCCATTAGGTAACTGATTGCAGGCTGGCGAGGAGAACTGGACCAGCTGCAGCAGATAACTAGCTGACATCCAGACATCTAAAAGGGCTCCCAGGGAACAGAGCCAGGGTCAGTCAGGGAGAAGTTAGAGGGCTGCAAGTGCAGTGGGGGAAAGCTTGTGGGTCAGCTCACAGAGGAGCCTGAGGATCAGGCCAGGAGTGCCTCTTACCCAGAGGACTGCAAGTGCAGCAAAGAGTCTGTAAGTGAGCCCTTCCTGTGGCTGAAGGGATGAAGGGGCAAGGGAGACAGCAGGCAGATAGTGGCAGACTATACCCAAGGGCTCTCTTTGGATCTAAGAGAAGACCCCATGCGGTACAAGCATTTGGTTTATGGATTGGGTTGTTTATACTGACTACTGCTGGGAAGAAGTTTGCCCTGAAGAAATAAAGATAGTGGGAAAAGACTGTGAGTGAACCTGAAAGACTTGAGTGAGCAAATCCCCAAACCTGCTGTAGGGACTATGAAACTCCAATGGCCTGGGGAGAACTGGGGTACAGCCAAAAGGCTTGTCAGCCAAGTTTATCACTTGGTGATATTTATCACTAAAAAAATATATCTAGCAGCATATCAGTAACATTAAAAATGTCAGTTGTATAATCCAGAGAGTTAGATTTGAGTGTTAAACTGCTTAATGATTCATGTATCTTTTGAAAGAGAAGCAAATTAGTTGCAACCGCAAGTGGTGTTATGAAATACCAATTTTTAAAATATTCTGCTTTTAAACTGTCTGGGTAAATGATAGTATTTATATGCATCATCAGAATCAAAGTGTACTGTGTTGAATGGTAGTATATAGAAGGTTGCAGTGCAGCTTTGTGAATTGAATATATAAGGTGCCTGAATATCTGAATTATTTTCCTGAAGATGTAGATAAAGCAGTTGTGCTGATAGTGATTAAAGTAAATTCATTTTTCTATGTAAAACTGATAAAATACTAATAGGAGATAATGTGCAAAATCCACAGGCATTGGGTGTGATCAGATCTTTTTGCAATATGTACAGTATTAAATGTTTAGTTTTTTACTTCATCCTCTTCAGAATAAAAATATGTTTGGCAACATCTAGTTATAAGCACTCTTAGAGCTCTATGATGGTACAAGTAGTGCTTGTTGGGAATTAAATTTGATTCCCTGGTGTTTGGATAGTAAATAATATATGCACTAGATCCACTGGTGTAGAAGACTGAAGTAATTCAGTACTGTCAACAGTGTCATGCCCACATGCCTGATTCATGGATATAGGATATGATTATGAGCCATGTGTGAAAATTTAAAACCAGAAAAAATGATGCGCAATTAAAACTGGCCTTAAGGATGTAATTTATTAGCTTTATATGAGAGGTTTTTATTAATGGGATATCTTTGACAATTTAACTCTCATATTTCTGCAGTAGTTAAATTGATGAGAATTTTAATTTTTAATAGTATAATTATAGAACTTCCCATAAGAATGAAATTCTTAGTTTCATTTCCTAATTTCAGTATCCCAATTTTTTTTTTTAAATGATTAAAGATCTAAGTTATTTAAAAGGCTTCTGTTCGTGTTTAATAAGTATACATTTACTACTTCATGCTGAAAAAAGTCTTCTGCTGTGTGTTTGTCGTTTTTTATGGTACTCTGGCTATCCTGTTCTTCTAAGGAGGATGTGGGTCATCAACTTTCTATCTAACTCACAGGGGGAACCTGGCTTTTTCTGTTAGGTTTCAACAAGTCTACAGATCAGATCTCTTCTGTTTCAACAGTGCAGCATAGTTTATGTTACTAAGCAGGAAGCAAATGCATTCTGTCTAGGGAAAAACAACAATTTTTTAAAATAAGGAAGCTTGATTTTGAAGTCTTATGGATATACTTTCAAATATTTGGAGGTCAAGTTTTGAACAAAATAAAATGGCTTAAATATAATTTTTCTTTCTTATCTTTAGACCTGTTCCATATACGCAATTGCAGTTTTCTTTATGCCGTACCTTCTTCGCTTGTGTTGAGAGGAAACAATTATTTTATTTCATTTTTTTAAGGACACAAAATTAAGCATCTTATTTAACATTTTAACCAAATATTAGTATCACACATTCCCTAGTCATCCATTTTATGAAGTGGCACTGCTAGGAAGAGAATTACATAGGATAAGAGATCCTCGGTGTTAAATAGAAAGCTGTAATTCACTTGAATTACAAGTGACCAGCTTAGTTGATGGCATCTGGCCCACAAAGAACACCAGAGCCTAGTGAATTCAGAGCCCAGTGCCGAGCCATCTCCGGTGACTCAAGGAATGTGTTACAAAAGTCCTCTCGGAATGTTGCTGCTCAGCCAACAAAAGGCCTTACCGTACTTTAAATACATACGTTTGTGTATTGAGAAATTGGTTAGAAATACAAATTTCTAAGTTATACCCTCCCCCTCTATTTTTCTATGTTCTTTTTGCAGGTTGGCATATACCATACTTGTTCTTGGCCTGAAGTAAAGTTTTTGTCATTTTTTGCCTTCCTAAGTTGAATGAGCATACAAATATTCTTCAATTATCAATTATTCAAGCAGCATACAGATAATCAGCAAACATGGCACTTAGCTATGTCTTTAGGATAGGGTGGCTGTTGAGGTACCTCAATAATTAGTGCAACTGTCCCCACCACCATGAATGTCGCGCGTGCCTCCTGAGGCTGGGTAGGGGGGGTGTGTGGCGAGCTTCTGCAGGCAGCCATGGCGGTGTTGGTGGTGGGGGCAGGCCTAGCAAGGAGCCTCCTGCAGGCGGCCGCAGCAGTGTAATCATCGGGGGGGGGCGGGTGCCGAGCAGTGAAAAGTAGGGGACATAAAGGCATCTGGTTTCATATCAATAGAGGACAGAGGACCAGAAAACCAGGCTATCCTCTATAAAACTGAACAAATGGCCACCCTACTTTAGGACAAACACATTTTTAAAAAGGTGTGATTTTTTTTTTAAGGGTCCCCCCCCCTCCCCCAATTGTCTCCTGCCCATGCCTTTGGCTTCAGTTGGTCACCGACATTGTTAATAATGAAAATGTAACATAGCCTCTCTTAATTTGTTCACTTTTGTGAATATATAGAGCTACGTCTAAAATAAAACATTAAAACATCAGCTTGTCTATAGAAATAGCCTAAAATGCAGAAGTTAAGGTGCATGTGTTGACTAACCTACCTACTTGCATATTCTTTTAAAATATATAATGGGAAGTATTATGAATACTTAACAAAGATAAGTGTCATGTGTTGCACGTAGGGAGGAAGAATCATCAACACTCCTGTAGCCTGCAAGGTACCATTCTAAGTAGCACAACTGCAGAAAGGGATCTCGGAGTCATAGTCAACTCTAAAATGAACATGAGTCACCAATGTGATGAAGTAATAAGTAGAGCTAACCGCACTCTTTCTTGCATAAGTAGGTGCATCATAAACAGGTCCAGGGAGGTAATACTTCCCCTCTATGTGGCATTGGTCAGGCCGCAGCTGGAGTACTGCATCCAGTTTTGGGCACTGCACTTCAGGAGGGATGTAGATAATCTGGAAAGGACTCAGAGGAGTCCTTAAACCTGTCCTGTTAAAGGCCTGCAGAAAAAACCCTACAAGATCTGATTGAGGGACCTGAACCTCTTCAGGCTCTGCAAGAGAAGGCTGAGAGGTGATCTTGTGGCCACCCACAAACTCATCAGGGGGACAGTAGGAAATAGGGGATACTATGTTTACCCAGGCGCCCATCGTGGTAACTAGTAACAATGGCTACAAAGTGAGGGAGAGCAAATTTAGACTGGATATCAGGAAAAAATTCTTTACAGTGAGGGTTGCCAAAATATGGAATGCGCTTCCAAGGGAGGTGATGCTGTCCCCTTCCTTGGAGGTATTTAAGAAGAGATTGGACAAACACTTGGCTGGAGTCATCTGACCCGAGTGCTCTTTCCTGCCCAGAGCAGGGGGTCAGACTCGATGATCTAATAGGTCCCTTACAACCCTAACATCTATGAAATCTATGAATGTGTTGGTTTTGTGTAGTTTTTAAAAAGTTTTTGAGCTAAATTGTTTTTTCAATTAAGTTACTCTGCCATTAGAAAGTTGTATAAACATGTTTATAAAATTAAAATGAATGAAAGGAATAATGTGTAATACTTATTAATATGTCGAGTCAGGAGATGAAATGATAGATTAAAATGCGAAACCCCTCTTAATAATGATGGCTGAAATGCAAGTTACAGTTTCCAGTTTGATATAAATCCCTTTTTGTACCTAAATGACAGGTATGTTTTAATTTTATTTTTATTTTGCCTTTTGGAACAACGCTAGGCTTACAAGTAGGTAAGTATGATATTAGAGGTGTATCGCTAAGATAAAATCTCAGTACAAATTTTGGTTATTAAATGATTTCCATTACCAAAGCAGCCATTCAGAGATGAATTACAAATGCAATCTTTCTATAGTTTTCCCCATATGCATTATATCCGAGCTGTGGTATTTACTGTTCTTCGGTAGTTGGAGATATCAAATGGAAATACCAGACATGATTGCTACAAAGATGTTTCCTTTATTCTCCCTTTATTCAATGTTGTGGGTGTGCAGTCTGTATAGTCAGGGGCTGAAGAAAGATGGGAAGAAAATCATACAGCATATTTCTTCCTCATTGTAGTAATTGGTGCTGTTCTACAGTTCCTTGTGTGTCCCTCCTGGGCGTGGAGAGAATTCCCCTTTTAATTCGGTCTCTTTGCATCATTGTATATAGAAGTGGATTGATTTTTGTCATGTAGCTCAATTTCCTGCCCCACCAGGAAGTTACTAATTCAGCCTTTGCTTTCCACCCACCCAAGCAGAACTTAGACCTTGATAATTACATAGGTATTTATACTACCTCTGACTTTCTGATAGAGATCTGTCTTGTCAAAATATGAAATATCAGCAATAACTGAACTTTTAAACCAACCACCCCTCAGACAGTCTCTTAAGCAAATATTGCAGGTCATATGTGACTCGTGCCATTTTGGAAGAGTTGGAAGACATTATGTACCTGCTGAAGGAGGCAGGCCTTTGCTTTAATTCTATATAGTATTTAGAACAGTGTGAAATTAAAATGTACAAAATTAGTTATGCAACATTTTCTTCATTAAGAGGGCAGGTGTGGAACAGAAGAATTTTCTTACTACTTTTCTCTGCAATAGTGTGTCATGGTTTAATTTATTATTCCATTGGAAAGTTTACCACCTCCTCTGTTTATTTAAGGTGTGTTTCAGGAATGTAACCAGGAAAGACATATTTCAAAAGCAGAATGTTAATCAAAATCCACTTACTTCCTGGCCCTAGTAATGCTAATATACTTTGGATTTCTACTACAAACTCTCATGTGGAATTTCACAGCTTATTTTCATGCTCCTGCTAAATCATATAATTGTTTACATCAACAAGAAAGGAGTCTATTGCAATGAGTTTGTGCCCATCATATGGACACACAAGGGTCATGGGTGTTTAAAAAAGCACCGTAGCTACAAGAGCTGTCAAGTGCATCTTTGATATGACCTCAAGTACATGATCTGGTAAGGACCAACTCGGTCCATTGAGATCATAGCAACTGTCTCATAAATGTTGAGTCCAAGAAGGCCCACAAGAACATCCTGTGCAATCTCTTTCCCCCAACCACTCCCCCAGATATTACAAGCCACCTCTGACACTCCCCAGCAAACTGGAATCTAATAGTTTGACCAGAGCCTGAGAAGCACCTCAGAGGTTTCTCAGTACCATGCAGAGCATCTGTTTGCCCCACCCAGTCAACCATTTCTGTATGCAACTAATATTGCATATAAAAGGCATGTATGTGTGAGGGAGAAGGGGGAGGGAGAAGACACCTAATGCATGGGGGTTAAATTTAGTAAAAGTTAATGGACTAACTTAGCATTAGCTTAAATGACATAGGAGTGACTATAAATCAGTCCCATCTCATTTTGTATATGTGCAAATCAATATTGTATATGCATGCTTTTGTAAAAATGGTGTTTGGTTTTGGTTAACTTAAGAGCAGTGGAGAATTTATTCCCTGTACTAAACTATTTTTCATTGTGTTTCAGACTTTATAATGGGAATTTGGTATTATTAATAAGACTATCTTTTTCTGAGGCAGTTATTACATATTGGAGTTCTATATGTAATCAGAAGCATTTAAAATAACAGACTAAATCACATTTTCATTGTTCCTCTGACCTCCTCTGTTATATTTGAATTCCCCAAGATGGTAAATAGAATTCCAGACTGTCTCTGAATTTTAATATAATATAATATTATTAAATGGGAGCCTCTCCAACTGATGTCATAATGTCCTCTTGTACCAGTCATACTCCTTGAAGGGAGGGGACCCTCAGAACAGGAAGAAGCAGGAGGTGGTAGTAGGGGATTCAGTCATATTGGGCATATGTAGTTGGGTTTATGATGTGTGGGAGGACCACACAGTGACATGTCTAGTGGGTGCAGAGGCAGCAGATTTCTCAAGATGTGCAGATGGGTTGCTAGGGGGTGTTGGGGAGGATTAATGGCCATGGTCTGTGTGGTTACCAATGACTCGAGGAAGTGTAGGAGAGAGGTCCTGGAAGTTGATTTTAGGCTGCTAGGCAGGAGGTTAAAGTTCAGGACCTCCATGGTAGCACTTTTTGAAATAGTTCTAATTCCACGCATGGGGCTGGGGAAGAGCTCCAGAGCTCTATGTGGATGAGATAATGGTGTGGGGAGGTGGAGTTTAGGTTTATCAAGAACTGGGAAACATTTTGGGGCAGGAAAAAACTGTACAGAAAAGATGGCCTCCACCTGAAAAAGAAAACTGAGCTACATTGTTGGCCCCCAAAATTTTTAAAAGATTGTTGAGCATGTTTTAACTAAACGGCAGGGAAAAGCCAACAGCTCTGAAGAGTATACAGTTTGGACTGGTCCAACCCTCAAAGGGAACACCATAGAAATCCTTTACCCTCTTGAAAAGACTATAAATGTTTCTACACAAAAGCTAGAAACCTGAAAAATAAAATGGGTGAACTGGTATCTTTGGTATTAAATGATGATGCCTATTTGACATAATAGGCATCTCAGAGACCTGTTAGAAAAAATATAATCAATGGGATACTGTTATACCAGGCTAGAAACTGTATGGGAATGACAGAGTATGATGAGCAGGTGTGGAGATGGCACTGTTAAAGGTAGCGTAGACAACAACAGCACAAAAATTTTATCTGAGAAGAAAACTACCATAGAATCACCAGTATACACAATGATCAGACCTTAAATTGAAAAATTAGGAGGTAACTTTGGATGCCTTCTACATTCAACTAACCAAGCAATGTCCCAACATTAAAAAAAAAAAGCCATTAAAATCATGCTGCCATTTTTAGTGTTCTATTTATGTGAGTTGGGATTTTTTGTTTTAATCTACCCCAAAATACCCCCAAAAGAGAGAGAGTCTCCTCTTTGGAAGAAGAAATGAGAGCATGTCTTCAGTTTGGCCACAAATACAAGATATTGCAATAAGTGCCAGGTTTAATTATAATATTATGGTTATTTATGTATTTTCCATCTGATAAAAATGATGTTTCCAGTTGCATTATTTTTATTCATTTTAATAAATAACTTTTAAAAAAAATGGTGCCACTAAAATTCAGAAAAGTTATGGAAGGGTGCCTTAAGTCTGGAAAAAAGTTGCAAGCAGTGCACTGCTTTAGTAGAAGGGCGTGCTGCAGTCCTAACTTGTGACATTTAAATACTGAATGCTAAGTGACATTGTCAAGTTAACTCTTATCCTTTGGAACTTACTTGCCATGTGGGGGAGTTTAATAAAATGTAGGACTGATTGCTTCTGGAAGTATTTGATTGTAAGAGGAAGTCAAGTTCAATGCGACAGTTTTCAAACTAGAGATTCAACAAAAGTATGCTCTTGTGGCCTTCACTTTAAATCTTTGCATGAAGAATATCATTAAAACGTTTACAGAAGGTCTCAAGAAAAAAACTTGTTCAAGTATCATGTGGTGATTCTTTAAACAGAAATCCTTAGGTTTTTTTCTTTAATACTAAGTAACCTGTATTGTACCAGGATATTCCAGGTTTTTCAGCTTTCAGAGTTCAAAATTCAAAATGCACATACTACGGCAAAATGTTTCTCTCTCCCCATCCCCTCCCCAGCCCCCCAACCTCTGCCTTTCCATTCAGATTTTTTTCTTTTTTTGCTGGAAGAGGTATATAGTATTTCTGTGTAATGTACAGAACTGAAGTAGAAGGAAAATAGAACATCAGGAGCAGGAAGATTTGTTTAGGAATGAGGAATTGTTGTGGGCTTACACCTTGGCCATGAAAGGAGGAAGGAAATCCTGCTACTCCATTAGCAGTTAGCACTTTCCACTGTGAGGAATGCTCATCTTTTTTTTCTAAGAAAATCACCTATATCCCAGAAGGTCTCTTGGGAAAACAAGAAACCATAAAACTGACAAACATAATTTTTTTGCTATCTGATTCAGCCTATTTGTAAAAAAAAAAAAAAAAAAAGGAAGTGCTTGGAATTGCTGCTGGAAAACAAAGCTGCCATTTCATGCTCTAACCCAGGCCCTTCTTGCTAGCGAGTCAAAAAAATCACTTACACATTTGTTCTTTTCCTCCCATTGTAGAGAGGGAAAAAGAGACATAAACCATCCAATACTCAAACCATAATTGAACACAGCCAGTTGCTGTACAGTTCACCTGCTATTCCTGAGCAATTAAGAAGCTTGCATAGGGTCATCTCTAATACCCCATTGATTCTACCTGTACACTTCCAAGCAGGCTTCCAAAACAAGATGTCGGATAGAGAGGCATGGATGCATGTTTTCCATTTTGCCCTGGACTAGACCTGGATGCCTTTACTTATGAAATTCTCTTTAAATATTCAAGTAGTGTATTCTCTAAGATCCAGATGGAGCATGAGGAAATTAGTCCTCTACTGAAGCCTCTCTTAAATATCTGTGGAAAAGAAGGCCCCAAGGTACTTTACCCTTGCGTTATGATTGTAAGTGTCTGATGGATAAAGACTCTTGCTTAAACTGGAGGCCTTCAGCGTCAGCAAAAGGGAGAGGGGTTGCAGTGGCCGACTGGCAGTGTCTTACTGCACCCTTTAAAGTTGTCCTGTTGCTTGGGGGAAGCATTAAAACTGAACAAACAATTACTACAAGCCCAGCTTTATATAGAGTTGCTCCTCTATAGAAAACCTCAGCACTCAGTGCATTTCCATTGGACTGTGGTTCCTGAAGCCTGCTTGCTTTTCACTGAAGTTTTTCGAAGGCTTTAAACAAAAACTGTTCCATTAAGGGAGACTCCACACAGTATTATCTAACAGAAGCTGATTCAGTCTGGAGCAGGGTTTTGTATTTCTGCAGAAACCCAGAGGAAGCTGAAGTTTACCCTAATCTGGTAAACCAAAAGCCAAATATCAAAGGCATGTTTTTCACACATTAAAAATGTTTTAGGGAGCCTCAGTAATACAGGGTCTGTGTTGGTACTAGAAATAGAAACCCATGAAGATCAGGTGGTATGTGTGCATACTCTGAACAAGTGTTTTTTGAATTGCTGAAGAAAAATGTTTCAGTGGCTAAAGTGCTAGACTGGGACTTACGGGACATGGGTGCAATCCCCTGCTTTGTTCTAGACTTCAATTGTGGCTTTGGTCAAGTCACAGCCTGTCTGTGCTCTAGTTCCCATCTGTAAGGTTAAGATAATACCACTTCCCTGTCTTGTATTGGTGTGGTGAATGTCTCCTGCCTACCTGAACAATCCTATCACTAAAGTAGAGGCAGTCCTCAGACTTATGATACAATTGGTTCCTGAAAACCGTGTCTTAAGTCAAAACGTTGCAACTCGGAACCAATTTTCTCATAAGAAACAATGTTATAAATGGGGGATTGGTTCCTGAACCAAGGTCCGATACCCTATTTTCACCAAAAATACCCCAGAATGTTGTACTCGATCAATTATAGATGAGTAATATAGCTACATGAATGTATTGTATATTGTAAATAGCAATCATATTGATTGGGAAGGACTTCTTTGAGGTGACTTTGCTGGACTTTTTGAAAGGCTCTTGGCTGGAGTCTTCTCAGGAGTCTTGGCTGCAGGTTTTTCTGGAGTCTTGTCTGCTTTCTTAAAGTAAGTGTCCAAGGAAGTTTGGACAGATGTTCTCCAGCGAGATGAGCGATGCAGCGAACTTGTTTGCTGGCGTGGCATCGCATTGGATCAAGTGTTGTAAGTCGAAACTGACATCATAAAGTTGAAACAGGGTGTCAATTTATAAACGTTGTAAGTGTGAAACGTTGTAGCTCAAAACATTGCAAGTTGAAGACTGCCTGTATTTATAGATGTTCAGTGTTCACCTGTACTGGTAGTTAGCCTCTCATTGGCCTGCAGGGGTGGGGGCAGGAAAGAAATACAAGGTACCTCATCTGTGCAATGCAGTGGGTTAGATGAGATCAGGGATTTTTTAATGGGGTGATGCAAGATCTTTTGAAGAGCGCTTCAGGGAGTGAGGTTGCACAGTCTATTCTGGCCCAGCTGCTCTTTCCTCCCCACCCCTTCCCCCCCATTGCTCAGTCCCTGTGCCATGCAGAGGTAAGCACATGCTTACCTGACTATATTCTCCCTTCTAACCCTGTCCTGTGTGTTGAGGAAATAAAATTTAGTTTTCAAAATGGGATGCTGCTTGATTCACAAAAGTTACGGAGGGGTGTCTGATGTCTGGAATCTGAGAAGGTTGAGAACCGCTGGCTTAGATGATCCTTGAGATCATTTCCAACACCACAATTCTAAAAACATTGAGGAACTCAGGTGCTGTGGTGAGTGGGACCATGGAGGTACATACAATGACAGTTATTACAAATACTTGAAACTAATACTAAGCAGGCATAGTTATTCTGTTTAATTTGTAATTTGCAGCAGCATTGTAGCTTCAGAATTTGCCTTTAGGAAGAAAAAGGAGCACAGAGGCAGATAATTTCTAATGAAAAGCAGCTTCTGTCGTTTTGGTTAACTCTTGGAAAAATAAAGTTTGTGTAAATTGCAGTAAATACTGAAATAATTTGAATGTCTAATAAGTTTGGCTGACTGCTGTTTTTGGGAACAAATTCAAATATTTGATTCAACATCCCTATCCCAATTTTATTATCAGATCTCTTACTTTGTGAATGGCTGTTAGCAGTCCCCTAGCTGGACAAGCACAGTCTTGTGTCTTGGAGGCTATAGAAACAGTAAGGAGGCATAGTCACTTGGTTGCATGAATCATGTGGAAGAATCATTTAAAAAACCTTTGAGTATGTTGAGCTATAATTCTATAGTTTAAAAATGTAATCTTCCAATGACAAATGTCCTTATGATTAAAGCCATATGTTTGTGTTTAAATTTCCCTACTTCTGACTGATACAAGAAAATGCTATTGCTCCATGATGGTTTCTAAGCACACCATTAGTAAGTTTGAATATATGCTGCAGTTTGTGTCACACATGCATACAATTTTACTGGTTTGCATTTATAATAAGTCGGCTTCAAAGTTGGCTGTATTTTACTGCTTGAAATACTTGATTCGGTCCCCTTAGTTTTAAACCTGAAGAAAGTGAAGAATTAAAGCTGTTACTGCAGAAACATGACTTGACTTCAGTATAGGCCAGAGCAATTAGTACAAATCCAAATACAGTTTTATCATTTAAGTATAATTTAAGTATAATGGAAGGTTCCACTTCTGACTGTTGGCCTATTAGCGAAATGGTTAAAATCAGGGCAGTTTTTCAGGGTCATAATTACAGCCCCCAATATCTTTCTAAGGACTTCTTCTACATTTTTGGATATGAGGAAGAAAATAGAAGTTTGATAGGTTCCTGGTAATAAAAAGTTCCTCTAGTAATTTGTGGTTAAACTTCTGTTTAACAAACATGGACTAAGGTGGTGCTTACCTGTATATAGTCTAAAAATGTACTCAGATTGATATTAATTCTCCCAGATGATCAGATTTACAAGGTCTGAACCAATTTCTGAATTTTTCTCTTAAAGTTTCTTTCTAGAATATCCTTTTATTCTTGCCAAGAATAGTCTTTTGGTAAGAGAATTGTCTCTAAACTCTAGACTAAGATGTGCTGATGGTTAGGGAATGTTACTTCTAATATTTCCATAAAAAATAAGACTAGAGATCAGTCTGGATTTTGCTTGTTTTTATTTCAGTCTAGACATGGTCCTATCCCATATTCGTCACTCCCAAAAGCAGTCAGGAACTTGATCTGTTCTTTAAGGGAGGTATCAAATGTTCCCTTAATGAGTTCAGGACATCTGAAGCACAAGTGGTCTGTCTGTTTTTCTCTTAATAAAAGCAGTAGCTTTTTAAAAATAGACTTTTTAGGCCAATAAAATGGAGAAACTGCATTTGTTTTGCATTCTCATAGATTACAAAGCTAATCAACATGGGAGTAAAATACCCTTTGTCCTTTGAAGAAAGCGGCTTTTTTTTTTTTTTTTTTTTTTTTTTTTTAACTGAGAAGTGTAAGTTGATTTTAAAAAAAAAAAAAAAAATGTACTGAACAAAATGCAAAAGCGATTTGGAAGTGGATTCCTATTACCTATGGCAGGGCTATTCACCTGGTGGTCTGAGGGGTTAACATGCAGCCCCTAGGCTCCCACTGAGCTGCTGCTGGCCCTGTTGCTCTGGCCAGGTTTACACGGCACCCCTTCCCATTTCCAACTTCTGCTGCATGCCCTCACCCAGGGTATGCAGGAGCTGGCAGCCTGGAGCATCTGTGCTGCATGGTATCATAGAGGAGCCCACAGCGAGCAGAAAATGAGGTGGAGTGCCCATGGTACAGAGGGGCAGGGGAACACCAGCCTGTATGTGGTGCGATAGGATAGGGGCGGGGGAAGTGCCCACCCATATATGCATCCATTTGGGGGTCCAGCCCTAGCCTCTTTGAAACTGAACAGCCCTGAACTATGGGAGCAGACTTGTTCATTTTGGCGCACAAAAATGAATAAAAATTGTTTCCTCTGTACACTTCTGTACTTGTTTTAGTTTTTCATCTGTTTTGGATATTTTTATCTTGTATTTAGCCAGAGAGTTAGATCTTAGATATAATGAAGAGCAAAAACAGCTTTTTTTGTACTGTGCGTCTCTTGAGAGGTAAGAGAAACCACAGTATATTTGTAGAAAAAGCAGCCTTCTCTGATTTGCTAACTAATGTGCCGTGATTGCTGATTCTGCTACAGAAAGGAACTTGGGAAGTTAGGAAGTGAAGTGTAGGATGTATTCTGTTAGAATGTGTAACAGAATTTTCCAGGGTGGTCTATAACGTCTCAGAAGGTAAGCCCTATTTTCAAGCCCTTTGCACTGTACTTTTTAGTTCTTAAATATTCTTGTGTTAGTTTTCTTTCATTGCAAGGTGAAGGTTTAAAAGCCAACTACTGTTGTATAAGCTAAAACTATTCTTGAATGAGACAAAGGCAGGCAAGTAAAAATCAATAAAGGAGCAGGCTGTTGTGGCCACCATTTAACTTCCTAAGCATATGCTGCAGTTATGCTTCAAAAATGAAAGCTCTGAATAGCTAGCCTGGTCAAGCACTTAATAATTTCTCATAGCTCTAAAATTTGTTAAACAGTGTGCTTGCAGTCAAGGACTAGTTAATGTATTTTAGTGAGAATAAAGAGATCCTCTTCATTTACCATTGTGAGGTCAGTACATAACTGATAGAAATTTTATATCTAGAACTTCAGAATAGTGGTGCATAATTACTTGGTGTAGGTTTAATGGGGTATATCTTAGTTTGGATGCTTAATCTACAAAGAAAGGCGGTATTGATGCTTGCTTAGCTGCAATGCTGATAACATAACTTTTTGGATCCCTTTTAATATCTTCTTTTCCTCTTGTTTTGTAGCTGCAGGGTCAGCCAGGCTTTTTTCAGCAACTTCTATTGTGGGGTTCTTGTCTAACAGTGTTACCATTGGGATTGGGAAAATAAATTCATAATATAACATTTCTGTATGGATGTACCAAGCCTAGATAATTCTTTTCTTTATGGGGCTCTTGTCAACTCTGGCTATGTTGATGTAATTTCCTTAACATTGGCAGAGTTATCTCTAATGGTTTTTTGGTAAGTACATAAAACCTGTTAGTTGTTTTTAATAAACACTGTGTTCCAAAAGTGTGTTTATATGTTGACCCATTTGGCCTAGTATTTATCCTTAATGTTGTTCAAGGTAATGGGTACACATTTACTCTGTAAAAGGTTACTTTGTAATCTTCAACCCAACATATCCTGTTGTGCTATGACTGTGTTCTTCACCATCTTTGTCTTTCCAGTGGAGTTTTCCATGAGTCTGCTTTTCCTTCCCATATACTTAAGTGCCTGGGCATTATCCTGATGGGTTCATTAAAACATTTGAAGATGTTCCTAATAGATCTAGTACTACATGCCCTCCTAACATTTTGGTCAATTATTATGAAACAGTTGTTAGAGTAGTGTCATGCAGACACTATGTCATGCAGACATTCATGAATTCTGTTTGACCTGTCAATGTTATGTTTCCTTTCCTTTCCTTGCAGCCTCTGTGGAATATTCCACATCAGTAGGACTGTGGACACTTAAGAACCCATAGTGCAATACCAGGACCTGCTTGTTCTTTTTCCTCTCTTTTTTCTTTCTACTCATTGTCCCTTTCTGCTGGGCTGGCTGGCAGAAAATTGATTGAGGAAGTGGGAGAAATTTATAGGCTGTTACAATATTTACTTGAGGCTGAAAGGAGGGAAATCATGTGGTCTCATGATTAGGCAAAGGGGATTACAGGAGGGGAGCAAGCACCTTTTTCTCCAGGGGGGAGTGTATCTCTTCCTTCTCTGTCTTCCCTGGGGTCCTGCCCAAAGATCAAGGAACAAACCAACCCTTCCCAATCCCCTTCCCACCCTTCCACAACTTCTCTGCAAGGAATGTCACCCAAAAAGCTTCCTAGAACTTGGTAGCAATAGCCATGGTTACCTACAGTCAAGGTATGAAGAATTTCTTCACTAAATTACAAAGTGATATTTAGTTTATTTTGAAGTTGAAGGAGCCACTTTGCCCCCAAGAGGAAAAAAGAGCTTTGTGGTTAGAAATTTTACATTTCAAGGCACTAATAACTAGGATTTGTGTGCTCTTTGTCCTCCAGATCATTGCAATTCATTGAGCCCACCATGCTTTACTGAAGAGGACCGATTCAGTCTGGAAGCTCTCCGCACAATCCATAAACAAATGGATGATGACAAAGACGGTGGTATTGAAGTAGATGAAAGTGATGAGGTAAGTGGGGAAAAGAACTCAGTTCTTTCCATTAATGTATTGTCTTCATTTTAAAAGGACTAGAAGGAGCGTCTTTGGCTAGAATGTTGTTTGACCTGGTTTGAAAAAAAAGTCTTGGTTCTAGTCTTGTTTCTGTTATAGATTATCAACCTTTTTATGTGTCAGCACAAAGTTAGAGGAATATCTGCATTGTTACAAGGAGGTAGACAAATTGTTTTAATCCTGTTTTCAGTGAAATCTGTGGATGCTCAGTCTTGGTACAAACTTTATTTGCTGTTGAAGGACATTCAGTTGTTTTCCTTTCCCACTTATCCTGCTTCAGAACTCTAGCTTTTTAAACTGGGCCTCAGGAAATTAAGAATTTAACTCCCTGTATCAGTTCCATGCACTATGTTTCTTGAAGTGAGAACTTACTTATCTCATACTGAGGTCTAAGAAATTGTCACCTACCACCAAGTACCAGTGCGTCTTTTCTTCCATGTTTGTGAATGACTAGTGAAGAAGCCACTTGCCATACTTGCTAATGATGGGCTAAGTGTTTGTTCAGAGTATCTTCTTCCTGTCCAATATCCTTATTTTTTTTCCACCTCCCTTGCCATCTCTGATGAACCTTGAGTGCAGGGATAGTTCCAGGCAGGGTGTAGCAGATCAGGTGTGGATCCTTCCCCTTTGCCTGCCAGAGCTTTGCATGTGCCGTGAGCTCTGAGCTTACCAGCTCGTCAGTGCAGAGTCTGGCTGGAGAGCCTCCTTTTGCATGGTTTTGGAGCCTGCGAGGTCGAGCACCACTGCTATTTGTCCCTTTTTTTGACACTTGCTGCTGAATTCAGGGAGGTAGGGAGAGTGGGCAGTGGCAGTGCTCACAACCTAAGCTCCAGGGCCAGGGGAAAGCAGGTGGTCATTGGTGGTTGATACATAGAGCTGTCTTCCTTCTCACTCTTACAACATACCGGGGGAAGATGGGGAAATGTGCCTGATTTCTTAGCTCCAACTTCTTTCACCTAGCTTGACAATCCTCCATTTTTGATTAACTTCTTGAGGATACAAATTGGCCATGGCAGTCATTTTGATTGAAAATGATACAGCCTTCAAGTTAGTAATTTCATAAAATGGGTATTCAGACATTAAGGGCGCTGACAGATGTAAAAAAAAATAAAATACACTTTACCAGAAGCAGCACTGTAATAGTTTGACCCGGCTCTGCAGTGTCGGTGTAGATCAGGTGCTTCAGATAAAAGCACCAAAAAAGCCCCACTAAAGCACCAGTCTCTACAGATGTTGGGAAAAACCAGGTGCAACTAAGGTGCTGCCTCTTCTGGGCATGTGCTGGATTCACTGCAGGAGCATGCCGAGTTTAAAGTGCTGTTTTTTTCCATGTCTGCAAGCAGCCTGTAAAGAACGTTGTTGATGTCTAGTACTTGTCATAGGACCGTCTTTTTTAAAAGACCATACAGTACAGTGAAAGACATAGTAGCATTGTAGAATTGTACTTCATGTTTGTTAGATAGTTTTAAGGACATATCTATGTTGATTGCATTACATGCGGTAAATCTATCCCAAGTCCTGTAAGTTAGTATATGAACCCAAGCGTTTGTCATGGTTTGAATCTTTTATGTAGCATACAGGTACTATATGATGCTCTATTGACTTCAGCTGTATTTGTCATACATAAAGTTGCAGGAGAATAAAGAAAATACAGAATTATCTGGATGGAAGAAAGTAGAATCCTTTACAGCATAAGTACTTGAGCTGCATCCTTGGATCTGCTGGAGAATTTTAATTCTGTCCAAATTTTATAAATTCAGATAACTTCATGCTGTTTGAAATAACAAACCAAACTCAAATAGAAGCAACTTCTCTGTTATCCCTGTTGTTGAAATGATTGAAGAAGAGAATACATATGAGGTCTCTCCAGAACAATGAGTAAAGGCATAATATTGTCATGACAGCAATGGTTTGGGAATAGGAAGAAAAATTATTCATGCAGAAGTTAAATTTGCTATACAGGAAGCACTGTCAAATGCACAAACTTGGAAATAATAGTTGTCCTTTCAGACTTCAGCTTTGATGATCTAAACATTTTTACTACAGTAGATGTTTAAAAAAAGTCATTTTCTCTTTTGAGCTTTTTCTTTGCATAGGAGACTGGATAAAATGCACCTGTGCAAATATTTAGTTGTATAACCAGTTCCTTCTGAGACATTAACTCATTGTACAGGGAAGAAAAAGGAAAAATGTCTGAGTAAAACAGTATGGAAAATGGTAACTAAATAAAAATACTATGGTTGGTACTAGCAGTGTAGAATGATGTAAAATCTGTTCAATCTTCCAGTCTGATTTTTAGCAATGTTCATTTCTTAAATGTGAGCCAAATGACTGGTTTAACTAAAGTTGAATTCTCAGGGGATTTAAAAATGCTTGAAATATTTAGGGAGACAGTTAGCAGTTGTCACAACCCAAAGGGTGTGATTTTTGTTTTTGTGTGCTTCGGCACTGCTAAATTGTCCCCGCTAAATTGTAGCTTCCTTGCACGGTGGAGTTTTCTGCTGCAAAAGAGCTCCCCGGTGCAAGGGAGGATTTTCCGCCAATTTGAAGCTTTCTTTGCAGGGTGCATTTCTTTGTTGCAGCATAGAAATGCTCGTTGCAAAGAGTTCCCGCCATTTGTATGCTAATTTGAGTCCCATTATTGGCCAGTTCTAAATTATTCACACGTGGCGGCTAGTGATTGGCTTGCTAGCCATATAAAAGGCTTGAGTGGTTTCTGCCCAAGTTGGAGGACTCCACGAACAAGGGAGGAGGAGACTTCACACTGTGTGAAGATCTCTAAGCGCTGCGGATACTTACGGACCCAACGCATTTCAAGCAGGCACCAGAGGTCTGATCAGCCTCTAGCCTCTCCCCGTCGCCGATAGATTCCTAGACGTATCCCTTCCCGCGCGCAAGAGAACCGGACCCACGGAGCCTAGCAAACTCCGTGTGAATGAGTGAGCAGAAGGACCCACGGAGCCTAACAAACTTCGTGTGAGTTTATTCAGAGCTCTTCCAGACAAGTATTTTCTTCGGCTGACACGACGGGCTCGCGTGTTCAGAGCCTTCAGCCGGATTGGGCTAGAGTTCACGAGTCTAGAACTCTTGTCCGCCTCTCTTCTTTCCTGTCTGTAACCGCAACTTAAGCAAGCTTTCCAGCCTGCACCACTGCCATCTCGGTGTAGGTAAACAATCTTTTAAACTACCGATACGCGTCTGTGCCTAATTCCAGCTCAACGGCCTTCCCTCTCCAACCCGGCGTGCCCGGGCTGCTGGCCACAGCCCGTGTGCAGCGCGGAAAAGGGCTCGGGTCGCTCCTGGCCCGCACAGCAGTGTTAGTCTGAAGTCAAATAGAAGGCAGGGTAGATTTTCATCTTATAGACTAACCAAAATAGATATTTTTCTCAGGTGAGCTCAGTAGATGCATCTTTTTTGGTTAATCTGTAGGTACAATCTACCCTGAATATTTTATCCATGCTGACAGATGCAGAAAACTTTCCCTTTTGCTTCTTAGTATTTTCTATAGTGAGCAACCATGGGACTGATATTTTAAGAGGTTCATTGTCAGAAACAATACTTGTGATCAACTTAGAAGCTTTCAAGAAATGGATCTTACTGAACAGGCAAAAAATGATTTTGGTCTGCTTTGTTTCCGCATACAAAAAGACTCCTTGCAGGACCAGAAAACATTCTGTGGCTTTTCCATCAGTAAGTGTAAAATTTAACAATGAATTGTAATTTTTTTTTGGCAGCCGCAGCTTTCAGAGTTAATCACGGCAAGAAATTTACCGAGTTAAAAGTTTTTTTTTACCATAAAACATTGCCATTTAGGTTTTGAGTGAGGTTATTTTCCAGGATTGCAAGGTAAGGGGAGATAAAGGTGAAGATTTCTCATTAATCATAAATATTTTCACAGGCTTTATAAGCGATTTCAAGCATTCAGTTTATTCACTGCAGACCACATATTATTAGTTATCTCCTGCTTGCCTGCCCTATTTCCTGCTGTAGCTTGCTTTCTTTATTTACACCAAGTCTCACTTGCAGATATCACTGTTCAGGAAATGTTCTTGTATTTGTGACTATTATTTTCCTTACTAGTTTGAAAAAAAGCTTAATATTTCTTTAACACTACAGATAGCTAAATATCTTTCAGTGTATTCATTTAATTTTTTTTCAGGGGTTCTAAATTATTTTAAGATTACTAATACAATGAAGTTCATAGCCTTTCTGAAGCATTTGTTTTCCTTAGTACAGGAAGAGGCTGTTAGATCCTACAAGGCTTTTCAAGCTGGCACACTTGAGCATACAACAAGATCCAGTGTTTCAAGCTTATGCTAAAAATAAGATGCAGGTGTTTTAATAGTGAGTATTATTGGAACAGATGATCAAGATGTGCAGTAATTTTCCCATTGCTGGTATTCTTCATGTTGAGGTTAGATGATTTTCTAAAACATTGCATCTAGTTCAATCACAAGTTGTTGAATTGGTCTTCCCTAGGAGCTAGTCTTCAGTCTGATATGAAGGAAGTTGGACTCACTTGTTGTCATTCTTTTTGGTTTTAAAAATCTCAAAATTCTCTCATTAGTATTGGGGAAACATCAGAATTTTTACTCAAAAAGCTGCTATTTTAGTAACTATCCATGTGTTTTTAATTTCTCTAGGGTAGAGTATAGTACAATGCTACCTAACAAGCACACTCAGATTTGTTTATAAAAAGGTATCAAGGATATGTGGTTGGCCTAGATCTAGAGGATAGAGACCTTTATGCTTTTCTTGACAAAGTTCTTTGAAGTGGGGTGTTAGTGAGTTTAAATGAGAGCAGGAGATGATGCTGGTTAGCATGTGGAAGAAGACAATGCAGTTCTGCAGGCATATGGGCAGGATAATGTGTACTTCCTCTCTCTGCTCCTGAGACATCTGGTTTAGTGTTTTGTTTTTATTACTGGAAAGAGAAATTACTAATTGTTTAAATTTTCGTTAAAGATCTGTTTTAGGCAATTTTTTAAAACCTGAATTCCAGGTCCGTGTAACCAAGCAGTAGATAACCCAAAGAGGCTGATCAGGGAGGTGCCTCACAGAGGTGGTTAACATTTTATTGGGTTCTCAGCAGTCATTAGAGGGAGCTGGGATGGGAGAGTGGAAGGTCACCAACTGCGAAGTTTGGAGATGGACAGACTGATGTGGAGCAGATGCTGTGCAGAAGAGAGATGATTTTAAACTAAGAGGAAACTTCTTTGGGTTTAAATTGTACTTAAGTAGTGAGGAAACTAAGGCATGGAAATGTGTACAAGAATTCCTTTGTCTAGATCTGTACATTTTGTTTTTAGAACCCTAGGAAAGGCATTATATCCCTGTTTGCTTCAAATGTTGTCCCTAAAATAAAGTCAGAACTTCCATAAGTTTGGAGCTTGGGAAAAGGATATTCCTTATGATATTGGCAGGTCCTGCTGGTCCTGAGGTACAGGATCATGAGAAGTTGACCAAAACTTCCCATGCAACTTCCCTAGACTTGGGTCTTCCAGTCTGGGGAAGGTATGGGGGCATCTTTCTGCTAAGGCAGCAGAGAAGGGACAGCTGCAGGCTGGACTGCCTGTATATACTGCCTCTCACCAGTTTCTGCTCTTAGGAGTTTCCCAGCATTAGCAATGAGCACCTGTCTATTCCACAAAGCAGCTTAATGTTCCAAATGAACCTTGTTTAGCTGATCTATCTGGCTGTCTGTATTTATGGATCACATTGATGGATTCAAATTCCTGACTTCCATTTCTAATTCAGGGTTTACTTACCTCCACTTAACTGACTAATATATCTGCTTTCCCTTGTTTTTGAAATGTAATATATAATACATGTTGCATGGGACAGACAGGTGGCAAATACAAGGGTGCCTATGTGACGGTTCTGAGTTATTCAGATATTACTTATAGCTGTCATAAACATCAGATGTGTTACAAGAATTTGTTTTGGTGATACAAAGTTCTTTTATGCCATTGGATGAGTTAACTTTTAGTATAAAAGATGACTGGTTGTAAGAAGCAATTAGTACTGGGTAATGATAGCCAGCAGTATGACATTGTAATCAGTCATCAGCATTCTAATGAAATACTATCTTGCCCCCCTGCCTAAAGTCAAACAGTAAGTATGGGCAGGGCACTTGGCTCCAAATGCCATATTGTAGTCAAAATAGAACTGTAATTTATTTTGGTTTATGAAAACACTTTTGTGGAAAGTTGTATTTGTGATAGTCATATAAGTGAAGGATGGCGCTAGCTATAGGAATTGGGGATGCTTATTCTCAGCATTTTTAGAGCTTAGTACTGCACTAAAATGTGCACATAAATACTTTAAATTAGGGGTGTCAAACATAAAGCCCATGCAGTGGATCCGGCTTGTGGTGTTGGTTCTTCAGGACCCATTAGCCTACTGGTGGGCATGGCTAGCCAGGATGGGGCCCACTATAGCCACTACTTGCCATATAGATCTAGCCGATGAGGAGTCCTGTGGTCCAGAGCTGGCCTGGAGCATGGGGTGAGTTTGACACTGATCCTTTAACCCGTATTTCCAGCAGTTAAGTTACCAAGGCCACAAGCTAGCAGAGAGCAGATTTAGATTGGACATTAGGAAGAACTTCTTCACAGTTAGAGTGGCCAGGGTCTGGAACGGGCTCCCAAGGGAGGTGGTGCTCTCCCCTACCCTGGGGGTCTTCAAGAGGAGGTTAGACGAGTATCTAGCTGGGGTCATCTAGATCCAGCACACTTTCCTGCTTATGCAGGGGGTCGGACTCGATGATCTATTGAGGTCCCTTCTGACCCTAACATCTATGAATCTATAAGGTGTTCCCTTATGCTGTCTGGCCCAGACTAAGAAACTTTCTACATTCGACCAAATTAAGTTATCCAGTAACACACTATCTTGTGTGGAGCAGGCCAGATTTAGAGAGAAACATTTTGTATTGTGCCACACTAACACATTCTTTCTGTCACAACCAAATTAAGTAGTGCCCATGTCACAAGCAAGTAAAACCATTCAAAACAGTTTTTTTCTGCACTAGGTTAACTAAGGGTTAACAATAATGATAGTAACCGCTTTTTTGCTGCGCATGTCAAAAAGAAATTTATTGCTGCGCCACTAACAGAGATAGAACTTAGCCTTCTGTGCTGTACATAAATCATTATAATTGGTCAAAGAAAACAAGGAGTAACCCTATGATAACACCCTAGCGAAGACCGCTAGATAATTGGCGATTCTAATTAAATTTATGACGTGGCGAAAAGCAATTGGCTATTACACAAATAAAACCCCAATACACTTCCGCAAAGAAGAAGAAGGGGGACCTCCGTATGAACCTTGGAGACCTCTGATCACACGTATCAGAATAACTGACAACTTGATCACTTGCCAGTGGCCCCCTCGCGTCTCGACCCAATCTCAGACGTAAATCAACGACCTGCCGGCCCGACCTTTTCTCTGCCCGACCACCGAACTCTTATGCAGACCGACCTACGACCTATAAGCTGTAACTAACCAAGTATTTCTAACCTCCGTCTTTCACCACCTTGATGGCGTGAGTAAATAATCTTGCTTTGCAACCGATAAGCGTCCGCCTAATTAATTCCACTCGAAGCGTCACAAGTACCCGCCTGACGGCCTTCTAAGGGCTGGGTGGGAGTCAGGGAGAGCTGCTGGCCGGCTGCCCTGGGTCCCGACACTTTCAAAATAGTAGAATTTTTAGGCTGCTTCAGAGTATGTTTCTGGCACCACTTTTACAGCCATTTACATTTTCTAGTAACACATCCTGTAATGTATCTAAATAGTGTCTTATTTGAGCATGTGGCATCCCTCAAAATCACTTCTTTAAAGAGATACTGTAAGCACTGGCGTGCCTCGTGAGAGCTTCCCTTTTTGTATGTCTTCAGAACGTGCCAGTGTGTTGCTTCTGAAAACATACAGTGCAATTAAAGCAGAAAGAATTTAAAAGTCTTTTTTTGTTTTACACATAGACTATCGCCTGACACGGTGCACATGCCAACAGATAAGTTGCTACAGTTATTTATTTTTTACATAAATACGTGTGACTGATCTCTGACACCAATGGATGGCAACTTTTGGTAAATAATGACTTTTTGTTGGTGACTGCTGTAGTTTTGCCTAGATGCATATGCTTACAGAGTTCATAAGAATAGGAGCTATAGTTAAATTCATGTTGCTGTCTTTCTATTTAAAGAAATAGACTACTACAAAGTATATAATACTGTTTAGGGAAAATATTTAAAGATAGAGGTTAGTACATGCATAGAAAATCTTATTATTGTCAACTGCCTTTCTATGATATGGTAGAGTAAGAGGGATGTTGTACTCTGATCCAAAAAGTATGCAAGACTCAAAAGATTTCTTAGGGAGAGATTTTTTTTATTGGACCAAAAGAGTAGTAGAGTTAGACAAGCTTTCAAATGCAAGCCATGTGTTTTTTATTTCAGGACTTTTGCTTAGTCGAGACTTACTGGGTAAAAGAAGTTCTAGTGAATGTCGGAGTGGAAAGGTTTTTCAGAGAGGAAGGTTTTGTGGTATTTCATAAAATGGATGAAACTGTGTTCACCCGATCCCCTCTGTCTGCTTGTTGGGGAATACTTTGTCTCCCCTGTCGCAAGTATCAGCCTAGGATTTCTGATACGTATTATTCAAGAGCATTTTTTGTCTCATAAGTCAAAATTGGTTTTTAATGTACCTGTGTCTTGATAACCAGCAGTTCTCAATCTTTGTTTGCTGTGCCCAGTTCAACTATTGTATTCTAGTTTGGTTTTCAAATGGAATTTTTAATGTGAGTTGTCACTTGCTATTTTTTTTTGTGTCCCAAATTCATGGTTATAAAATGGGCTACCACTATTGAGCAATTACATCAGTTGTCTTAAAACTTACTCTGTCTCCACCTCTGTTTTTAGAGTTATTTTCTTAACCTCTTCTACATATGCTTAATGACCAAGGCAACAGAAGAAAGAGATTAGCTACCATGGTAAAGAACACAAAATAGAATAATAGCAAATTAGGGTTGGAAGGGACCTCAGGAGGTCATCTAGTCCAATGCCCTGGTCAAAGGGGGACCATCCCCAACTAGATCATCCCAGCCAAAGCTTTGTCGAACCTTAAAAATCTCCAAGAATAGAGATTCCATCACCTCTCTAGGTAACTTTTTCTAGTGCTTCACCACCTTCCTAGTAAGAGAGTTTTTTCGAATATCCAACCTAAACCTCCGTTGCTGCAACTTGAGACCACTGTTCCTTGTTCTGTCATCTGCCACCACTGTGAACAGTCCAGTTCCATCCTCTTTGGAACCCCCTTTCAGGTAGTTAAAGGCTGCTGTCAAATCCCCTTTGTCTTCTCTTCTGCAGACTAACTAAACCCAGTTCCCTCAGCCTCTCCTCAGAAGTCATGTCCTCCAGCCCCCTCACCATTTTGTTGCCCTCTGCTGGACTCTCTCCAGTTGGTCTACGTCCTTTCTGTAGTGGGGGGCCCAAAACTGGATACAGTACTCCCGATGTGGCCTCACCAATGCAGAGTAGAGTTCAGTAATTACTTTCCTTAATCTTCTGGCAACACTCATGCTAATGCAGCCCAGTATGTTGTTAGCCTTCTTGGCAACAAGGGCACCCTGCTGACTCATCTAGTGTATTATCCACTGCAACTCCCAGGTCCTTTTCAGCAGAGCTGCTGCTTACCTATTCAGTCCCCAAGCTATAGCGGTGGATATGATTCTTCTGTCCTAAGTCCAGGACTTTGCACTTGTCTTTGAACCTCATAAGACTTCTTTTGGCCCAATCCTCCAGTTTGTCACTGAATCCTAGCTCTACCCTCCAGTTTATTTACTATACCCCACAGCTGGGTGTCAGCCGCAGACCTGCTGAGGGCACCATCCATCTCATCTTCCAGATTGTTAATGGAGATATTGAACAAAACTGGCCCCAGGACTGACTCCTAGGGCACTCCACTTGATACCAGCTGTGAGCTAGACATGGAGCTGTTGATCAGTACCCGTTGAGCCCCATAATCCAGCTAGCTTTCTGTCCACTTTACAGTCCATTCATTCAACCTATACTTCCTCAGCTTGCTTACAAAAATGTTGTGGGAGACTGTATCAAGTGCCTTGCTAAAGTCAAGGTATATTATTGTCCATTGCTTTCCCTGCATCCACAGAGCCAGTCATCTCATCATAGAAGGCAATCAGGTTGGCCAGGCGTGACTTGCCCTTGGTGAATCCATGCTGACTGTTCCTAATCACTTTTTTTTCTCCTCCAAGTACTTAGAAATGGATTCTTGAAGGACCTGCTCCATGATTTTTCTGGGGACTGTGGTGAAGCTGATTCTTGCTTCTTGTATCAGAGCTGTTTTAAGACGCTGCTGATTCTTTCCTAAAGGATAACTTCTACATCAGAGCCAATTTTGAAATGAAAATATTTTAAACAAAAGGAAGTACGCTGGCCCATTTACTTTATTATGAATACTTTTCTGTGATTATGAGTGAAAGCACTTTGTCTTTCTCCTTCCTAGCCTAAGCACCCTTTGATTTACTATGCAGTTATGAGTCTTGTCTTTAGATTTGTGACATGGAAGATGCACAGACAATGAGGATAACATATACGAACAAATAAGAAGGAGGTTTACATATGAATAATGTTCTGATTTAAATATGAATAGTCACACTTAATGAATTATGTTAATTTCTAGAGATGCAAGAAGTAAATTAACCTAATAAAGCTTTTCAAAAGTCTTCTGCCTGGTAGTATGCCATTTCTGATTTAAAGAGATACAGTCAAATACTTGTTCTAATTGTTCAACAGCTTCTCAAGCTAAACTAGATTTTTCCCCACTTTTAAATCCTTATCCACTTGTCAAGCAAGGAAATTATAAATTTATAATGGAACTCAAAAGGCCTTTTCAGAATGGAAGATTTTGTAGCGTTTTTTAAAAATGATTGGATTCTGTGTGTTCACCTGAAGATCTGTCTCAGAATGCTTGTTTCCTCCTTTGTGCCAGCATTACTTACGTTCTCTGCAAAGTTGTGGAAACATAATCTGGATGTTAACTGCTACTCCCTCTGGTGGCTCTGCAGTAGCCAAGCACTAAACACTGCAAAGCCTGCATAAACCATAACACTCGTTCAGCTGTTTGGCACAGGTAGAGTACTGGAAGTGCATTAAGATTGGGAAAGCATTCCCTTGTAACAACGTCAGGTATTATAAAACTTTCAAGCCAAGACTTCTGTTTTTCTTTAATTCAGCAGCTCTTTTAAAATTAAATCTTCGGAGACTGGGAACTCCAAGGGTGCAACAGGGAGAGTCTCTTTTTTTATTTCCTTTTAGTTAGTCTTGTATGCATCCTGATGAGCATATACATTATGTATTTTCAAATTAGTTCAAGGCTGCTCTACTGTTTAGGTTCTTCTGTCTTGAGCATAGTGGCTTGGGTAGTCAAGAAGCAAACCTCATGTTCTGTGCAAGCTTTTGTGTCTGACTGCTGATGAAGCTAAAAGTAATTCCAGAGCACAGGCTTATAGCAACTTTAGTATCCACAAGAACATATATATCAGTTTTCTTATATATCTGAAGGTAGTGGAATTTGGTTTTGTTTCTCCTTTTACTGAGTGTCCTGTCTTCTGGGGAGGAAGGAATTTTTTTAGCCTTCCTAAAGTTTTCCTATAAATAGTTCCACTGACATCTCTCTGGCTGTTACTTAACTTTTTCAGGTACCATCATCATAAAATATTGGCTATCCATAAGTTTCTGAGTAGCACCAGTGGCTGATCCAAGTCTTGTTTAACTCTGATTGTGTTTGACAGCTGCAAGCTGCAGCATGCATCCTAGAATAGGGGTTGTCAACCTTTTGCTGCTGTAAGCTGCTGCATATGACTCAGTCCCTGTGTGGGCTGCACACACTGCACCTCCCTGGCAATCAGCAGATGCTGCAAAGGGAATAGTGAGAAAAAGGCAAGTGCCAGGACCCTAGGGTTGTTGCCTCTACTGTAGCAGAGAGAATTAAACAAACTGGTGGGCAGTAGGACCCTTAGGGCTTTTCCTCTGCTGCTGCGGCTGGAGGAAGCTGCAGATTCCCTGGGTTACTACAGGCTAGATCCAGTCACTTCAAGGGTTGGATTTGGCCCATGGACCATAGGTTGCAGACCCCCTATCTTCAGAGGTGTATCCAGGACTGTGACTGTCACTTGCATTGGCTCCATGTTTGGAAGGTTGTCACAGTTAGTCGTGTACGGATTTAGGAATTTCAAGTATTAGAACATACTGGATTTTGTATAATACCTGATGTCTTTGATCAGAATTTCCATGACATTACAAGGAAGTTAGATGTATGTTTACAGTAATTACTTTTGGTGGTTTTACAGGAAAGGATTCTCTAGTATTGTCTCCAGAGGATGTTGAGGGGGTAGGAGGGGAGGATATCTGTCAAAAGGAGGAAGGCAGACTTTGGGGCAGGGGAAGATACTTGCCAGACAAGACTACATTACTTACGTTTGACACCATCTTAAATTATTTCTAAAAGCAGGATTTGAGGCACTGGTTGTTATAAAAAGTAGATTTCCTGTTTCTTTTTCTTTTCTCTCTCTCTCCCCACCCCCTCTTCCTTTTCTTGAGTGTTTACTAAAAGTGGGAATGAGAAAGCTGGCCTAAGCCTGTGTGCACTTTGCACACAGTTGTGACTGTTTGCCAGCATTATAGCAGCTGAGTCAATTTGAGAACTACTCAACACAGTCCACAAGTTGAGTGCACAAAGGGTAATGTATCCAAAAAAGGCTCCTCACTAAGTCCCTGCGATGAAGCATAAGTGTTAAAAACTACTTTTGGTTCTCTTGCCTTATTCCACTTATGTTAAGTTTTGCCTGCATGTTTACATTTTAGGGGCTAACTTACATTTATACCAAGGGACCAGGTGCCTGATTTTTTTCAAGGGCGCTGAGTACTGAGACCGTCCCATTGGTTTCAAGTTAAGTGCTTGGGTGCTGACAACAAATGGGAATTATAAAGTCTTTTAAAAATGACCATTCATATCCTGCTAAAATGTTGCTGAAATGCCTCCATTTTCCCAACAGGGAAGTTAGGACATGAGACCTGAGCATTTGTTTTTGGGGTGTTTTTTAAGTTACAGTAAAGAGAACTCAGAGGCTATTTATATATAAAATGTGCAAGCAGTAAAGTGTAGTTATGCCTTACTTTGCAGTTTACTATCTAATAGCATAATTACCACTTTTCTTATCCCTTGTTCATGTATTTATGATGTTTCATACTATTTGTTTTCGCTTTCAGAACTCCTATTATGATTTTATCCATTGCTTTACACTTTGGTTTCTATTTTATATTTTTCTTTTAATAAATTCTGTTTTCTTGATTTAGAAAAATCTGCTGAAGTTTTTTTAAATTTGTGGCACAGTTTTGCATTGCAGTGGGTTACTACTTGCTCTAGTAGTAACTTTTATCTGCTTTGAGGTAATAACGCTGGCATTGCTTATTGAATGGTAAATCATTTAAACAGCCATTATCATTAGAATATTCTCAACTGTGCTTTCTTGTGCTTGTTTTAAGAGTGAACAAGAAATGTATTTTCTCCACTAAGTTAAGAAGAAAAAGATAAGGTCCATACTCCTTTAAATAACTATTTATTTATATTTAAAGAATGACAAAATAACTTTAGGTGGTAGCTTTCAGTTGAAACTAGAAACTAATCTCCAATTATACAACGCTTCCTTCCGAAATAACTTCTTATGAGATTTTTTTTAATGCGGCATCCACTTGCTTGTTTATGGTTTTACAGACCATTGTGTGGTTGGTTGATTTTATTTACATGGCTAACCAGAATATCCAGAGTTGTTATAGTAAGGATTCGAATATGTTTTGGAAAGGATATAAAGTCTTATGCTTCAGGGTATAAGGCAGCTTCTAAGGGGCAAGCTTTTCCATAGCTACCTTGTGCATCAATTCTTGTATCGCCTTCAAAACAGTTTGTATTTGCCTCTTTGTGACACAACATAGTATCCTGATTAGCATATGATTGAAATGACTTTGTTAGCCTTGTAGTTACAGTAGTTCTTCCCTGCACACTTTTGGTAATGTTCTAACTTAGCAGCTTGCTTTTATCCCGTATATAGTTTAACTATCTACAACTATCATGTTTCTACTTCTGTTTTTAATATTTTTATTTATTACCCATGCTTAAATATTCTGTTAAGTAATAGAGGAGTTTTGAAATTGGTACTTAATTTTAGGTGTATTTATGATCCTTCTATTCATCAGAATTGAATCTTTTTAGTTGAATTGTAAATATAACAATTCCTTGTACAGAATGGTAGTTTAGACCAGCGGTGCCCACCCTTTTTCTCCGCCAGGGCAAATAGGCAGTGCCTGATCCAGCTGGTGGACCCAGTCTGGTGCAGTGGAGCCCCATCTGGCTGTGTGGAGGGGGCCGAGGGGGGGCAGCCTAGCCCTGATCTAGCCATATGGGGAAAGGGGGCTTGCCTTGGCCTGGTCCCAACCCAGCTTAGCAGGGGTGGAGGTGACATGGCCTAGTCCTGATCTAGCCTTGTAGGGGAGGGGCTGTGGCCCAGTCCCAACCTGACTGGGCAGGGAGAAAGGGGACATGGCCCCATTCTCTGTGGGGCAAAGGGCTGTGGCCCATACCCAAACCAGCTGTGCAGGGGGAGGGAGCATGGCCCAGCCACAGGGCAAGGGGGAGGTGGTATGACCTGGCTCTATGGGGAAAGGTGGGTATAGGCCAGCCCCAATCAGGCTGCATGCATAGAAAGGTATGTGGCCTGCCCCAGATGGCCATGCGGGGGGTAAGTACATCACCTGGGTCCAACTGCTAATGTCTGTGAAATCTATGAACTCATCATGTGAGGCTTGGGATTTTGGAAGTGGGGAGAGTGGTGGTATTGACCGCCACTGTTTCCCTGCCGCCAAATTTTGCAACACCTAGGAAGTCACGTGGGTCGATTCCAAAGCTCTGTGGGCTAGAGGTTGAGCACCCCTGGGTTAGGCAATGACCAGTGTTTGGCTAACTGAGTTATTTTCCTAGAGCAGCGTTCTTAGATTGCTGTGTGAAATTGTAGAGTGAGTGAGGAAAGGCTCTGTTTGAATTAATAAACATAAAAATAGGGAGCAGTTTGATTACAGTACATATATTCAAATGTGTTAAGTGACTGTTTCACACTTGACACAAAAACAAGAAATGCAGAAAAATTATACCTAGACTTATAAGCAAAAGTTATATTAAAAAAAAAAAAAATCAAATCTAAGACTGAAAATAGAGCCTGGTTTAGACACCATTTTTGTTTTGTTATACCTAGGGGCCTACTTACTGTCCATGAAATCAACTGGAAAAAAAAAGTAATCAAAATGTTGGCTTCCTAGTGGGAGCTAGTGGTTCTTGTTGCCTTGCAACCTGCCTGGAAAGGGAAGACACCAGCTGGTGGGGTGGCATGAAGGGCAGCCAGCAACCAAGATAGTGGCCACTCCCTTCTCCTCCTATCCCCCCCCCCCC